>NC_041408.2:78737309-79042309 GCF_900747795.2 Erpetoichthys calabaricus | reverse complement strand
CCTACATGGCCCTGTGTGAAAAAGTAATTGCCCCCTTGTTAAAAAATAACCTAACTGTGGTGTATCACACCTGAGTTCAATTTCCGTAGCCACCCCCAGGCCTGATTACTGCCACACCTGTTTCAATCAAGAAATCACTTAAATAGGAGCTGCCTGACACAGAGAAGTAGACCAAAAGCACCTCAAAAGCTAGACATCATGCCAAGATCCAAAGAAATTCAGGAACAAATGAGAACAGAAGTAATTAAGATCTATCAGTCTGGTAAAGGTTATAAAGCCATTTCTAAAGCTTTGGGACTCCAGCGAACCACAGTGAGAACCATTATCCACAAGTGGCAAAAACATGGAACAGCGGTGAACCTTCCCAGGAGTGGCCGGCCGACCAAAATTACCCCAAGAGCGCAGAGACGACTCATCCGAGAGGTCACAAAAGACCCCAGGACAACGTCTAAAGAACTGCAGGCCTCACTTGCCTCAATTAAGGTCAGTGTTCACGACTCCACCATAAGAAAGAGACTGGGCAAAAACGGCCTGCATGGCAGATTTCCAAGACGCAAACCACTGTTAAGCAAAAAGAACATTAGGGCTCGTCTCAGTTTTGCTAAGAAACATCTCAATGATTGCCAAGACTTTTGGGAAAATACCTTGTGGACTGATGAGTCAAAAGTTGAACTTTTTGGAAGGCAAATGTCCCGTTACATCTGGCGTAAAAGGAACACAGCATTTCAGAAAAAGAACATCATACCAACAGTAAAATATGGTGGTGGTAGTGTGATGGTCTGGGGTTGTTTTGCTGCTTCAGGACCTGGAAGGCTTGCTGTGATAGATGGAACCATGAATTCTACTGTCTACCAAAAAATCCTGAAGGAGAATGTCCGGCCATCTGTTCGTCAACTCAAGCTGAAGCGATCTTGGGTGCTGCAACAGGACAATGACCCAAAACACACCAGCAAATCCACCTCTGAATGGCTGAAGAAAAACAAAATGAAGACTTTGGAGTGGCCTAGTCAAAGTCCTGACCTGAATCCAATTGAGATGCTATGGCATGACCTTAAAAAGGCGGTTCATGCTAGAAAACCCTCAAATAAAGCTGAATTACAACAATTTTGCAAAGATGAGTGGGCCAAAATTCCTCCAGAGCGCTGTAAAAGACTCATTGCAAGTTATCGCAAACGCTTGATTGCAGTTATTGCTGCTAAAGGTGGCCCAACCAGTTATTAGGTTCAGGGGGCAATTACTTTTTCACACAGGGCCATGTAGGTTTGGATTTTTTTTTCTCCCTAAATAATAAAAACCACCATTTACAAACTGCATTTTGTGTTTACTTGTGTTATATTTGACTAATGGTTAAATGTGTTTGATGATCAGAAACATTTTGTGTGACAAACATGCAAAAGAATAAGAAATCAGGAAGGGGGCAAATAGTTTTTCACACCACTGTACATATACAAATTTACATATCTACATATATATATAGACATAGATATATACATACATACATTCACATATATATATATATATACTGTATATATATATATATATATATATATACTGTATATATACATATCTACTTATTGGCTCCTGTATTTAGGATATGGCAGGTTGGATAATGGATGAATGGACATTTGTATGCATAGCCCCATTTGCCCGTTTTCGGTTTTTTTCTTTCTTCAGTAATATTTCAGTAAACCCGGAGCTTGTCAGTTCAAATCCTGGTACTGACACCACTGTGTGACCCTGAGGAAGTCACTTCACCTGCCTGTGCTGCAAAAAACAAAAGTAATGTAACAAATTGTACCTCAGATGTTGTAAGTTGGTGGAATAAAGGCATAAGTAAAATAGATAAATATGTATTATACACATAGGAACTATTCATTTATTTTCAGTTAAGTCATCTGCAGCAAACTTTTATAAATGAGGGTTTCTGATTTTTGCAAACTGTTTCTTCTTTATTGACGTTTTCTCTTGGAGAGCTTTTTTCATTTCATTGAAAATGAAAGCAGCAGCTGCCAAAATATGTAGCTTTCTTATTAATTTTTCAACATTGTGTAAAATAAATGTATAAAGTAACATAAAAGGTTTAAATACTGGTTATTCTTTTACACTAAAATATTACTACAGAGATACAAAAAAAGTAAAATGGATATGTTCTTTTTCTTTAAGGAGATTAAATATTACTGAAGAAAGAAAAAAAAAATTAAACAGCCAAATGGGGTTATGCATACGAACTTAAAAGGTTTAAATAAAACAGAAATATATATTTTATTTTTACTTGGTTAACTTGTGGAGGGTGTATCCTGTAGCAAAGCCCTAACTTTTTTCGTGAAAGCCCGTTTCAATCAATAAGTCTTATGTGTGTGTTTATGTATGTGTGTATATATATGTAGATGTGTATATGTAGATATGTATATATATGCATATAAATGTTTATGTGTGTGTGTATATTATATATATAATATATATATATATATATATATATATATATATATATATATATATATATATATATATATATATATATATATATATATAAAAGACAGCAACACTTATAACAATGACAACACAATTACATTGACAATCATGTTACGTTATTTTTAAAATTTTTCCTTTTTTTTTCATAACCTCTTTAACACACTACTTCTCCGCTGCGAAGCGCGGGTATTTTGCTAGTATATATATATATATATATATATATATATATATATATATATATACATACATATACACACATACATGCAGTTTCAATAACACAGAAATCAATATAAACATTAACATCATTATCATATGAGAATATGAAGTAATATATAAGAAGCACATTTCATATAAATATAAATTATTAAACAGTAAAATCTTCTTCTGTAATTTGCTACCGTGGCAATTTGTGTGTCTGTCCAGGATTTTAAATCACCTGTAGCTCGCAAACCGTTTCACCTATACACTTGAAATGTGGTACACATATAGTACGTCACATCTACTATCCGCTTTATGGGTGATGATTGTATTAGTCTTTTTATCTTTATTTTATTTTATTGTAGAATCAACTCCTATCTGCGCACACCAGGGCGGCCGTGGGCGGATGCGTATGGTGTATTCACTCCATGTTATCGTGCATTGCGCTGTCAGTGGTATTTTGATAAAAGAATTTGAACAACATATAAGAAGCGTATAAATTATTAAACAGTAAAACATTAACATTTAAGAAGTAAAGTTAGATTAAGTACTACTGCAGTGCCTTCGGGTATACCTCATTTTTTGTTTGCCCATTACATGCTTAAATGTATACATTTTTTGGTGCACCTACCCGAGAACACGCGACATATAACCGAGCGTGGGAGAAGCATGGATTTTAAACACGCGTTGAGTTCATCTGCTGGTCTCCCTCGTGGAATAACTGGTAATGTTTGACTAAAATCTACAGCGAGTAAAACGACATTACCTCCTATTTTTTTTTTTACGATCTCTGAGATCTTGCTTTTTTCGGTTCAAGGCTTCATAAGCTCTTTTATGTTCTATGGTGTACTTATCCCAAACCATCATCTTTGAATGTTGCAAGACTTTCGCCTTGTATGTAGATCGGGGTAATTACATTCATTGCATTCCTAGTCTGAATCACAATCTGACTGTATGGGTGGTTACCTGGCACTGTAGGGTTGCCACCCGTCCTTTAAAATACGGAATCGTGCCGCGTTTGAGAATGAAATTGCGCGTCCCGTTTTGAATCAATACTGGACGGGATTTATCCCGTATTTTTTTTATCATTTTTTTTTAAAGCAGCGTCTCATGCAAATCATCCCACACGCATTTTATGAAGATGCCTCCTTTCCTACTTTTGATTGGGTAATACTTGATGTCATCGTTAGTTTGATTGGTCTTTTTAACTGTCCAGTGAGGAGGGCGTGTCTTTTAAGTAGAGTCTGCAAAGTGTTGGCACTGAGATGTGGCGTCAGCGCCAGAGTTGAAGCCCCTAACGTTGCGGTCAGCAAGTCGGCTAACATCCGCCATGTGCCGTCTTTCAGTTGCGAGAAGCAGATCATAGAATGGTTGAAACTGTTGCCCCTAACGTTGCGCCACGGCGTGTGGTTCGTTTATACCTCATGTCTTCTCATTAAACTTTTATCTCGCGAATATGTTATTGCAATCCGCAGAGGGAGCGTTTCTATAAACTTAATTTAAACTTACGTTTTACACCGTGCTTTGTTTCCCTTATGAACATGCTTGTATGCTTCACTCGCTCCCTTCTGAATTGTTTAATGAATTTTTTGCTCTTCGCTGTTAGCGGCTCTTCCTCCATTTCCCCCTACTTCGTTCTTTTATCTCGCGAATATGTTATTGCAATCCTTAACGGGAGCGTTTCAATAAACTGATTGAAAATAGTTTTGCATTTACCTTTTTAGTAAAAGGCGAGCTTTTAAGCCTGAGAAATCACCCCGTAAATGCACACGTTTAATTGCACATGTGTTAATATGTATGGTTACACAGTATTAAAAGACAGTGAACAACGTCAGTTACCTTTGTTCCCGCGTTTGATAAAAGGTGAGTTTTTAAGCCTGAGAAATCACCCCGTAAATGCACACGTTTAATTGCACGTGTTAATATGTATGCTTACACAGTATTAAAAGACAGTCAAAAATTAACGTCATTTACCTTCGTTCCCGCGTTTGACTCGTGCTGTAAATCTCTTCCTTGTTTTTAGTTCACGTGATTACGTAGGAGGCGTGATGACGCGATACGTGACTCCGCCTCCTCCATTACAGTGTATGGACAAAAAATATGTTCCAGTTATGACCATTACGCGTAGAATTTCGAAATGAAACCTGCCTAACTTTTGTAAGTAAGCTGTAAGGAATGAGCCTGCCAAATTTCAGCCTTCCACCTACACGGGAAGTTCGAGAATTAGTGATGAGTGAGTCAGTCAGTCAGTCAGTCAATCAGTCAGTCAGTCAGTGAGTCAGTGAGGGCTTTGCCTTTTATTAATATGTATAGATCAGTATATTCAGAACAGACATAAAAACACACTTTTTGTGAGGATAATTAAAGAACTCACCACATTTCATTGTACTCATAACAGAATTTGCCACCTTTTTAGTTCCAGAAGATCAGAAATACAGCTTTTGAATTTAATTCCAGGCATCTTTCATATCCAATCTAATTGGATATTCATTAGAATTCATTTAACATTTTCCAGCCTTTTGATTTACTGGTGATATTTGATAAAAGGCATTTTGCATATTAGGGGGTCTTCAGAAATTTTACATTGATCCTACTGACACCAGGCAGCTGAGAATTAATGAAAAGTGAAAGGCACTGCAGGCACAAGGGACACGAGATGAGAATACATGTGTGCGCTTCCTCTTTAATATGACTCAGGGCAAAAGAATACATTTGTGCAAAAAAAAAAAAATGGAAATAATACAGTGCCTTGTTCATTGGACAGTTAAACTTTCCACAGTAACGCTATGTTAATCCCCCAGGGCTCTGTCTTGGGTCCCCTTCTATTTATTATTTATCTTCTGCCTCTTGGTCATATCTTTAGGAAATTTGATATTTTTTTTCACTGCTCCATCTGTCTACTGAGCCTGATTCCGCTCTTCCACCTTTTTCCCTCTCTGACTGTCTGCAGAAAGTTAAATCATGGTTGACTCCTAATTTTCTTAAATGAAATAGTTATAAAACAGAGGTTCTTCTGGTAGGAACTGTATCTGTTTTGGATAAATGTGATAATATTTCATTGACTCTTGATAATTCTCTAATCTCTTCTTCCTCCCAGGTTAAGAGCGTAGGTGTTATTCTCGATAGGACCTTAAAGCTTGAGGCACATATTAATAATGTTACTCAGTCTGCATATTTCCATCTACGTAATATCAGCCGTTTACATCCATCTCTTTCAGTTCCCAGCACTGCTATTCTTGTTCGTGCTCCAATGACATCTCCTATTGATTATTGTAATTCTATCATTTCTGGTCTTCCTCACAAACTCCTTCACAAACTTCAGTTGCTTCAGAACACTGCTGCAGCTCATTATGATTACCAGAACCCCTTCCATTGAACACATCACTCCAGCCCTTCAGCAGCTTCACTGGCTCCCTATTAAATATTGCATTGATTTTAAGATTCTGCTTATTACTTCCAAGACCCTCCATAATCGGGCACCTCCTTATCTTTCTGATCTTTATGTCTCCAGTCCTTCTCGTATCCTGAGGTCTTCCTCCTCTATCCAACTTATTATCCCTCCTGCTCGTTTGACTACCATGGGGTTTAGATCTTTTGAGTCAAGCGGCCCCTCGCCTCTGGGACTCTCTCCCACCAGACGTTTGTAATATGGACTCTCTCTTCCTACCTTTAAATCTCATCTTGAAACACATCTTTTTAAGCTGGTGTATTCTGTCTGATAATTTTAGTTGATGATAAATTTATATTCAGTTTTATTATTGTATTTATTCTGGTTTTATTGTACTGTAATATTTTATTAATTTTATATTGGGACTGTTGTTATTAATGTGCTCTGTAAGGTGTCCTTGTGAGCCTTGAAAGGCACCTATAAATTAAATAAATTATTATTATTATTGTTTTTTAAATAAATAGTTAAAAACTATTTCAGGATTTGATTTTAGTTTATTTTAAGTGTAAAAAGTCTGATTTGGTGTAAGCCACTCTAATTCAGGGCGTTAATAAGAAATGCAAGGATTTACTTCAAGAGGAAGAAGTACATAATAAACAGGAATGGTTGCATCATACATTTGAAATATTAAAATGTGTGCTTCAGTTAAAATTTTTAAAGTCTAAATATTCTTCATTGTAATAGAAATTTGTCAATTGTCACCATCCGATAAACTTCCATAAAGGGCTAGACCCCTAGGAAAGGATCCAATACCAAAAACAACATCATATTCATAAATTAGTCAGTCATCATCCAACCCGCTATATCCTAACACAGGGGTCTGCTGCAGCCAATCCCAGCCAGTACAGGGCGCAAGGCAGGAACAAATCTCGGGCAGGGCGCCAGCCCACCGCAGGACACACACACACACCAAGCACACACTAGGGACAATTTAGGATCGCCAATGCACCTAACCTGCATGTCTTTGGACTGTAGGAGAAAACCCACACAGACACGGGGAGAACATGCAAACTCCATGCAGGGAGGACCCGGGAAGAGAACCCAGGTCTCCTCACTGCAAGGCAGCAGTGCTACTATTCATAATCACTGACCCTGAAATAGTGTAAAACAATACCTTGCATGTTTATGTTTAAAAATTTGTCCTTTTTAATCTTCTGAGAGTCTCCTGTAGAGAGTTAGAACCACCAGTAAAGAATCAAATCTCAAAAATGTGATTATATTCGTGATCGGCGACTTTACATGCCATAAAGTGACACGCCACAAGCCTTTATTACCAGTCCCTATTTTTCTATGTTTTGTGAAAAGGCATAAGTTCAACCCCTCGTATCAAATTAGGGGATGAAGCCCTGTGGTGGGTTGATGTTTCATGCACAACTTCCAGTCCTCCTGATCATTGTTGTTGCAGACCCATAACTGGTTTACTCTTGCTCAAAATATGCTTACAAATTCGGGTTTTTCAGGTCTACAGCAGTGTTTCTCAACTGCTTTGGTGTCACAACCCTCGTTTTTCCAAAGCGGACCACTTTTGGTGAATTGAGAGTAGTTGTGTGTGTCGAGCACAATCATTGGAGCAACAACCAGTCTGCCATTGCAATCAATAGCAAGTCACAGCCCATTGGTGAGAGCCAGCAACCTGACCCATTGGTTCAGAAAAACTGGTCTAGTGGGCCAAAAATAGGGGGTAACACCAAAAAGCTTGACATCTTGCAAATGAATGGTATATCATATGTGGGTTGTTTTCATACAGATAAGTCAGAAGGTACCAGACCAAAAAAACTGAAATGATTTCTAAGAGTTCATTAGTAATTTTGATAAATAGTCAACTGTAAGAGGTTCACCTTGCCAAGGACAGTTTTTCAGAGAAAGATCTGTGGAGGAATACTTGGGGAAGGCTGAATTTATAATAATTTTCATTCATCCACAAACAAATGTCAATAAAGCAGCTGTAAATGTGAAACAAATAGGATGTTAAAAGAAAGAAACTTAAGAAAAATGTAGCTACTGTCTACAAATAAGTGATCAGAGAAGTTATGAGCAGACTGTGGATTGGAAGGCTCTAGAGTTACATGGTATACCATGTCACACACATGCGCATGGGAGGCACATAAAGTGCTCAAAGGAAGGTAATTCCACACCAGATCAGGGTGTGGCGAGGTGCACTGATCTTTTCTCTTTTTCCACTGCAGACCCATTATGGGAAATTCTGCCTGGCCTCCATGACGCCACTTCCAGTCCAGAACACGTTCCTTTTCCGGTCACAAGCCGGATTACAACACTTCCGGTCCAGAGGACGCCCCTTCCGGTCACAAGCCCAATGACCTCACTTCCGGTTCCAGTCATAATTACCTCACTTCCTCTGCAGCACTTTAAAAACCCACCATCTCAACCTCACCAGTTAGTTCTGTTTGGGACTCAGACCTGTACACATCTGTACTAAAAATTCATCCATTTGCAGCCAGAGAAATTATACGGGTAGCTGCCCCAAATCTTTTTTTGTGGCCCTTGTCTCATCTTTGACAACTGGTACTGAAAAAGTACTGAAATAATCCAATTTTTAAAATGGTATGGTCCCGTCATTTAGATAACTTCAGTAAATGGTAGTTTTTAAGCACCTCACATTCAGTCCTTTAGTTGTTCATTAGTGTGGCTGGAACCCCAAGGGGGACAAAACCCTCCTGCCACTGTTCAATTTAGATAGATAGATACTTTATTAATCCCAAGGGGAAATTCACAATTTACATCTAGTCACCAACTTTTTTTGAACTTATATAAATGCCCCCTTCCCCACTCTTCTTTATGATTTGGGTAATGGGGCATAGCGGAGAGGCACAGGTGTTTGAGAACTGGAGGAACTGGGGGAAAGTTGTCCATTATTTGCTTTGGTACTGTGTTGGTATTGGTACTGAGGTAAAAAAAAAACTATCGAAACCGAAGAAAAAATTTTCAGTACAAATCCAGCACTAGTCGGCTCTGAATACCCTTTTTTTTTGCTCTCAAGTTGTTACAGAAAACACGGGGTAGAGGATGAGTGTAGGAACACAATGAAAAAGGGTATGTTGACTCTTAATAGCTGCAGTCATTCTTGTTCTTTTAAAAACACTATAATAAAGTTTTAGGTCTCTCAACCATATGTAGGGTGACATAAGTGCACAGTGCCTCACAACCTCAAGTGTTTCATTTCTTGCCTAACCACCACCTGTGGAGTTTGCTCAATCTCTTTGTGCCAGCATGGCTCTCCTGTGAATATGCAGTTTCCTTCCACGTCAGGAATATGTGCATGCTAGGTTAAGCGGTTTCTCTAAATCGGTCCACTGTGGATGTGATGGACTGAAATCTCATCCACGGTGGCTTTGTGTTTTTGTGAGGTCTTCAGCATACTCTCCATCACACCTCAATCAAGTAAGGAAATGATTAAGTTCACAAATTTGAAGGATGGATGTTTATGCTATAAAAGTCATGGCTTTAGTGATCTCCTGTAGATATATTTAGGACCAAGTACAGGGAATGTTAAAGTACTTGCCCAATCTTACTTCCATTCGTTGTTACATTATGGGGCGTAGAAATGGAAATGTTCAATGGATTGTTTCTTGCAGCTTAAATTCAATCTACTTTATTTACCATTTTACCATGTGTCATGAATGACTCATAGCACTTAGGCATAAGAGCATACAAGTGAATACAGTTAAACTTTGAAATTAAAGTGCTTAAAAGCCAAAAACAATATAGAGAGTAACATTTGGAGGAGCTAATCAAGGAATAGAATTGCTAGAAGAGAAATGTCAGCAAGCTAGGGCTCATACTCTACTGGCTGTGTTTGGAAAAAATGTTGATTGTTTTAAGAAAAAAATGCAACACTGTAGGGGAGGATGGTGGTGACATACTAAAACTTGGTTGTTATGAAAAACCAAAGGCCAAATCTGCTGAAGTATACTATAATGCAGCTGCTGAATGGATTTGAGACCCTCTCTCTAAGTCATATATAACACATTACAAATCACTTTTGTGTTTGCTGTACGCTTGTTGGATGAATTCTTAGGACCAGTATACTAATACCAGCCAGGGCCTCCTTTTGCTCTCAAAACAGCTTCAATGCTTCGTGGCATGGATTCCACAAGATGTTGGACATATTCCTCTGAGATTTTGGTCCACGTTGACATGATGACATCACACAATTTCTGCAGATTTGTCAGCTGCACATTCATGCTGCCTTTCTACCACATCCCAAGGCATTCCACATAGTTCAGATATGGTAACTGGGAAGACCACCAATGAACTCTGAACTCATCATCATGTTCTTGAAACCAGTTTGAGACGACTTTTGCTTTGTGTCAATGGTGCATTATCGTGCCAGAAGCAGCCATTAGAAGATGGGTAAATTGTGGCCATAGTCAACAACAATACTCAAATAGGCAGTGACATGCAAGTGAAGACGGATTGGTAATAAGTGGCTCAAAGTGTGTCACTAAAACATTCCTACACCATTATACCACCACCACAGCCAAGACTGTTGACATATGGCAGGTTGGGTGCATGGATTCATGCTATTGGCACCGAGTGTCGATCCTACTATCTGTGTGCCTCAGCAGAAAATAAGATTCATCCGAGCAGGCTACATTTTCCAAGTCTTCAGCTCTACAGTCCTGTTGAGCCTGTGCTCATTTCAGCTTCAACTTTCTATTCTTGGCTCACAGAAGTGGAACCTGACATGGCCCTCTGCTGTTGTAGCCCGTCTGCCTCAAGGTTCAACGTGTTGTGCCTTCTGAGATGTTGTTCTACTTACCACATTTATACAGACTGGTTACCTGATTTACCATAGCCTTTCTATCAGCTCAAACCAGTCTGGTCATTCTGCTGTGACTTCTCTCATCAACAAGGTGTTTCTGTCTGCAGAACTGCCATTCACGGGATGTTTTCTGCACCAGTCTGATCAAACTCTAGAAACTGTTTTGTCTGAAAAGCCAAGAGATCAGCAGTAACAGAAATATTCCAAACAGACTGTCTGACACCCACAATCATGCCTCGCTTGAAATCACTGAGGTTTTATTTTTTCTCCATTCTGGTGATTGATGTGAACTTTAACTTAAGTTCTTGACCAGGATTTTATGTTGTGCTGCTGCCACATGATTAGATAACTGCATAGATAAGCAGATGTACAGTTGTTCCTAATAATTTGCCCAGTGAGTGTGTATTGGTTTTGTTCGTTTGCTTTTGAAAAATGGAAACTCTAGTTTACTTCTCCTGATCAGCTCTTTTAAACGTGTTTCAGAATTTTCTGCTACATTATGTCTGTGTGGTAATTACACCTTTTACTTTTATTAGTAGAGATATTTCTCTAGTATCCCAAATCTTTTCCCCATGTTTTGAAGATGCTTGTGTTATTATTAACTGGCATCGCTTAATTGATCCAGAAGGGCATAGAGACTCCGTGGTTAAAGCTCAGTTTTTGTCTGTGTGGGGTTTGCATTTTCTTCCCATGTCTGCTTGGGTTTTCCTCTAAGCACTACAGCTAACAGTGGCGGATTTAGATGGATGGACAAGGGGTGCCTGCACCAAAAAAATCACAATGGTGATTACAGCCTGAGCCGGTCAATCTATAAGAAAGTTAAGGGGCACACACATTGTAAATTCCGTGGTATGTACACAGAGAAGTGCGGTTTATGTACCTTAAAGGGCCACATGTGTTGGACACCCCTAGTCATCAAGTTCTAATTTTGACTATCTACTATGGACACGGAGTGGTGCCATAGCCTCTCTACTCTGCCTAGAGCTCCAAATGGGTTTCGACTGGCACTGGCAGCTGCCATGACCCTCTTGAGCCCAGAACCTGTAATAGTCATGTACCGAGATGAGCCAAGCAATGAGGATGCATAACAAGCAAGACATTTGGTAACAAATTTCAATGTGCTTTAATTAACAAACTCAGGGTTCAAATACCACCCCAAAGTGCAATGCATCAAACAAATAAATCAGTAAAACTCAGTTCTCTTCAGGTGGAAATAAAACCAGTAATAAATACATTTCTTAAATCTACACAGACATCAGGCTACTTTTCCTTTCCTTGCACCTCTGCCATCGCAGTGGTTCTTTGTCATCCCATCTTCCCAACTCACCTTTCTCGGGTCTTGCAACTAGCGAAAGCTCCGATTGCTGTGGTCGCTCTCCCCGGCTCTTACCTCAGTCACCTCAGGCAGTGCTCACTGGGGAACTGGCAGCTAGACCTCCTCATTGCTGCTGCCTCCATCGGCACCCCACTCCTCCTTAGTTCTCAGTGTGAGCGTCCGGAACTTAGAGTGCTGTTCCTCTTGCTCCTTTGCTGGGCCACCGAATGCTCTGCCTCCTTGCCACCATGCTGGATCCCCCACCCAATTTTGCCTTTTATTTCATCTGATATCTCCTTTTGGTTTCCTGCTTCCCTCTTGTGGGTGGAGATGCTGTGATCACAGACCCCGGAGTGTTAACTAAGCAGCTGGCTGACCATGTAATTCTGCAAATGAATGCCTAGCCAGCCAATTGCCCATCAAAACCCTGGAGCTGCTCAGCCATGCTGCCCCTCATCACAGTGTTAGGTTATTTAGTCCCATGTGAGAGTGTGATTTGTGTGAGTGGACCCCTTAATGGACTGGCACCCTGTCCAGGGCTCAATTTTGCCCACTGGAACAAACTGTAGAGTCATGTAGTTGAAGTGGATACCCTGACACTGTTTTTAAAAAGAATGATGTAACCAAAATGGGGCACCCCTGAGCCCTGAACTGCAGACATAATATCACTCAACACAACTCCGGGTATAAAACAATAGATTTTTATTTTCACCAATCTTTTTTCCACCGCACAAAGCCACAAATACCACAAATATAACTAATTATCTTCCTCTCCTTCCACTCCTCCCAGTGAGTTTCACCCCACTGCCTCCTGACTCTGAGGCAGTAGGCTTCATTTTAAGTCAGACCCAGGAATGCTTAGGCTCAAAATGGAGCCCACTGTCCTTCAGGTGCACTTTTGAGTCATGTGGAAACCAGTGTTGTCTTCCGCCGACAGCAACCTCTGGCGGCACCCAAGGACCTTGGCAAGGCTGCACTTCCACACTCCAATTCCCATGCAACCCTGGAGGTGTCCTAATCGGCATCAGCCTCGAGGAACACTGCCACCTTCTGTGTGGGGGGAAAGATCTGCTCCCAGTATCCGCCTTCAGCCAGGCCGTCCATTATTCCTTGCTCCCAGACAGGACACAGATTGCATGGCATTCCAGCTGGGTTGAGTGTCTCTAGACCAGCAGTCCTTTCATTATGACCTCCTGGCTGGGTAAGACATCAATCTCCATCATGGTCTGGAAGGCACTTACACTGGATAAGAAGTTCTGAACAGTTAACATTTATAAACTGCATTGACTTCAGAAGTGGCATAATTCTTATGGCATAATTTGTCCGTGATCTTCAGCTCTCTCTGGATCGGTTCGCAGCCGAGTGTGAAGCGGCTGGGATGAGAATCAGCACCTCCAAATCCGAGACCATGGTCCTCAGCCGGAAAAGGGTGGAGTGCCCTCTCAGGGTTGGTAGCGAGATACTGCCCCAAGTGGAGGAGTTCAAGTATCTCGGGGTCTTGTTCACGAGTGAGGGAAGAATGGAGCGTGAGATCGACAGGCGGATCGGTGCGGCATCCGCAGTAATGCGGGCGCTGCATCGGTCTGTCGTGGTGAAAAAGAAGCTGAGCCGCAAGGCGAAGCTCTCAATTTACCAGTCGATCTATGTTCCTACCCTCACCTATGGTCATGAGCTATGGGTAGTGACCGAAAGAACGAGATCGCGAATACAAGCGGCTGAAATGAGTTTCCTCCGCAGGGTGTCTGGGCTTTCCCTTAAAGATAGGGTGAGAAGCTCAGTCATCCGGGAGGGGCTCAGAGTAGAGCCGCTGCTCCTCCGCATCGAGAGGAGTCAGATGAGGTGGCTCAGGCATCTGATCAGGATGCCTCCTGGACGCCTCCCTGGTGAGGTGTTCCGGGCACGTCCAACTGGGAGGAAGCTCCGGGGAAGACCCAGGACACACTGGAGGGACTATATCTCTCGACTGGCCTGGGAACGCCTTGGGATTCTCCCGGAAGAGCTAGAAGAAGTGGCTGGGGAGAGGGAAGTCTGGGCATCTCTGCTCAAGCTGCTGCCCCCGCGACCCGACCTCGGATAAGCGGGAGACAATGGATGGATGGATAATTTGTCCCCTTCTTTTTAAAGTGAGTTTTTACAAGGATCGGCTTGATTAAAATGTAAAAAATGTGTTTATTGAATTGCAACAATTGAGATTCTCATATCTCAGTGCTTAGGAATAATTTGAATTGTTTTCTGGTTTAAAATGTTGTTAAATGACAAGTGGTAATATAATAAATGATACGTTATTTATAATAAAGCTAACTGACAGCATTAGAAAAAAAAAAAACTCAGGATACGAACTATATGTTTTTTGCCCTGGACTTGTAATTTTTCCATCAAATTGTCTACTTGAAGGTTTGCTACAGTACATTGCCTCCAGCTCCTGCAGTGTCACAAAGGACCCATGATGGATGTCTTGCCTTTAATCCCAGTCATCTGTAATTTTCCTCTTCTGCACTTAAGGGTTTTTTGCTAAGGTACACTAGAGATCTTGTTACCCCTAAAGGGCAGCGAAGTATGATTAGTAAAGCCTTTACTGCTGAACCACAATTTATGCTTTCTTAACGTTTCCTGTCAATCTATCAGTGCATGTTATAACCTGCAACTACTCCTTTATACAAATAAGATCATTAACAGCCTCTACTGTATGTTGAAAGTCTGTCAGACACCATTGTGTAGGCGAAGGTTGTGCTTGAATTCAGCAAAATGGATAAATGTAATGTAGCTGGCCATCCATCAACTTTTAATTCCTTCATCCATCCAATTCTGTTATGAACTGTGGACAGCCACAGTCTCTCATGGCATTTTGAATGAAAGGCAGACACTACTAAGACTGGGCCAATCAGCAGTCAGTCACACTCAGCCAATTGAGTTATTAATCCACCTAACACACTACCTATTTATTATCTGGCAAAGCCAGAACTTCTCCCCAGAGTGTCAGACAGAAGACAGGAGCTAATCCTGTAGGTGCTCACACTGGGCAAATTAAAAGTTCACCAGTTCCAAAACCACAACACACATCTGGTGTGAATTCACTAAAAGGACTGTTGTGAACAGCATTGAAATCTGCCGTTGAAAAGCTTCCACCCACAGCAGTTACCCAGAAAAACCCACCCAAATTAACTCTAGGCTGTGCAGTTTAAACGATTGGGGTTGCAGTGTCTCATTTCTACGCATGCGTTAGATGGATATATAAAAGGGCTATAGAAAGACAGAGACAGCAAAGGAAACTGAACAAAAGACTTTTAACATTAAGAGAAAATATAAAAGTAAAGCTGCAGTTACCAATTCAAGAGCTCGGTACCTGAAGCATAATGATTAATTACTTTATCTTCCTGCTGTTTTGACAATTATGTCACTACATGACAAAACAGCAGCAAACAGTGTTTCGAGAAGTACTGTTGTCTATATATATTGTGGCGGACAGCTGGGACCCTTGCCTGGCCGGAACACTCGTCTGATGGAAGGACCCAGGGAGAGAACTGGTTCACGGCAATACCTCCCCAGAACACAAGAGGTTGACCACCCTGGATTGCATCGGGGCCACAGGCTTGGAGCTTGGAAGCTCAGGCCTGCTGGGGTCAATGGCCTCTGCCAGGGAGTGCCTGGACAGTCCCAGAGCCCTGGACTGCAGCACTTCCACCACACTTGGAAGTGCTGCCGAAAGAGGATCAGAGTGCACTCCGTTCGAGGAGCCAGAGTCGGGAGGTGGTGGACAAAGCTTGCTGGGAGAGGAATGGAGGCAGCAGAGAAAATAGAGAGAAGAAGAAAAATGATTTGGGTGCTGTTGTGCTTGGACTGTGTTGTATTGGTCGGAAATGGGGAAAGGCTTTTCACATGGAAAGAAAGATAAATAAAGTATGTGGTGTTTTGCACTTGTGCCGCCTGTGTCTGTCTGTGTCGGTTTGCAGCGGTGGTCCACTATATATTGTGTGTGTGTATGTATATATATATATATATATATATATATATATATATATATATATATATATATATATATATATATATATATATATATATATATATACATACACACATACAGTCATGCACCAACTTTGGGACCGGGCATTTGGCCATATGCTGGTCACAATGTGATCAGGTCAATGCAATTAGTACTCTGTGGGCCTGGTGTGGGTCACCATTATGCATAACAATGCTGTATTCCATCTGAACTGGGAAGCTGGAATTTCCAAGTTCCAAGAAGGAAGTTTTAACTGGAACGTCCCCACAAGTCGAATTTCCTACCTACTCTAAAAGTCAAGAGAACCTCACCAAGCCTGGGCTCAAAATCCAACATGGTTGCGTCGTACAACAGCAGTAGTGAAAGCTGTAGTATTGTACTGTCTATTTGCACTGCTGTCAATTTGTGTCTCATTAAATCAGTCGTACACAGTACTGTCTAACGTCTATCTGTGGAAATGCTGTTGTGGTGTTTGGATGTGCAAAATGCCATGTGATGCGTTGTTATTAACTTGATCAGTGGTTGCATGTATTCCAAAAGAGCCAGTACAACCAAGGTTTTCCTGGAGGCATCTATATTAGTTTTCCAAATGTTTTACTGGAATGTGGTGTGCGCACAGCTCTAAATTTCGAGGTAAACAGAATGCAGCATATAAATGCCAGTACAGTGTAGCACTAATGCACACTGGCTCCATGTAAGGCAGTGATCCTCAACCAATGGTTTGTGCTGCTGGTAGGATGCCATCACTGTTTCACAAGTGGGTAACTTAAACCAGTATTTCTCAACCACTGGGTTTCGACCCGGGTTGCCATTGTTAGTTCACGAGTGGGTTGCCTAATCTATTCACAGCACTGCATAATATGTTTCCCATTTCAATGTAAGCTTGTTTCACCAAGGAGGATGCCTAACTGCGACAGCTTAACCAAGGGAGCAGATTGCAATTTCTACTAGTGGGTCATCAATGGATTTACAAAGGCCAAAGCAGGCTGCTGCACCAAACAGGTTGAAAAACACTGGTGTAAGGAAGGTGGTGCAGGCTGAATGTTTAAGAATTAGCCACGTGGTGTGGCGCCAATCAAATGGAACCTTAAAAGGTTGTCAAACGTATTATTATTGTTATTTCACAAGATCTAATAATAATGAAAGATTTATCACTGTGACTGGTTTTGGCATTTTCTATAACATTACTACCCAACTGTTTTCCTGTGGCTAGTGGCTGTAAGTACGAACCACCTCCAACAAAGCTGTTGCTCTGTTTTTTTTTTGTTGATTAGATTTGCTGTACTTGCACTTGTTTGCTCTAGATTGCCTTGTGTTTCTGGAAACCTTTTTTCTCCATGGAGCTTCACAATGATTGGAAAACATATTGTGGAGAATAAACCTTTTACTTTATAAAGATTCAATGCTTGCAATTATTACTAGATGGGGTTTGACTAGTGGGCATTTTTAGAAATGTTTCCTAAGTCATCTGGTTTGGGACTCCTAAGTCATGATACAAACACACCGGATGCTTTGAGGATCACATGCTGTCACTCTTCAGAGGAGAGTCAAAGGGAAGCACAACTTGTAATTGACCACCTTAAATACCAGGTACGCCCGGAGTGCTTCCTGGTGTAGTGCAAGTGCTACTCTTGCACCGGGAAGCACTCCGGGTGTACCTGGACTCTTCTTCCGGCAGCACTTCCTGGTGTGGCGGAAGTGCTGCCGTCCAGGGCTCCATAATTGTCCGGGTGCCCCCTGGCGGTGGCCATGGGCCCCAACAGGGATGAGCTTCCAAGCTCTGTTCCCGTGGCCCCTATGCAGACCAGGGTGGGTGCCCTCTCGTGGCCCAGGGGAAGTATTGTTCTTCTCCCAGGCCTTCCAAGCGTCCCGGCTTGGGCAGGACCCCCAGCCGTCCGCCACACACCTCTAAATCCTGACTAGTCCAGCCAATTGGTTTTAGACGTCATATGATTAGTTCAATAGAGATCACCTGTCTGGTGTTTCAATTGATTGTTGTATAAATGCATAGCAATGTGGAAGGGGCAACCTGTGGTGAGTCAGCAGGCTAACCTATACAATGAAAAGAAAAGAACTCTCCAACCAACTTCATGAAAAGTACAAGTCAGGAGATGGAAACAAGAAAATACCAAGTAACTGAATATTCAGTTAAATCAACCATGAAGAAATGTAAAGAGTATGGCACAGCTGTGAATCTGCATAAAACAGACCGAGTGATTGTTTCAAACAAAGACGAGTTAGGGAGGTGACTAAGAGACCTCAAAGATCCCTGATTGAGAGACAAGCTACAGTGGCTGAGACTGGAGAGACTGTGCTGACAACAGCTGTTGCCTGGGTTCTTCACCAACTGTAGCTTTATGGGAGAGTGACAAAGACCAAAACAATGTTAAAAACAAAAATATGATATCTTGGTAGAAGGGTCTTAAACTGCCGAGTATGAGTGAATGTTGGTCCATGGGCACTTGGGTCATCACACACCTGACTTACATTAATTTGGTGAGAACAAGCCTGACTGTATGGTGACTGTACTCAGTAATGAACTGACGTCCTGTCTTAGGTTTATTCCTGCTTTGTTTCACTTGACACCATGATAGCCTTTGGCTTCCTGCAACTACAGTATGTACTGGGCGACAAAACTTAAAATAATGGAAGTTTTTGATTACCAGTTTATCATTTTACACTTTAATTCATCTTTCAAACAACTATTTCTGTCTAATTAGCTACTAATGTCCTCAACGTGTTTTATCTGATATTATATTTTTGGTTAAAGTTGTGCTTTACAACTAAGCACAAAGTGGGAAGCATTTACTTGTTTGTTTATTCTTCACTTTTGCTGTTTAAAATGCACCCATCAGAATGATGACCTTAGCTGTAAACAAAAGTCAATTGTTTTTGAAATGACTTAAACCTTTCACAGAGATAGCCACTTGTTATGTAACAATATTGTAGGTAAAATATTGGCTGCCGTCCACTGTGCAGAAACTCTAGAATTAAAGTAAACGCTTGCACTGCTGGCAGCTGTTCAGCCAGTGAGCAAATGCAGGAAGTCTTCATTACCTTGTGAAAGGCCTGCTAGCACAAACGGCACTGGCCTTTGCATCACATTGTCTTTGTAAGAGCCAATCTTAGAAAGTTAAAGTTCTGAGTTAAACTCATATTAATGTTTGCTTAATTTGAATAGAATATAATTTCTTCCATAGTCATAGACAATGGTATAGTCTTTTCCCCCTATAAGTTAGTAAGAGATAGAACCTTCTTGCTATAACTGAGAATTTCCCCTTGGGATTAATAAAGTATCTATCTATCTATCTATCTATCTATCTATCTATCTATCTATCTATCTATCTATCTATCTATCTATCTATCTATCTATCTATCTATCTATCTAAACAGTCTGGTAATAGCTTAGTTGTTGTATTTAGAACAGGTCCCAGTAAACAGGGACTTGAAAGACCCATTTTCAAGTTAGAAATGGGATAAGCATACAGTTTTCTGACCGTTTTGAAATGGTTCAGAAACGTTTTGAAATGGTTCAGAAATGATAAGTGAATAGTAACAATTTAAGATGTAACAAGATTAAGCTTAGAACTGAACTTTTCTTATTATACAGTACATTTTTCGCTATATTAATTTTCTTTTTTGTGTGAACTGTTTTACTTTGAAACTTAACTAAACTTTTAAAAACAAAGATATTTTGTCTGTGGAATCATTTCTGCGCGTCAGGCTTTTGTTGAATCCCATTTTTTAAGTTAGAGCTGCTGAACTTTGGTAACTTTGGGAAAATGCAGCTACAGTCTTCATGTTGTTTTTTTACATTGTGCTATAATGTTTATATTCCTGTTTAACAAGATTAACAAGATTAATTTAATGCATAACTATTTACCTTTTAGTACTACTAATGCATTATTGTTTGCTTAGATATGTGTAAGTATTGTCACACATGTGCGCATGGGAGTCAGCAACAGGGTCTAGTTGTTGTTGAAGCACAGCATGGGACTGATTATGTGCACTAATTCCTTCTCTCATTCCTTGCAGGACCGCTTGAGAATTTTCACTTCCTGTTTCAGCATAAAGACGGCCCCACGATAATGTCACTTCCCTCTGATAACCCACCTCTTCCTCACTCTTCACTATAGTGCATCGGGAAAGTATTCACAGCGCATCACTTTTTCCACATTTTGTTATGTTACAGCCTTATTCCAAAATGGATTAAATTCATTTTTTTCCTCAGAATTCTACACACAACACCCCATAATGACAACGTGAAAAAAGTTTACTTGAGATTTTTGCAAATTTATTAAAAATAAAAACATTGAGAAAGCACATGTACATAAGTATTCACAGCCTTTGCCATGAAGCTCAAAATTGAGCTCAGGTGCATCCTGTTTCCCCTGATCATCCTTGAGATGTTTCTGCAGCTTAATTGGAGTCCACCTGTGGTAAATTAAGTTGATTGGACCTGATTTGGAAAGGCACACACCTGTCTATATAAGGTCCCACAGTTGACAGTTCATGTCAGAGCACAAACCAAGCATGAAGTCAAAGGAATTGTCTGTAGACCTCCGAGATAGGATTGTCTCGAGGCACAAATCTGGGGAAGGTTACAGAAAAAGTTCTGCTGCTTTGAAGGTCCCAATGAGCACAGTGGCCTCTATCATCCATAAGTGGAAGAAGTTCGAAACCACCAGGACTCTTCCTAGAGCTGGCCGGCCATCTAAACTGAGCGATCGGGGGAGAAGGGCCTTAGTCAGGGAGGTGACCAAGAACCCGATGGTCACTCTGTCAGAGCTCCAGAGGTCCTCTGTGGAGAGAGGAGAACCTTCCAGAAGGACAACCATCTCTGCAGCAATCCACCAATCAGGCCTGTATGGTAGAGTGGCCAGATGGAAGCAACTCCTTAGTAAAAGGCACATGGCAGCCCGCCTGGAGTTTGCCAAAAGGCATCTGAAGGACTCACAGACCATGAGAAAGAAATTTCTCTGGTCTGATGAGACAAAGATTGAACTCTTTGGTGTGAATGCCAGGCATCACGTTTGGAGGAAACCAGGCACCGCTCATCACCAAGCCAATACCATCCCTACAGTGAAGCATGGTGGTGGCAGCATCATGCTGTGGGGATGTTTTTCAGCGGCAGGGACTGGGAGACTAGTCAGGATAAAGGGAAAGATGACTGCAGCAATGTACAGAGACATCCTGGATGAAAACTTGCTCCAGAGCGTTCTTGACCTCAGACTGGGGCGACGGTTCATCTTTCAGCAGGACAACGACCCTAAGCACACAACCAAGAAATCAAAGGAGTTGCTTCAGGACAACTCTGTGAATGTCCTTGAGTGGCACAGCCAGAGCCCAGATTTGAATTCGATTGAACATCTCTGGAGAGATCTTAAAATGGCTGTGCACCGACGCTTCCCATCCAACCTGATGGAGCTTGAGAGGTGCTGCAAAGAGGAATGGGCAAAACTGGCCAAGGATAGGTGTGCCAAGCTTGTGGCATCAGATTCAACAAGACTTGAGGCTGGAATTGCTGCAAAAGGTGCATCGACAAAGTATTGAGCAAAGGCTGTGAATACTTATGTACATGGGATTTCTCAGTTTTTTTATTTTTAATAAATTTACAAAAACCTCAAGTAAACTTTTTTCACGTTGTCATTATGGGGTGTTGTGTGTAGAATTCTGAGGAAAAAAAATGAATTTAATCCATTTTGGAATAAGGCTGTAACATAACAAAAGGTGGAAAAAGTGATGCGCTGTGAATACTTTCCGGATGCACTGTATATAATCCCGATGATCCCCCTGGTCTGCAGTCTGATATATGACTCGGTTCGAAGAGGTTACTCTCGTTCCTAATCAAGTATTTTGCCTTGCAGCAGAGAATAACAATATATGGGGTGGATCCCCCAAACCCTTTATCTTGTTCCTTTTGTATTATTACAGTATGTATATACACTACAATTATACGAGGAATGTTCAAAAAGTTTCTGCACTCTTTTTTTTTAACTCTTTATTAAGAATTTCAAAAACAAATGACATCACTTTTCTACATAGTCATCTTCCTTTGCGATGCAATTTTCCAACAGTTGTATCAACTTTTTAATGCCATCAGCAAAAATTTTTTTGGTTGAGTGCACAGCCACTGATGCACCGCTGCTTTCACATCAGGGTTCTTCCTTCATTCCTAATGGTCGTGGCTGTAGCTGGACGTCCAGAGCGCGGTGCATCCATCACACTAATACTGCCATTTTCAAACATTTCAATCCACTCATAGATGACTCTACGAGAGAGAACTTTATCCCCATACTGAGCACACATGAGGAGATGAATTTGTGCTCCTGGCACACCTTCTTCCCATAAAAAGCGTATGACAGAACGCTGTTCCTCTTTGGTGCAATTCATACATTTCACAGCCATCTTCACCACAGGGTGACAACTCTTATACTAAACTGCAAGGGCAGCCGGCTTGCCAGACAGAACTAGTCACTGGACACTCTCAGACAAGGCCAATCACTACTCCTCCCGCCTTCGCCATTTCCAACGAAAATATAAAAGTGCAGAAACATTTTGAACATCCCTTGTATTTATGAAATATCCTTATGTTTCCATTGTAATAAAACAAAAGGACAGTTAGAAAGAATTAGGGCACCCTGAAGGCAAACCCCATATATTTGATAGCCAAAAGCAAGTAAAGAAGGCAAAAAGCTTAAAAGGTCAGACTACAGTCAGCATCTTGAATAAAGCAAAAATGGCGGCACTGTCCCTTAAGAGGAAGACAGATGGGAAGGGGCAGGGCCAGGAGTCGATAACCCATAAGTGGTGTCACAGGGACTGTAGGAACAGCAGAGGAGAAGCATTAGGTAACAGTGCCAACTCTCAGCTTGGGGTGGAATTACAACTGGAAAATGGCGGCACTGTCCCTTAAGCGGAAGACAGACGGGAAGGGGCAGGGCCAGGAGTCGATAACCCGTAAGTGGTGTCACAGGGACTGTAGAAACAGCAGAGGAAAAGCATTAGGTAACAGTGCCAACTCTCAGCTTGGGGTGGAATTACAACTGGATGAGCCCTTAAGTTGTCTCCCAAGCACGCGTGTATGACAATGTGTGTGCAAATGTATGTATGTTTATATATTACACACACACACTAGGGGATTCCCCCCTGCTCACTTCGCTCGCCATCCACTTCACATCTCTGCTTCTCATGTTGTGAAGAGGGGACTGAATGCATCCCAAGGAGATGCAGTCACTCCTCTGACACCCCCTCTTAAACGGTGATACAATGGGAAACAAATTGTTTTTTTTTTTTTACCTCCTCATTGCTCGATCAGCTGCTGGCTTGCTGCTGCTGCTGTGCCACGTGATCTGCATCTCGTGTGGTGCTTTGAACATTTAAAAGCCTGTACAGCAGCTGTCCTTCTCTTTGTGTTTTATTTCCAGCCCCGGGCATGGTTAAATCTTTTGGCACAAAGTCCTGTCTTGCTAGACATGAGTTCTTGATATTTTTTAGTTTACAATTTAAAAACAGAATAAGAATCTGAAAATCTAACAACATCACATTAAAGTTCGATAAATTCTGAAAAGAATGATACCAAACATATATACAGTATGTAGGTTTTAAAATAAGCCTGATTTAAAGCGTGACAAAAAAAGTGACATAACGTGACATGCACTTTTAGGCTTAGGATTTTATATACATATATATATATATATATATATATATATATATATATATATATATATATATATACTGATATATACATATATAAAGAAAGAGAGAGAGTAGATATATATATTGCATACAACATATAAATATAAAAGTCACACACAAGGGCTTGGGATTTTGGAATGGGATATTCAACAAGCTCATTTAGCTGTGATGGTCAGAGGACCACAAACTTTTATCTATACAGTGTGTTATAGCATAAGAAACAGAAGTAATTCATATTGTATTTGGCTGTGTATATGTAGAGTATATTTTATATGCTATGTATACTTTTCTGTATTGTTTATGTATTGTATTTTCGTCAATTTATTCTGAGGAAGCATACAAGTGCGCATTTAGTTGTACTGATCATAAATGATAATAAACCTGACTTGATTTGACTTGTTATCGAGATATTTGCAAGGGAACAAGTCAGTAAACAAGCTGGGATCACTTCCACATGCTCTAAATACAACTGATCGTTTTTTGAAACCCAAACACAAACCAGAAAATGCAGTCAAAAACTAAAATGAGATTCTGAGCCAAAAATGTTCCCAGTAGGTTTTTGTTTTTTATTGCAAGTTGAAACAAGAAACTTCTCAGAGTACACAGTGGCATGAAGAGGTCATGTGTAGAGAAGCGTCAGAAGCTGTTACTATAGAATAAAAAAAAAAAGGCAAAATGTTTTCAAACATAAAACAAGTTAGACAATGTACGCATGGCACAACATTCAGGTGTGTTTGGTGACTAAGTTAACTGATATAAAAGTTGATGCATTTCACATTTTTATTTACTGCCTACTGAGTCTGGATCTGACATTCAGCTATCAGTATTTTATGTTTCAATAGCCCAGCACAAAAATGATAACAACTATGAGCAGTTACTGAGCTTTGTGTATTCTGTTTGTCATCTTGGTGTCATGCTGTGTCACTGACAGCTTACCTATTAGGTAATCAGACAAACCTGATGGACTGAATGGTGTCCCCTCACTGCTCAAATTTCCTTTTTTTATATCTTTATTGATTTTAATGAGAAACAGATAACATTACATATAGTCAAGTCAAAACTTAACAAATCAAAACAAAACAAAATTCAATCCCCACCCAAGTGAAAGAGAGAGGAACCAGTGATCAAAGCTACTCGGAGCAAGAAAAGAAGGGAATCCTTTTCTCTGAAATGGAAGCTTATTCTAAAATGTTATTGATTAGATCCTGCCATATAAAAAAAAAAAAAAATCTTATATTCCTGTGTTCTTGTATTTTTGTGATATACTGTCAAACTGCTACTCCTGTCTGTAGGAAAGATACCAGAGATACTGGGAACCTTGCACGCCAAAGATGAAAGCCTTCAATCTTCTAATTTGTCTGCCCAGCACAAATGTATTGTGGCACTTGCTCCGAATGGCGATGGACTCTTTGCTCTTGACGTGGCTCGCTATCACTGCACTACATGGAGTCCGTTTGTGACTTTGCAGGCTTGCCATTTTTAAAAGGTTCTCTAGTCCCCTAAAGCTGTTTATTCATATAATGAAATGGTAGTGACACACCCTCCGGCTGATGCAACTTGTCAATGGTGTTATATAGCCCTCCTTTGAAGTTGCTGTCCCCAACGACCACTTCCCACTCGCTGCAATAGAACACACGTTCTTCAGACAGCAGTGTGGTCTTCCTTTCTGCAGTTTTACCACAGGCCCTGCTTCACACTGCTCACTTGGAGAAAGTGGCAAGTTGATCTACTACACTTTTTCTCAGCTTCAGTGAGCCTGAAGCTCCACTGGTGATTGTGCATCCAAGCCAATGAACTGTAGCAGATGGAAATGCAGTGGTGGAGCTGCAGAGGTAGTTTCTCTCTCTCTGCTGTCTTCCTTCATTTATTGATTTTGCACACTACATTCTAGATCTTGGACTTCAGCATCAAGACTCTCCAAAAAGTCATTAGAAGAGCCGAGCAAGTTACTTTCAGGTCTCTGTGGCTGTCAGCCTTTGCTAAATTGGACAGCAGATCTTATTCTCATCCCACTTCTAACAGCAATGTAGCGCTGGCTCTTTATGTCTCATTTTTGGGTAGCTTCTTATACTTATGGTGTCTTTTGCTGTTGTCACACTAGTTGGAATTCACATGCAATGTATGTGATGTACTTTGTTTTATAGCTGTAAGGTTGCTCTCAGTGTGCATGACTGGGAGACAAGTAACAGAGAGTCAAAGCCTCCTTGAAACCTACACTCACTCCTCTCTCAGTCTCCACCATTTCCACTACCTGATCTGTGCCTTTTTGACTGACCGATCTGTTCTCCTGCTGGTGACAGACCCATAAACCACAAAGACTTGGGAACATTTATTTTGAACCATATTCTCTTAAAAGGTCAAAATTGATATTGGACACTTGCTACTAACATAAATAAATGTTAACCACCAGTGCTCCACTGAGTAAAAGCATTTCTCAACTAACATAATCCAATTTTTGAAAAGCCAAAGTCTATACTGCTGTTATGATTTATCTCACAAATGGCCAAAATGGTGTGAGGCCTTCAAAAACAGCCAGGGAAGCAGGTCTTAATCCGTCAACCTGCCCACTGGAGGTGCACCTAAAGCCTAGCTTCTAATAAGAGTGTCTGGCTTCAACCTACAAAAGGCCAACATCCATCCATCCATCCATCCATTTTCTAACCCGCTGAATCCGAACACAGGGTCACGGGGGTCTGCTGGAGCCAATCCCAGCCAACACAGGGCACAGGGCAGGAAACAATCCTGGGCAGGGTGCCAACCCACCGCAGGACACACACAAACACACCCACACACCAAGCACACACTAAGGCCAATTTAGAATCGCCAATCCACCTAACCTGCATGTTTTTGGACTGTGGGAGGAAACCGGAGCGCCCGGAGGAAACCCACGCAGACACGGGGAGAACATACAAACTCCACGCAGGGAAGACCCAGGAAGCGAACCCGGGTCTCCTAACTGCGAGGCAAAAGGCCAACATGCATTTTAAAATCAAAGTTTTAAAAAAATATACTATTTAATGTCTAAAAAAAAAAAACACTCAAAATGTCCTACAAGGGCGGGGATCACCATCAGACTCTGGCCTATACAGAACAAGGCAATAAAGAAACTTTATAAAGGAAGGCTTTATTGGAGGAATGGGAAAAGTACAAAAAATAGTTTATAGGGCAAAAAATAAGCAAAAAGGACTTACCTAACAGGCAATCCAAAGCAAAATACTTACAATAGGAAATCCACAAGAAAATCCAAGTAACAAGAAGCAAAGGAGAGTTGAGAGCCAGAGTTCAAGACCAAAGAAAATACAAAACTCACAGATCCCACCACAGTCCATCAGAGAACATTCAAAATGATCCGCCTGGACTTCCATTCCCAGCCTACCTGCCGGCCTGCTTTTACTGGGCTGGGGGCAGTCCCTAAACCATGATGACCCTATCTCTTGGGGATCCACCCACAAAATAGAAGAAACATAAGAGAACCACAAAATACACATAGATAATACCTAATAACTAAATAGAATTAAATTAACAGACAATAGATAATTAGGCAAATATTAAATGAACAGAAAGACAGAAACAGTATGCTATAATGAAAAATGAACGACAAAGACAGGAAGAAGCATTTTTAACAAGCTCAGGGAAAGGAACTCCGACTTGACCATAATGTATGATAATTTTGGGAACAAACTTCAGCATGGGTAAGACGCTATATAAATATAATGAATTATTATTGTTCTTATTAACCATGGGATAGCCTTGTCGGGAAGCCTGTGGAAAGCAGGGGACCAAGAAAAGGGCAAGCCATTCCTCAAGATGTGAAAGGACAGCCACCCTGGGTTACATCTGGGCCACGAGCATGGGGCTGTAAAGCTCAAGCCTGTTGGGTTACGTGGCCACCACCAGGGGGCGCTGGGATAGTTCCAGAGCCGTGCTGCCGGAACTTAATTGAGGAACAACTGGAGTACTTCCGGGTGAGGTATAAAAGGGACCGCCTCACTCCACTCGGGGAGCAGGAGTCAGGTGGAAGAGGATGGAGGTTGCCGGAGAGGAGTGGAGACAGTGAAGAAAAGAAAAGAAAAGAAAGACAAAAAGATAAGGACTGAGTTATTGAAAAGATTTGTGTTTGCATTGTGTGTTGCTGGAAAAAAAAAAAAAATGTGTGCGTTTTGGGGGCATTCTGAGTCCAGAGGCAAAATCCCACAACCAGTATGGCAATACATCACAGGGCACCTCAGCCCTCACCCATATTAGGCCAGTTTACAGTTGCCAAACAAGCTAAACCTCACACCTGTGGGACATGGGAGGAAAACCCATGCAGATGTAGTGAGAACGTGCAAAGTGACCACAGACAATGACCAAAACCAGGGCTCTGAAGCTGCATGGAAGCAACACCCACCAGTGTGCCACTTTGCTGCCGGTAATTTATAATGTGCACATAATAAGGCATACTGTGCAAACATAAAAAATAAATTGCCTCCTATGGCATGAGGTCAATTAAGTCATACATCCGTGCCAGTGTTCCATTATGACTCCTGTATGCAGCTGGCACATCAATTTCTTTTGATAGATCTCCTGCTAGTTAGGGTTTTGAAACACACTTCAAAATCAATGCTTCTTAATTAAACTTTAATTGGAAGAAAAACACTGAATAATTACATGAAGAGAGTATCATGCGGTAAGAAATACAGTAATTAACAAAAAGCAACACTGTTTGTTGAAGTGAAAATGCACCCAATAATGGCATGCTTGCCTCCTTCTGGCATTGTGTTTGGCATTACACCTCATAAGTATGCCTGGCTCTTCTCTCAGAGCTTATGGTTCAGCCAATGCTCTGTCCCTGATTCAGGTAAAGTTTTGATTTCATATGCATGTTGCTAGTCACAAATAAATTTGTATATTTTGTAATTGGTGTGTTACATGTTGAAAATCTTTTTGTTTATTAACATTATTTTTATGTATTAATTTTTGTGTTATCATAATTTATGTTGAATTATGTGCCCTGTCCCTTTAAACTAAAATATCAGGGGTGGGGCCACCATGACAATAAGCTGGAAGATCAAACCCGCTGCCTATTTATTCGACATATATGTGGTATGACAAAATGGCTTCTGCTGCCATGCCATAACTTCACATCCCAGCCTCCATTGCAGAGTATGCATGTTCTCGCTGTGACACATTTTCTTCCAGGTAGTCTAATAAGGAAGTAAAGCCCACTTCCGTGCCATCCATGTTATCCTATTCAATACATTTAATGGTGCTAATGATTTTTTACTCTATACAGTGCCTTTAAAGAGTATTCATCTCCTTGGAAGTTTTCACATTTTATTCTTGTATGACATTGAATCACAATGGATTTACTTGGCTTTTATGACATCAGCGCATGCTCCCAACACCTCTGTCTCTCTCTATGACATCAATCAGCATGGAAATCCTGGAGGAAAACCTGATGCAGTCTGCAAGAAACCTGTGCCTTGGGAGGAGGTTTCTGTTCCAGCAGGACGACAACTCCAAAAATAAAGCCAAAGCTATACAGGAATGGCTTCAAATCAACAATGTGAAATTCTAGAATCGGCAGAATCAGAGTGCAGATCTCAGTCCAATTGAGAATTTGTGGCTGGACTTGAAAAAGGTTGTTCACTCACGATCACCATGACATCTGACAGAACTTGAGCAGTTTTGCAAAGAAGAAGAATGGAGGAAAACATTAAAAGAGTGGAAATGTGCAAAGCTGACAGAGAAAGAGAGAGGCAGACCTGAGTTCACATCCTCAAGGCTGTCATGACTGCCGTCTACTAAATACTGACCTGAATAGGCTCTTCAGACTTTTTTGACACAGTTGGTCCCTTCCCCTTTTGGCTCTCATTTAGGGCCTCTGATTCAGGTGCTCCTTCCAAAGCAGTCCACAGGTCAGCACTTACCCTTCAGATTTATAGACTATTTAAGGAAACAATGAAAGGTATCTTAGCTTGTAACTCCTTCAGAGTTTTCATAGGTCTCTTTGTTGCCTCCCTGACTCGTCTTCTTCTTGCATGATCACTCCGTTTTGGTGGACAGTATGTCATATGAAAGGGGTGAATACTTATGTCATGAATTATTTGGTGTTTTATATTTGTAATTAATTTAGATCACTTGCAGTGATCTGTTTGACATTAAAAGAGTCTTTTACTGTTAATCACTGTTAAAAAAGTCAAATTCAATTCACTGCGATTTAATGTATAATGATAAAAGGGAAAACTTCCCAGGAGATGAATACTTTATATAGAGAGTAAAAAATCATTAGCACCATTAAAAGTATTGGATTAGATAGCACAGTGGACATGCTAGTGTGCTTTGCTTCCTTATCAGACTACCTGGATGAAAATGTGAACCGTCACAGGGAGAACATGCATACTCCGCAATGGACACAGGGATGTGAAGTTATGGGATGGCAGCTAGGGGGCGCCTGGACAGTTCCGGAGCCTTGTACTACAGCACTTCTGCCACACTTGGTGCAAAGGGAGTACTTCCGGGTGACTATAAAGTACTTCCTCCACATTCGGAACTGTTGCCGGATGAAGATCGGAGAGCACCTAGAGCACTTCCAGGTGCGCTATAAAAGAGGTCACCTCACTGCATTCGAGGAGCCAGAGTCGGGAGGTCGAGGACAATGCTTGCTGGGAGAGAAATGGAGGTGGCAGAGAAGAGAAAGAAAAAGAAAGAGAACGGACCGAGCATTATTTGTTGGTGATTAGTGAGCTGTGTGCTGAAAAAGGCAAGAAAAGAAATAAAAGTGGGTTGCTTTTGCACTTGTGTGGTCTGCCTGTCTGTGTCTGGGTTCGGGGAGCGGTACGGCCCCCATTTAACTCTACAACAGTATTTTTCAGATAGCATGGTGACACAGTGGTTAGCACTGCTGTCTCATACACCTCATGCTTTGAATCCTGCACCAGGCTGCTTACTGCAGTTCGCACACTTTCTCCATGTCTACTACATAGGTTGTGTATTTCAGTTTTACTCCCATATCCCAAAGACATAGGCTTCATGGAGATTCCAAATTGACTCCATGCAATTGTACGTGTGCATCAGAGAGCCCTGTAATGGACTAGTCCTGTGTGGATGTGCATCTGAGTGGACTTTGTGATAGATTGGCATTCTGACCAGGGCTGTTACCCACCTTGCGTCCAGTGCTGCCCAGAGAAGTCCTGAACTCCAACAACCCTGAGTCAGATTTAAAGCAGGTTTGAAGATGTTATGTTATGCTATAATCAAAAGCAATGAGCAAAAATAATCTTGCTGCTGAAATGCACCTCTTGCTTAAGCCACACACCTCAAATTATTTTAAACCCACACACTCAGAGGGAAGAAACCACATTTTAGAGTGGATTTCAATTAGAAGGCAGAATAAGCCTGAAATTAAAAGCTCTACAGAAAAAAAACGAAAGAAAAGCAGCAGCCACGGCAGTCCTCCAGAAGCACGTATGGTGGTAGGATATCCTGTTTGTCACGGTTCTCAAAATGCACACAGTTTAACCTTGGAACGGGCAGCAGTGGAACAGAGCTGGAAGACGGCCAAATCTGAGAAGTAGTTGTACAAGGAGCCTGAAGCCTCTTAAATCTAACAATGAGGCTGGAACATTGCCATCCCGCTTGTGAGAGAAAACCGAGGGGGTCAACACTTGACAGCGCTTTGCGTATTGATACGCTTCCCTCCACCCTGAGACAGACCAGACAGACAATTTTCAAGATAAATGTTCTGTTTCCTGTATTTATTTTAGGCTGCACAATTGTCAGCACAGAATAGAGGATTCAAAACCAATGTCTGTGTAGTGCCCAACCACCAGATTATTCATGCCACCCTCTCTGATCTTGGCATCACTGGGACTGCCCTCAGTGAGCATCACATGTGCTCAATATAGCTACAATAAACCTCTGGCCTATTGCTTTCAGAGTCCCTCTGGTGGCATTCTTATAGACTGCTTGTCTGCTAGTCGACCTCTCAGTTCCAAAATGAGATCCCATCTTTCGGGAACATCTCACTTTTATAACGGGCGGACCAGAGGGAGTGGGGCTTCTCTGGCTCCAATGCCTACACGGGGCAGTTTCTCAATGCTGTGAGGGAAAAAAGGAAACACGACTGTTAGTGATAGCACCCATTCCAGGGGTGGTACCACAAACCACAGATGATACCTGGAAGGTGATCTTCTGGTGCACGTGCATGACAGAACAAAACTGAAGTATGACATGCACAAAACTGACATGAAAATTGCATGCCACAGTGAAAAGCAATCAGTTTGATATGTTTTTAATTATGACACAATAAAACTAAGTCAAAATAAAATCCAAAGCATACATAAGCATTGCTTTCAAAGTTGTTAACATGTTAGATTGCATTTCATTTTGCATTTTATTTCATTCTGATCTCTTCACTTGTGAAGTTTAATTTTGTAATCTTGTCTTGTATCACTTGGTTTATTAACCTTTTTATTTAACTTATTTATTATTCTCTGGTAAGTTGATTTGGATCAAATGTAAATGAGTGCTCCAGATTTTTCCAAAATCCTGAAAGTGCACAGGTTAGGTTGACTCGTGACACTAAATTGGCCCTCTGTGCCCTGGTATGGACTGGCATTCTGGACAGGCTTGATTTCTTTCCTGAACCGCAATGCTTATGAAATGCTTTAATTTTAAGTACTCAATGAACTGAATTGATCATTAGCAGAAATCTAAAAAAAAAGGAAAGTACTTTTTTTTTTTCGTGAAAAGTAAAGCCCAAAATTAGATCATTTCCTTTGGGCGACATATAAGAAAGGCCTCTTCGATGTTTTTCTTTCATGCACTCTCTGGGATATTTAAAATCTTCATAATTCACATGGCAGCCCAAATGAAGAGCCGGGTTTGCTCCTTCATTAAAAGTCGAAGAAAAACAAAGAAGATGAAGGAACGCACAGACGCACAGGGCACACACATGAAATGAATCGGAGATAGTTAAATGGAGCTCCCAGTCCCAGCTCAGTGCTTATGCGTTCTTTTATTTTTTACTGTTGCTATGGGATTTTGGAGCTCATCCCAGACATCCCTGCCCATGTTCAGCAGGCCTTGATCTGAAGAACGCATCACCAACCAACAATAAAGCAATGAAATAAACACACCATTAACGCATGCCAAGTTTGTTTTTTTTCTCTTTTCCGGTAAAACGTGAAATCATATTAAAACATAAAGTAACTCTTGAAAGCCATTTACAAAAACAGCACCAAAGAATTGCTTTGGACATGCATGTCATGTTGCTGTCAGTGAGGCTGAGACAGCTGGCACAAGCTGTTATGCTGGACTCCATCCTTTCATTTTGTATATTTGGTTAGTCCTGTTCAGCATAACCAGGGGCAGACTTAGTGGGGAAGGGTCCCCTGGGCTTCAACGGTTATTTGAGCTCCACCAAGCCGTACTAAGAGAACCACAGAAAAATACAAAATAGGAGTCGGTGAGACTTAAATAGCCAGTGGACTATAACAGTGAGTAGTGTGAGAATAAGCAAAAGGTGTACAGATAACCACAAAGACTACTGAAATGCTATCTGAGATGAGGACTGTTACGATCTGATCTCATTTTAAAATTTCCCTGGCTTTATTTTGCATCTTTTTTAAAAATTCTTTTTTGCCTTTTAGGTTTTAACATATGCAGACTGCTTTTGTACTCTAAAAATGGATTCAGAACCTACTGAAAGATGTTCATTAATCTTTTCATTTGTAAAGTCAGTAAACTAATGGGGATTTGTGAGCAACCAGGAGACAGACGGACTGTTCAGACAGCAGCAGCTGTGTACCCATCTAAGATGGGCTGAAATCTACAATGTAGATCTCAAAGTTAACATTTGCAGTGCACCATCTATCAGAATGTATTTTCTAGTGCACCTAGTAATAAAATAAGTTGCATTTTTCATTTCAACAGATGGCACATCACAAACATTTGGTGTAATAAAATGCACAACATATGTCATTCCAACAGATGGCGCATCACAAACATTTGTCAATCCAAAGATGGCGCATCACAAACATTTGTCATTCCAACAGATGGCACATCACAAACATTACCACTGCTTTTACAAATCCCATGCCAAGTGGTATATATCAGAGACAACTGAATGGACACACCGATACACACTTGTCCTTTTATTAAGGAAAAAAATGTGCCAGGAACCTGTGATAAGTGGTCAGTGATGTTGGGCACATTTTAAACAAATAATCATGCTTGAGAACATGCAGACTTGGAATCGATCGGGTGTGGGTATGAGCATGAGCAAGCGCGATTCATTCTAGGGTTGGTTGAAGTGCCTGGCTGATTGCGCATACAAGTGTGAAAGTGAGTGTCAGTCAGGTGCCTCATTCACACCTCAGAGGAGGCGGCGCATCATACCCATGCCAATTAGGAAAGATTAAAAGGAGCCTGCAGGGACAAGGTGGAGGAAAACAGAACAGAAAAGCAACAAAAGATCAGAAAGAGAGAACAGAGGTTAAGGAAATGAAAGAACAGGAAGAGTGAGACAGCAGTGAGAGAGCCGGCTGAAGCAGAATGGAGGCAGGTGGTCGGGAGTGAGCCTTAGGCCTGCAGGAGCGTGAAGTTGAGGAAGAGACACTCTTACTGAGCGACTGCCTGGGAGTAGGAGTGACCTGACATACAGTGTCTCCCAGCCTGGCACCTCAGGTATGCTGAAGGCCAGGCAATGCGGACCTGAACCAGACGGTGAAGGTTGACTGCACCAGTCGGTTGGACCTCTCATTGGTTGCGAGATCCTATGTGGGATAATCAGAGGACACGTTAGCTTTTAGAAGGCAGCATTGGGGCTTGTATTTTAGAAGAACTGTCTCTAGGATTTTAAGCTCATTTTTAATGGAATGTTTATTATGGATTTTTTTTAACCTCCAAATTTTCACATGGATTTTTACAGGTTATTTATTTATGCATTGAATGGATGCACTGCACTATTTATTTGAACACTGTATGGTTTTAATTAAAGCACTGGACACTTTTACACCTACCCCTTGGCTGGAAAGTTGTGTCCTCATTTGCATGGCTCATCTCGGTCTATGACTATCGATAGTTCCAGGTTCAAGAGACTCCCTTGAAGCTACAAGGGAGTGTGGGCCGTCACAGCACAAGGAGATCAATAAACCTTGTGTAGAAACCAAAACAAAGACTGTAGTCAACAAAAAAAAAAAAAAAACAGGAGCAAAAGTCAAAACCAAGAGAACGATTTAGATCAGCTGAAGATTGTAGCAAGTGCTTTGAAATTGGTTTGTCGTCTGCAGCTTAGATAAGGAAGTAGATCCAGCAACATTCTTTCAGCTTAAAGGTGAATCATGTCCTTGAGGACCTCAGTGAAAATTAAGAGGAAGTGCATTTAAAACTGAAGCCAGGAAGCACTTCTTCACACAAAGAGTTGTGGGAATGCTGAACAAACTACCAAGCCACATAGCTGAAACAGAAATTTTGAGAAGATTTAATAATAATAATAATAATTCATTACATTTATATAGCGCTTTTCTCAGTACTCAAATTTAAGGAGAATCTGGATGAGATGTAGGGACAGCTTTGCTATCGACTAATCAAACAGGCTTGATGGGCTGAACGGTCTCTTCTTTTTGATCAAATTTATGTTCTTATGTACATTCTAACTCTTGGCCAATGTTTTAACCCTAGAACATGCCCATTACAGTAACCCTACTAACAATGTGGACAGCTGACCTAATGATGAGAGTTGCAAAATGGCTGTGACCATCCCAAAAATCACAAACAAACAACAAATCATCAGAAACATAATGTACAACTCCAAAAATGAATATCAGATCTGTGAAAATGGTCCAGAAAAATAGTAAAAAGTAAGAAGTAGAAACCAATTTATAACAATCTCTTTTTCTTGATGTCATGTTGTTTTCGTTATGGGTGCCGTCATTTTGAGGTGCAGCTGATACAAAGTCGTTATGGTAATTGGGTCTTTTTGACTTCGGCAGCATGGAGGTATAAATTGTGATTGCTTTTGGGTCAATCATATGTGGGTCATGTGTGCTGAGTTTTACTTTTGATCTTTCAAGCCAGTTTCCAGACTTCTCATTTAGGCTTTGGAAAAAGATAGGACTGACGTTTTGATTACGAAAATCACTTGCTTTCTGACACCTGCTTCATCTCCCTATCCCTATTTAAAGCGATAACTCAAAACATTATTGTCAAGCTGCCAGTAAATTTATTGTTCAATAGACATAATGCCAACACACAAGGTCTGTATCACTTTATTGGCAACCAACCTTTACAAAGTACGACTGACTCATTCAGGCCTGGCATGCTGGGCAAGGTGACGAGGTGACTGTCTCAAGCCCTATTTACAGATAACTGCATTACGCTTGTGCGAGTGCCTCTATGTAAAGCATGTGCGTTGTCAGCGACCAAAATGAATTTATACTTGTGACAGCAGGATTAATCAGGGTGCTAATGTTCTCCTAGTCAGTAGATGGCAGTGTTTAATCAATGTCACATAGCTAACAATTTCACAGCAGAGGAAGTGCATTATTTACATGATTGCTCAGAGAAAGATAGCGAACGCTCAATGATACGCAGCTAATCGAAGTTGTGCCTGTTATTACCGGCTTTTAAAGGAAAAAAAGGAGAAGATGCAGTGTCAGATCCATTGGTCAGGGAAGACGTTTATTATAGAACTTACTGAGACTTTTTTCATTATTAGGAACACTAATATTCATTAACTAATCTGAGCACATTACGAAAACTCACACAGTGTTTTAGTCAGTCTTAACAGAACTGACGTTAGCTAGTAAAACTTGCAGATTGGCTTGTGCAGGTCCAGTATGTCACATAATTAAAGAAACAGGCAAAACCAATTTGCCATTGAAGTCAACTTACCTCATTTTCAGATACATCTGACTCAGTTTCTCTGCATTTAATGAAAGTGCATAACCAGCCCTACTCATTTTGAATAGGTGGGATATATTTCTCATCCCCTGGAGCTCCACTTAGCCCGTTCATTTTTTTTTTTGACTTTGACAAGTTTGTCTCTTTCCCATGTTTTCTTACACACTGCTTTGTTTTGTTCAGTGCTCTTTGCAAAGTCCTTCCACAAATTTGTCTCCATCCGATCATCTTTGTAGAATTGGGTACCTACTCTATGTTGGCTCCCCATAGCACCATGTATTATGTTCAAATCCTTGATGTTTGTCTACAGAGAAGTCATTGGGTCAGCACCCACTGTATATATAGAGACCTTTTTGCTCCTCCTCAACCACTCAGGTCTCCTGATGAATGGTGTCTAACGATGCCACCTCTAGATGGTGTAAAATAACAGACAAAAAAGATCATAGAGGTTTGGGGCACCGAAGTGATCCCCGTATATTATGACATTGAAAGCAAAAAGTTTTTAGGACAAAGCAAGTCTTCTTCAAAGTGTTCCAAGATGGGGGATTGATAGAAACTCAGCAAAAGAGGCGAGATCGATAGACCAGAGACCAGACATAACATCATTGGACCCCAGTCTGTCAATCATCCTTTCTGCTGAGGAAGGTAGAAAAGAGGCATTAAATGAAGGCGCCAGCCCCTGGCACAGAGGGTAATTACTATCAAGTGAGCCCAGAGGTCGTCTCTCAATCACACGTGTGTGACACTGACATCAAATTTTAATCTAGATTGTTTAAATGTGTAGCTCCTAGCTCGTGGAACATGCTGCCCAGAGCAGGGCTGATATTAGCTGTTAAGTTTTGTAATCTAGGAAGAGTAACTCACATTTATTTAATTCTGAGCTCTTCACTTGTGGTGATCAATTTATAACCTTGTTCTGCAACACTTGTTCCCAAACAATCTGGGGAGTGTTTACTTGATTACATTGACACCTTTTGTAAGTTGCTTTGAAAAAAGGTGTCTGCTAAGCAAATACACATAAATGTAAATATATTGCCTCACTTCTGCCACCAACCTCTCCTTGAAATTCTCTATTTTGCACATGCGTCACTGCGTCCACAAGCTCTCGGATAGAAGGCAAATCGGAGTTGTTGAGTTGGAAATTCCATGTTGAATGCTCTGCTAACTTAGAAATACCAAGTCTGAGAGTTCAGACAAAACAAATCAACGTGAAATGTCTGTGTTACAAGAAAGAATGACCGTACACGTTAGTCAATTGTTTAAAATAAAATATAACCTGGTCATCCGGAAATGCCATCTTTTGTGTGAATTGCATGTGGAGCAAACCCAGCAAACAAACTGACATTACGCCAGTGTAGACAAACATATTGATCCTGTGTGAGCAGCCAACAATATCCCATTTGGGATTTGCATATCCAGGCAACACTGGCCTCAGAAAACTAGCCTAGTATGGACAAATAGACAGATGCCAAATTTAGTCATGAGACTAAAAAAAGTCCATACTTTACTAGTCAGTCCATCCATCCATTTTCTAAATCTGCTTATCCACAGTAGGACTGTCAGGCACTTGGAGTTTATCAAAGCAAGCAATGGGTGCAGACAGGAACAACCTCTGGATAGGACACCAGCTCATCACAGAGTGAACACACACAGGGTCTATTTAGCACCACTAGCCCAACTAACCTGTATGAGTTTGGAATGTGGGAGGAAACCTGAGCACCATCAAGGACATGGGAAAACATGCAAACTCCACACAGGGAGGACCTTGTATGTGAACCCCGGTCTTCTTATTGAGAGGCAGCTGCGCCACCACTGCAATACTTCTGGTCCTTTCCTTCAAAGTGTTTTTTAGTGTTTAGATTTTTTTTTTATTAGTTAAATTGAGTGTAATTTAGAAGATTTACAATTTATCAGTTAATAAGAAAATAATAACACTAATGTGGCTTTAATCTAATTCTTCTTACATATACATTGCATTTATTAGTACTAATTCAGATTTTCGTTTGCGATGTTACAACATGAACACGAAAAATATTACCAATAATATATAAATAAAATTGTGTCATTTTAGTCAATATAAAAATTATGCTTTTTGAAATCATTCAAATTGTTATTTATACTTCTACAACTGAAGTTGCAAGATGCAAATTCACTGCATTACAACATTAAAACGTGACAAACTACGGGGTAGTGATTACAATGGCCAGCATTACTAAACCATCACTCGGCCAATGAGGGGCTTACTGAACTTGTACAGCCTGCGACTTGGCCATTTCAAGCCATTCTGCGGAACTTTGTTAAGAACCCCCCTCAAATCAAGCCACTGCGGTATTTAATTTGGTTTCCCCAAGACAAAACACTGCCCATGGCCTGCATACACATTTAATACATTGATTTTGTTCTTTATTTTCACAAAAAAATGCCACTTACCTTTAATCTTTTTTGCAGACCAAGTAACAAATCAGCAGTAACTTTGCGTTCCTCCGAACAGTCCGAGCGGAAGCCGGTGAACGAACGTGGGAACGTGAAGCGCCACAACTCGCAGCTCCAAACGGTTTGACAGCACGAGAACGCAGGAACATCACCTCGTGACCAAGTGCGGAGCAATCCCGTGTGGCAGAGCGCGGTGAAAACCCAGCATGCCTAAGCGGAAAATGGGGCGTGTCTCCACGTCTGACGTCATTTTTGCCGCGAAGCCCTTCAGATTAGCATGTACGAGTCATGATAAGTCAGAATTCAGGCGGTACTTCTTAAGTGCGGTATTTTTAAGCAACACTGGGTTTTTTTTTAGAAATAAGTTTGGAACTTTCCGAAATTCATACACACGTGATTTACTTGGGTACCGCATTAACGGATTGTAAGAACTATCTGCATTTTGTGAGTTTCTGATTTCACAGAACGCTCTTCACTCACTGAGCGTAGGGTTGCCAGACGTCCCTTATATACGGGACATGTCCCATATTTGATCATTTTATCCCCTGTCCCGTACTGACCTTTCAGGGATACCCAAATGTCCCGTATTTAGTTCATTTTCAAATTTCGTAATAAAATATATTTATGCTACCTTCTTACGGTACTTAGTTGTAATTTTATAAGTAATTATACTTTCTTTTCTCAAATTCTCTTGATGAAAATAACCCAAGGAACGAGGAAACGAGTGTTTGCTGCCTGTTTGCAGCTTGTTCAGTTGCTCTGGTTGGCTGAGGACAGCGACACTGTCGCCGTTTTGCTCTCCAGCCGCGCGATCAGCATTGCAACATACAGTGACTGTCAACAAAGTGTGGTGTTACTACTTACTACGGCCCACTTTTTTTCTAAATTATTAAATAATATTAAATAATAATATTTCTCTGTTGTCTGTACAGTATTAAATAAATATTTTCAAATGATTTCACTTTTACATAATTTTTTTAGCTTGTATTTAATAATGTTCAAATGATTTTACTTTTGTTTTCCTCATAACCCATTAAAATCCTTGCTTTATGTTTTTAAATTATGTCTCTACTTTTATATAATATATTGGTCTGGGTGTGTAGGGGGCATGTATACATTTATATATACTGTATAGTAATATAGAGAGATTTTAAGAGTGTCCTGTATTTCTAATGTTCTAATCTGGCATCCCTAACTGAGCGTCAAAGAATCAAAATGTCGAGTGTGATTTTAAAAACTACAGATCAGTGAGTAATACTGGCATTCGTGATATTTCAAATGTAATATTGTGTCTATATTGATTGTCATTTAGTAAAACGTTGGTAATTTCGGCAATGTTACAGGTACAATTCTGTTAAATGTATTTCGTTAGAAAAGGGCGGAAGCCATTAGCTTGCAGGAGAGGGAATTGCCGAGGTATTTAGAAAAGTGTACAGAAAGAGTAAAACAGCCACGTTTTATTTTGCATTCAGTTTTTTAACGTAATAACTAAAAAAATAGTATTTTGTCGGGCGGAGTGGGAGAGGAGCAGGAATGATAAGTATTGTAGTATATAGACCAGGCATGTCAAACACGCGGCCCCCGGGCAGCCCGCAACAGAAATCTGTGCGGCCCGCATGACAGATCCTAGTTAGCACTAAACTTGTACAGAATGATTACTATTGTTTGTGATTGAATCATTCTGCATCTTCGGCGTTACTTATTGACTTTTCTTACTTCTGCCTTCTGACGAAAGCGCGTTTTTCCATGGCATTACGGTACCGGAAACGTCATCTGTTAGTACAGTATAGCAACGAGCCTTGTCCAAAGTTAATGAGCCGCGACATCGCAACTGAAGTGCTAGGCTGCAGCAGCCTGGCAGCACGGGCGGCCGTAGGCATGTGCAAACTGTGCACCTGCACAGGTCCGCCACGCCAATATATATTGAATATAAAACAGAAAGAGAAAATAACGACACAGTTGATGGCAATGTGGCCGAAAAACATTGTGTTTCTTGTTAATTAGTACGCTGTATTTACTAATATTGCTCGAGTCAGAGCAGTAAGCTATATGTAGTATTATAACGTTCTGCCGTAATGAGAATATCATGGGCCGCCACTTGGTTTTCAAGTTACGGACACGCGCATATAGAAACGTGTCATGAGCACAAGGAAGCGATAGATAGATAGATAGATAGATAGATAGATAGATAGATAGATAGATAGATAGATAGATAGATAGATAGATACTTTATTAATCCCAAGGGGAAATTCGCATACTCCAGCAGCATACTGATACAAAAAACAATATTAAATTAAAGAGTAATAAAAATGCAGGTAAAAACAGACAATAACTTTGAATAATGTTAATGTTTACCCCCCTGGGGTGGAACTGAAGAGTCGCATAGTTTGGGGGAGGAACGATCTTCTCAGTCTGTCAGTGGAGCAGGACGGTGACAGCAGTCTGTCGTTGAAACTGCTCCTCTGTCTGGAGATGACACTGTTTAGTGGATGCAGTGGATTCTCCATAATTGATAGGAGCCTGCTGAGCGCCCATCGCTCTGCCACAGATGTCAAGCTGTCCAGCTCCATGTCAACAATAGAGCCTGCCTTCTTCACCAGTTTGTCCAGGCGTGAGGCGTCCTTCTTCTTAATGCTGCCTCCCCAGCACACCACCGCGTAGAAGAGGGCGCTCGCCACAACCGTCTGATAGAATATCTGCAGCATCTTATTGCAGATGTTGAGGAACGCCAGCCTTCTAAGGAAGTATAATCGGTCTTTGTCCTCTCTTACACAGAGCATCAGTATTGGCAGTCCAGTCTAATTTATCATCCAGCTGCACTCCCAGGTATTTATAGGTCTGCACCCTCTGCACACAGTCACCTCTGATGATCACGGGGTCCACGAGGGGTCTGGGCCTCCTAAAATCCACCACCAGCTCCTTGGTTTTGCTGGTGTTCAGGTGTAGGTGGTTTGAGTCAATGCAGTGTCCGAAACGGACGTGGCCATCCGCCGTGCATAAGATACCATATTGACATTGGCGGGTGAAGGGGCCACCGATTCTTTCTCTGCCCAGGGCCGCCATGAGCCTAGAGCCGCCCCTGGCAGGCCACACTACTGGCTGGGCTGCTGAGACTGGCCACTGGGCAGAACTGACCATCACGAGTTGTAATAGCTCGCATATTTTCACGTTTTTTTGCTCTAGTTTTATGTAATTTTCTGCTAGTATTGTAACGAACAGTGCAGACTACAGCTGAAGATCTGAAGTGGACGCGAGAAGTTGGTGAGTTGTTTATGAACAAATTTTTGTGATTTTGAGTTTGTAAAATTAGTGTAGGTCAGGGGGCTTTTTGCATATGGGCTTATTTTACAATATAAACTTTGAAGTAAACTTAGTAAAGTAAAATTTGATTTTTGGAGGATTTGTTTTCCAACTTGAATTACTGAGCAATGAATTCAGTGAGCATTTTTTTGTGATTTCAGTTCACACGAACAGGACTTTGCACTGTTTACGTCACCATACTCTTACAACATTGAGAATATCCAAATGGAGTTGATTGAACTGCAGTCAGATTCTATTCTGAAGGCAAAATACAACAAAGTTGGTGTGCCAGGCTTGTATGGTTACCTGCCACCCTCGTATGTGTAGATCCGTAAGTTGGCATTGAGAGTACTGTCTATGTTCGGAAACACTTACCTTTATGAGCAATTGTTTTCGTTAATGAAAGCTACCAAAACCCCACATCGCTCAAGACTTACCGTCGAGCACCTTTCATCCCTCATAAATGTTGCAGCTGCACAAGATTTCAAGTCTGATATTGACGAACTGATTACTAACAAGAGATGCCAAGTGTCGGGACAAAAGAAATAGATCTCACACTGTAAGACTCCTATATAAGCAATGAATATAATATAATATAAGTACCTGGCTAAGAGGCTAAGACTCTAATTGTATGCTGTTGTATGGAGATTGTATGGAAATAAATTGCTTTTCTTTAAACTTTAAGTGTTACATTTTTTAAAGTTTTCAGTATTGGAAAGAAAGCTACAGTAACTTTGTATAAATAGTATTTGTTACAGTGCGGCCCGCTGACGCACATATGGCAGTCGAAGCAGCCCACCAATGGTAGTGAGTTTGACATGCCTGGTATAGACTGTGACATGTCTTGCCACTGCATGGGCTGTAGGGAGTGGAAGCAGTGTTGGGGCGGAGTCTTAGGGGAACACTTTTTGTAGGGGTTTGGGGCGCCTTCCTAGAGAGAGAGTTGAGTGACAGGGATCGGGGTAACCGGTAATTAACGGTGTGTGGAGTAAAGGGGAGGGGGTGGTCAGAAGTGGTAGCTGTTGCTGGAGCGAATGGAAGACAGCATCAGATTGAGAAGGAAGTGAACAGTTAAAGACTATAGACAAGAGGTAGATAGGACGAAAGCAAGTTATTTTAGTTATTTTAGAGGTGTCCCCATGACCAAGACAACAGGCCGGGGTAGGGCACCGTTTATATCGCGGTATATCCAATAAAAAGCCAGTCGGCATTTGAAAGACTCCCCCGGACAAGTGGCTCCTGAGTGTGTTTATCTGACGGGACGTCACGTTACATTTTTTTATTGTTTTACATGCCTATCTTATGTGGTACATTGTTTTTAAGCTCATCTTTATCTTTTCACTATAATTTGGTTTCATTGTGTGCGGCTGGAGCAGTTTCTTTACATGTCCTTTGGGCTCAGTCACAATTACAGCTAACATACCATCACCTATAAACAGACTGGAATTCTATAAGGCAGTGTTTCTCAACCCTTCTGGTGTCACAATTCACATCTCTCTATTATAATAAAAAAAATCCTGGGATGAGACGAGACTTTTTCAGAAAGACACTTTCACGTCCCGCGAGAGGAGGCTTTGTTCCAAGAGATTTAACAATGCCCGTGGCCGGAAATAAAAGACAAAGAGTAGATCCATCCATCCATCCATTTTCCAACCTGCTGAATCCGAACACAGGGTCACGGGGGTCTGCTGGAGCCAATCCCAGGGCACAAGGCAGGGAACCAATCCTGGGCAGGGTGCCAACCCACCGCAGGACACACACAAACACACCCACACACCAAGCACACACTAGGGCCAATTTAGAATCGCCAATCCACCTAACCTGCATGTCTTTGGACTGTGGGAGGAAACCGGAGCACCCGGAGGAAACCCACGCAGACACGGGGAGAACATGCAAACTCCACGCAGGGAGGACCCGGGAAGCGAACCCGGGTCCCCAGGTCTCCCAACTGCGAGGCAGCAGCGCTACCCACTGCGCCACCGTGCCGCCCCAAAGAGTAGACGACAAACTAAAACATCGTAAAGAATTCAAAAACTTTGGCGTGATACACATGCAGAGCAGGTTAGAGATAATGAAAGTCTCAAAAAAATGATAGTAAAGATCGTATTAGCGCAAACAAACGGAAATTATTACTTGGTGAAATAACGGAACAGCAAAAAGAGATCGAATATATTGTTTGGATTTAAACTTTAAGTCAGAGACTTTTAGATCGTCTAATTAGTGTTGCCATCAGGGAAAAGTAGTGTTTCTTCCCAATGAAGAGGCGCATCTGCAAGAATTAAAAAATTTGTTGTTTGGTGAAAGTGAAATCCACAGATGCAAGCGGCAGAGACGCAAAGTGGCCGGCGCATAGCGCAGGCCCGGTTTGGGGGGGGCGGGGGGTTGTTGGTGAGCGAAGCCCTCTAGTTTTCTTATATAAATGTCTTTGTGACTCCTTGGGGAATCGGATTATTTCAGCAGCATCCTACTGTGACCCACTGCCATTACAAACAATAGCAACTGTCGACCCAATTACCTGCGACCCAGTTGAGAAAACCACTTATAATGTTTGCCAGACACAGAATGTGTGATTTTGACATTTAAATTTAGACCTTCCAATTACCCACTATAGAAGGGTATGGTCAGTGGGTAACTGATGTTTTATATTATTTGAAATTGGAAAAAATCTAATTCTCACTTAGAGGATCTGTGCAGAACTTTTTCAAAACCTGGCAGGATCTGATCAATAACATTTTAGAATAAGCCCTTAAAGTACTGAGGAAGTAGATTCTCTCTCCATTTCTTTTTCTTCTCCATTTATCTTTATCCGCTTATTAATTCATCGATTTACTTATTTTTATTAGCTTTAAGTTTTATTCTGCCATGCTCTCTTTCTCAGGGGTGGGGGTTGATTTGTTTTCAATCCTATTTTTGTAAAAATTGATCTGTTTGTATGGAATGATTACAATAAAATCAATAAAAAAAGAAGGGTATGGTCTAGTATTCATTCCTGTGCAAGCCCTGACTGTGAAAGGGGGGGGGGGGGGCAGAACTGGACACAACACTGGTCAATGTATATGAGCACCAGTAAGGAGGGAGCAGCTGGACTCTTTTAAAATAAAAGTACCCGACTGGATCTTCAGAGCGATGCCATAAGGCAGGGGTGTCAAACTCCAGGCCTGGAGGGCCTTAGTAGCTGCAGGTTTTCATTCTAACCCTTTTCCTAATCAGTGACCAGTTTTGACTGCTAATTAACTTCTTTTTCCTTCATTTTAATAGCCTTGTTTATAAGGAATCAGTCCTCTGAATTCTTTGTTTTCTTTATTAAGTCATAGCCAGACCGAAATGAGACGTGAAATGAGCCGACAGATGACCAGCTAAATTGGGGCTTGAAACTGCAACCAATTTCACTCCAACCAGTTTCTTAATGAGAAGCCAATTCTTTCTGTTAATTAAACCTGTTATTTTATTCCATGGCTTGTTGCTGCTCTCATTCTGCCACAGCAGACATTTCCAAAACTGTTGATTTTCTGTTTTTTTCTAAGAACACCGTCAAAATGTTTTGGTCAACTGAGAGATCAACCTTACCGAGACCTTCACCTTGCTTTATTTTCAGATATTGTGTGGTGGGCACAGATGAACTGGTCACGTGGTGGCTTGCTTTGTGTCTCATTATTGTTTGGCTTTTAATTAAGGAAAAAGAAGCAATTAAGGGGCCCGAGTTTACTTAATTAAAATGAAGGCAATAGACAACACAACAGTAGTGGGCCTCATCAGTAATGACAATGACTCTGCATACAGAGAGGAAGTTAACCAACTCATTGCCTGGTGTGGAAAAAACAACCTGGCACTGAATGTCAACAAAACAAAAGAGATCATCGTTGACTTCAGGAGAAAGCACATGCCACACCGGCCACTTACAATCCATTGAAACAGTGTGGAGTCAGTGAGAAGCACCAAGTTTCTGGGAGTGCACATTACAGATGACCTGACATGGACCACAAATACCACTTCTCTTGTCAAGAGGGCACAACAGCGACTTCATTTTCTCTGTGTGCTGAAAAGAGCAAACCTTCCTTCTCCTGTCCTCACAACTTTCTACAGAGGTAGCCTACTATAGAAAGTATATTGACCAGCAGCATCTCAGTTTGGTATGGTAGCTGCACTGTCGCTGAACAGAAGATACTTTGAAGAGTGGTGAGGACAGTGGAGAAAATCATCGGGTCCTCACTCCCATCTTTTCAAGTATTATACTACTCACATTGCCAGAGCAGTTCCATTAAGATCATAAAAGATCCCACACACCCGGCACATGGGCTGTTTGAACTTCTGCCCTCTGGAAAACGATACCGCAGTATGCACTGCAGAACGACCACATTTAACAGGAGCTTCTTCCCCCAGGCCATCAGAATACTAAACTCTGTTAAATAACCTTTGTCCTTTTGCTCTCTTACTTACTGTGCACTTTATTACCACAAATAGGTCTTAAGTTTACATTAAATTATATTGTAATATCGTACAATATTACATTGTCTATATTGTATATATTATGAATAAATATTGTATCCATATAGTGCAATATCACTATTACTTTGAAACGATGTGCAACATTTTCTTTCATATTATATGTCACCCACTGACTGGCATACATTTATATATATATTTATATATCTTTTTTTTATGTCTTATACTGTCTTACCTACTTTCTGTGTAAGAAGTGAAATGTTTGTAATGTCTGTATGTTGTCTTGCGTGCACTTGTCTTTTATGCACCTGTTTTTTATGTCTGCACATTGAGTCTGGAGAAACGCAATTTCGTTTAGCTATGCATCCATTGTTGTACTGTTGTATGGTATGAATGACAATAAGGTTCACTTCACTTCACTTCACAACAGAATTTAATTAGCAGGAAAAACTGGCCACTAATTAAGAAGATGGTTAGGATGAAAACCTGTGGCCACTGCAGCCCTCCAGAACTGGAGTTTGACACCCTTTGCATAAGGGGAACCATTTTTGGCTCCCAAACGACTCATCCACATGAAGGTTCCAGAAAGAGCCTGCAGCAGGCTCCATAGAGTAAACATCCATCCATCCATCCATTTTCTAACCCGCTGAAGCCGAAGACAGGGTCACGGGGGTCTGCTGGAGCCAATCCCAGCCAACACAGGGCACAAGGCAGGAACCAATCCCGGGCAGGGTGCCAATCCACCGCAGATAGAGTAAACATCTGTGAATAAATCTCCTCTTAGGCCTTCCGCTTTTCCTCTTCCCTGGCAGCTCTATCCTTAGCATCCTTCTCCCAATATACCCAGCATCTCTCCTCTGCACATGTCCAAACCAACACAATCTCGCCTCTCTGACTTTGTGTCCCAACCGTCCCACTTGAGCTGACCCTCTCATGTCCTCATTTCTAATCCTGTCCATCCTCGTCACACCCAATGTAAATCTTAGCATCTTTAACTCTGCTACCTCCAGCTTTGTCTCCTGCTTTCTGGTCAGTGCCACCGTCTCCAACCCATATAACATAGCTGGTCTCACTACCGTCCTGTAGACCTTCCCTTTCACTCTGAATACTTAAAAATCCACTGTAAGACCGGCTGCTAGCGTAGCAATCCTTCGAGTCCAGGCAAGAACCAGCATTGCGTGAGACACCAGTCCTTAACATACTGCTTGATAAAATGTTTGTCTCATTGAAAAGCATTGTAGTTGTTTTAAAGAGTTACAAGTTTGACCAGTCAGTCTTTATTATACAAAGTGACTTACAGAGCAAAGAAAACTAGTACAATACAATACGACCTTGAAAACTGCATGACGTAACACTGCATGAGAGTCTCACACCAGAGCTGTCAACGTGAGCCATTATAAACCTTTGAAGTGGGTGACACTGGGTGGCAGTCATTTAGATGTGTGACCCTGCCTCCCTTGGTTAATGCAGCTGTAGTTGTAACTCACAATTGAGGAATGAGAGGCAATATGAGACGTCTCCTCATGACTTACCAGCTAGACAGAATGTCATGTCTCTAATTAAAAAAAATAAATCATTCTCTGTGCTCGTGTTGCCATTGGCTCTGTTATTACATGGAAAGGCTGTTTATTAATAAAATGTCTTATAATTAGCACATTAGCACTTTAATCAATCAAGCTGCTTGTTGACACGGACATGTTTTAGGTGTTGTCACAGTGCTGCTTTAAATGAATTAAAACGATGACAGGGAGTGGAAACGTAAGACGAGCAGAGAATCGAAACAAGAAAAGCAATCCAATCTCTCAGCTAAGCCAAAATATGAAACAAAAATCATGAAAAGGAAAAGTCAAGAACCTGGAAATCTGAATAGTAAAACTAATATCGAAGGGGGTCTGTTGTTTGTGTTCGAGGAGCTGCAAACTCAGATAAACGAAGCAGCCTTTTAACTTGTTGCATCCACGACATCGTGTGCTACAGCCTCCGAGGCCATGTCCCTGGAAACTAACAACGGGACTCACAGAATGGCAGCATGCAAGAAAATCAAGATGGCATCAATAAAGATCACAAAATACCTATTGAAAAACAACATGAAATAAGAAATTTAATTCTGTGACAGGGCGGCACGGTGGCGCAGTGGTAGCGCTGCTGCCTCGCAGTTAGGAGACCCTGGGTTCGCTTCCCGGGTCCTCCCTGCGTGGAGTTTCCTCCCACAGTCCAAAGACATGCAGGTTAGGTGCATTGGCAATTCTAAATTGTCCCTAGTGTGTGTATGTGCCCTGTAGTGGACTCGCACCTTGCCCGGGGTTTGTTTCCTGCCTTGCACCCTGTGTTGGCTGGGATTGGCTCCAGCAGACCCTGTGACCCTATGTTAGGATATAGCTGGTTGGACAATGACTGACTGACTGAATTCTGTGACACAAAAAATGAGTATCTACACAAAGAACAGCAATATCGACTCAGAAGAACCTATAAAAAATCAATAAAGATTTCAATCATAACATTTCTAGTGCCAAGGGAATGCTTAAGAAAGTCGAGTGGAGCAAAGCACACTGTCTCCTTTTAAAATCTCACAACAAAGTTTTGATTTGTAGTTTTTTACCTTCTTAAAACAACATGGATGCTCAGTTTTCCAATATGTGTGCAATCTCAAGACGTGGATCAATACTTGATACGTTTTAAGGCTTTTTATTTACATATGGAGCCATTAGTCCTGTTGTAAGTGGCACAAACAGGCAAGGTATTTTTAAAATTTACAAAAAATACTTCACTCCAGAAATTGTATGTGATAAATTAATATACTACTCAAAAAATGAAGGGAACACTTAATCATTACAGTCTAATACCAAGTCAGTTAAGCTTCAGGGATATCAGTCTGCCCAGTTAGGAAGCCTAAGCAATTGTGAATCAATTTCACCTGCTTTGGTGCAAATGAAAGTGACAATGGGTGCAGTGCAGAGGCAACGGCAAGACGATCCCAGAAAATAAAGGGAATGGTTTTGTAAGTGCTCTCTCCTTATAATTCCTGACTGATTCGTTTCTAGTTTTGCATTTTGCGAGTGTCCTTGTCATTACTGATAGCATGAGGCGATACCTGCAGCCGATTCAGGTTGCACAGGTAGTCCAGTTCCTCAAGGATGGCACATTCATATGTGCCATGGCAAGAAGGTTTGCTGTGTCTCCCAGCATAGCCTCAAGAGCATGGAGGAGATACCAAGGAGACAGGGGGGGACATGCAGGCCAGTCAGTGACATCAATGCTGTTGTCATCCAGAAACTGCCTAGACATTCTGGTCATATGAGGCCAGGCATTGTCCAGCACCAAGAGGAACCCAGGGTCCACTGCACCAGCGTAAAGTCTGACAATGTCCCTGAGGATTTCATTAGCAGTCAGGGTACTGTGGCCTAGTGTGTGGAGGTCTGTGCGAACCTCCAAGGATATACCTGCCTCCCCAGACCATCACTGACCCATCACCATCATCATCATGCTGGATGATGTTTGCAGGTTGTATAACGTTCACCACGGTGTCTCTAGACTCTTTTATGCCTGTCACATGTGCTCAGTGTAAACCTGTTCACATCTATGAAGAGAATGGGGTGCCAGTGGTGGAGCTGCCAATTGTGGTATTCTCTGGCAAATGCCAATTGAGCTGCATGGTGATGGGCTCTGAGCACAGGTCCCTCTAGAGGACATCAGGCCCTCATGCCACCCTCATGGAGTCTGTCCCTGACAGTAGCCAGCTGGAGTTCATTTTGTAGGACTCTGGCAGTGTTCCTCCTTTCACAAAGGAGCAGATACCAGTCCTGCTGCTGGGTTGATGCCCTTCTACGGCCCTGTCCACTTATTGTTCCTGCCTTGTGCCCAATACTTGCTTCCCCATAACCCTGCTCCGGATAAGCAGGTTCTGAAAATTTATGGATGGACATAAAACAGGGCAAATCCTACATTTACTTCAGTATGATTAACATCAGATACTTGAAAGTTTTCTGATGGGCAAATCAGAGTAGCTTTTTAGAAAGGTGTCTCTACTTTTACTAAAATATTGCTGTTGTGTACTTTATACAGCATTGGTGTTTGACCCCAGTATAACTTCACATTCACTGCTGGTGCCAGTTCAATAAAAAGTTGTTGAAAGATCTGTGGTGGTGTGTCATTTCGCAGAATGCCTCTCTAAGTTAAATCTTGGACTCAATTCAATTTCCTGTTTTGAGACACACAGACACACATTGACATACGGTGACTATAGAATCCTACTCATAAATCCCAAAGTCTTAAATGGCCCCACCTCGGTTTAGTCATGCCTCATAGTTCTATGCATCTCAATACCCACCCACATTTAATAATCTAACTAGAGTTTGCGGTTTTCAAAAAGTAAAATGTTCAAAAGAGAGAGTGTGTGTAGGCGGGGGAGAGAGAGAAAGAAAGAGAGAGAGAAAGAAAGAGGGAGAGAGAGAGAGAAAAAACATCCGTGGTATTGCAGTGCCCTCTGCTGGCTCTGCCTATGAACTGCTGCAAGTTACAGTTATTAATTATAGCTTTGTATGTATGGAAACGAAAGAACAGAATGAGCAGCAACATCTCAATCGGAGGCTGGTGTGAATGGCTTCTCTACGAAGCCAGATAAGACATGATCTTGCTGCAAGAAAGGCCTTGTTTGTTATGTTTTGTTCCATCATCAGGTCAAATGCTTTAGTTGTAATAATTTTTTTCATTTGCATCAATAATAATTCATTACATTTATATAGCGCTTTCCTCAGTACTCAAAGTAGTATTTTCCACATAGGGATGAACAAGGAAGCGAACCCACAATCTTTCACAGTCTCCTTACTGCAAAGCAGCAACACTACCACTGCGCCACCTGTGAGGACATCAGAATAAATAGGCAATTTGTTTTACTGTAGCACCTATCAGTGCACCTTTTCAGAAAGTCTGAATGTGTTCAGACAGGCACCCTAGTCCTGTGGTTGAAGATCTGGAATACAACACTTAAGGCTGCTCCCTGAATGCCCTGAGTCACTTTAATGCTCCCGTGGTGACATTGTGAAAGCTACTGCACTGATATGTGTGTGGCAGGCTCCTTAGCGGGCCTAAATTGTGTGTGTGTGTGTGTAAGTGTCCAACATCAAATTACAATCTGGACAATCAAATGTACAACGTATAAAACTAACACCTGTTGGTATGAATTGTCCGAAGTGTCAACCTATGGAAACAACACCATCCAAGGTAAGATGACTGCTCAACAGGATCTCAAAAAGATTCAACTAAAAAAAAATTATTAATAATAAGTCCTTAATAAATGAGGGATAAAATTAAAGGTAATGGGAATCAGACTAGCACTGTCCATCCAGTAGTAACATTCACATAAACCATCCATCCATCAATTATCCAACCCGCTATATTCTAACTACAGGGTCATGTGGGGTCTGCTGGAGCCAATCCCAGCCCACCGCAGGGCACACACACACACATACACACACGCACACACACACACACACACACACACACACACACCGAGCACACAATAGGGTCAATTTAGAATCGCCAATGCCCCTAACTTGCATGTCTTTGGACTGTGGGAGAAAACCAGAGTACCAGGAGGAAACCCACGCAGACTCACATAAACCAATAGCGTTTGAATCATCTCTATATATTGTGAACATTAGAGGGCGCTGTTGCCCTGTGGAACCCAACAGACAGATACTCGTCACACAAGGTAAAAGAACTAAGCAGATTTTAAAATTCTTTTCCTTGCAATAGTGCCTCCAAAGCACCACATCTACCAAACACAATAAATCAATGTAATAATTTTCCTCTTGTCCTCCCAGCAAGCTCTGTTACACTCCCTTCCAACTCCGGCTCACCTGCTGGGTTCCCATCAGTCCTTTAAATAGTCTTTGACCCGGAAGTGCTTCTGTCCTTCCAACCACGTGACTGTCTGGCAGTTCTGGTGTCTAATAAAGAACAGGGATTTTCTTCAGCCGGAAGTACTTTGGGGTTTCTCTCCGCATGACTACCTTGTACTTCCGGGGCACAATGAAAGTATATGTCCCCAGGTCCTTTGACAGCTCCCAGCAGGACTGTGCATCCGAACTTCATGTCCCATAGTGCCCTGCGGGAATCTGGGGTAACACTGCACTCCAGGGAAGCTGCCATCTAGCGTTTTGAGGGAAGCAGTGTCGGCAAGTAGCTGTCTTCCCCAATTCTTCTATTCCAGGGGTGTCCCGGCCGTCCATCACAATATATAAAATCCAACACCTGTCTGTCTGTCTGGTTTTCACGAGAGAACTACTTAACGGATTTAGATTGGGTTTTTTTCTATAATTTGCTTGAACATTCTGGTTGATTTTGCGACTTCTCTCATCGTGTATCATAGTATCATAGTTCGCTTGTGGTACAGATTTATAAGCATGAATCCAAGAGACACACAGCGGGCTGAGCCTTCCTCACTCACACGCCAGCCTCGGTTGTGTTCCTTACCTCCACTTAGCTAGTGAACAAGAGAACTACTTAACGGATTTAGATCGGGTTTTTGTCTATAATTTGCAATCAACACTCCTGTTGATTTTGCGACTTCTCTCATCGTGCTAAGAATCATAGTTCACTTGCATGAGCGATATACTCGCTGTAATCCAAGACAGAAGCTACAGGCCGAGGTTGAGGAGGAAGTGTGACATCAGGAGTAGGGAGCTGGGCAGGGCCCTCCTCACAGTTAATCTCCTTGCTGTTAACTCACAGGTTATGTGTAAAAATGGTTAACCTTGAGTACTCCTCAGAATAATGTATTTTGATGGCATGATGGTGGGTGCGTCAACACGATATCAGAGACCTGCTCCCAACCTCACCTCACCTCATACGGTATTAAGCCTGAATAACACTCAGGGCAGTTTTTTGCTGCCATCTTCTGGATTATATGACATCATGCTGCAAAAAATGATGAATTCTTCTATGTGTCGTGCCACTGTATGGTAATTCATCAGTATTAGTTAGTGGAGTGGAGCCTTTAACCAAAAAACACAATGGCGTGCAGACTAGAAGCTGTAAAGCCAATTTAAAAACAAACTGAAAAAGAACCATCAGTTGAATCAAGTGATAGTGATGACAACATGAATTGGTTAGCAGATGTTGACACAGGTAGTGACACTGATGGATATGGCACTGTATGTCCAAAATACTGTGAATTTGGCCGTGTGAAGCTTCAGCATGGTGTAACTCGCTGTGTGTCAGAATAGCAGAGTGACTGCAATCAAGTGGAAGGACAAGAAAGACGTTAGCCTCTGTGACAGATGTCCAAGGACCTTGCCCCACCGGGATGGCGGAACTACGGGAGTACTGGAAGAAGGGCAGTGTTTTCTCTGGGCTACAAGGGGACAGCGCCCCTGGGTTGTATGGAGGTCACAAAGATGGGGGATCCAACCCTATGCTATACCGTGGCCACCGCACTTCCGCCACACTTGGGAGTGCTGCTAGAAGGAGAACTGAATTCCCTTGCAACACTTCCGACACACCCGGATCAGGGGCCACTTGCGACACATCCGGGGACTGATTAAAAGGGGCCGCCTCACTCCAAATCAGTAAGCTGGAGTCGGGTGGAAGAAGGACAGAGCTCGGAGGAGAGGAGTGGAGGCGGACCTGAAGAGAGAGGCATTGGAAAGAGAGGCCTGGATTGTGGGTGAATAGTACGAGAGTACTGGGTTGTGTGCTGTCACTGTAAATAATGTACAATAAATGTGTGTGTGTTTTGGAACCTTCAGTGTCTGCCTGTCTGTGTCCAGGCCGGCTTCCACACCTCCTAAGAATTGTTCACTATGCAGCAACTGTCAATGTGGAAGTCCCCAAGCCTTGTGATGTGGTAACCTACAATAACCCAGTGGGAATGGAGATTACGCAGATCAGGCACTGACAAGTAATAGAAAAAAATATTAAGAAAAGTGCAAGCGCACAAAGAAATACGCTTTTACTGTCCTGATGGTGACATCGGGCAGTGCATTGGTGACTGTTTCAAAACATCTCACACAGAAGATGTGTACTAAATCTGCATCAGTGCTGCGGTGGATGCTAAACATACAGTCGACCCTTGATATACGACCGGCCTGACATGGGAACAACTTGATTTACGACCAAAATTTTTGTATTGATTTACGACCAACATCTTGCGTTACGACCTGAATGCGTTCACGTGTATCCGCTTGTGCGATTGTAAACAAACAGCCGAGAGCGTTTGTAAGCATCAGTCAGAGCCCAGATACATGTGTTTGTGGACGTGATTTTGGCCAGTGCAGTGATTTATATAATTTTTTTAGATAATTGCTAAGGAAGGAAGAGAAGGTAACGAAGGTAAAGAAAGCGATCACAATTGAAACAAAGAAGGAAATTGTGCAGAAATATGAGAATGGTGTTCGTGTGACCGATCTCACTAATATGTACAGCATGTCGAAATCTACCATCTCGACAATTTTACAAAGAAAAGATTTGTATAAGGAGGCTCCTTCCAAACAATAACCACCTTCCATTTCATTCTCCTCCTCCTTCCTTCCTGCAAGCCAAAGATGTCAACTTAAATGGTGAGTACAGTATGAAATTGTTGTTTCTGGTAGGCTTTTTGGTTAGTACATTAGAAAAATTATTGGTGTTTTGGTAAATTATGCACATTATACAACCCTTTTTTATTATGAAAAGGTTAAGTAAGTGTTGCTGTGGGAGGTTCGGAACGCATTATGGGTATTTCCATTATTTCTTATGGGAAAAATAGTCTTGACTTACAATCAACTTGAGTTACAACCAGCCCTCGCGAACGAATTGAGTTCGTACGTCAAGGGTCCACTGTATCTTTCCTACTGCATTTATGTTGATGTTTTGGTATTTGCATGTTTCTGTTACACATAATAATATTTTTTCTTTAAAAAAACAATTTTTGCATGTTTTTCTGTGGAGAAACATAACACAAGGAAGATAAATAAGGCAAGTGACAAAATCTAGTCTTAGCCAATGCAATGATGAATAAATAAGACAGAGTTGTTACAAATAACATATCCAATGCCCCAAGGTGAAGTGTCCTGATATACCCATCACCACCAATGATGTGTGAAATATAAAGCTTACTAAGGGCATCACCATCAAATCCATCTAATAGACACCAAGAAGCTCTCTATATACTGTTCTTAAATTTTTGGAGGTCTGTAGCTATTGACTCTGCAGAAAGTTGGCAACTTCTGCACACCTCAGCATGCGCTGCCCCCACTCTGTGATTTTTATGTGGCCTACCACTTTGTGGCTGAGTTGCTGTTGTTTCCAGTTGTTTCCACTTTGTTATAATAAAAGCTGATTATATATAATGATACCAGCATCAGAGACAGTTTACCCCAACACACAATTACAGCAGCCCAGGTAAGCAGAAGGCTGAGGAGACTTTGTGCCAGCAAAGCAGCGAGTCCAGATGGAGTATCGCCATGAGTGCTGAAGGCCTGTGCGTTGTAGCTGGGGAGTCCTCTACAGTGCATCTTCAACCTGAGCCTGGAGCAGGGGATAGTCCCGAGGCTTTGGAAAACATCTTGCATCACCCCAGTCCCAAAGGTATCACATCCTAGTGAGCTGAATGACTTCCGGCCTGTCGCTCTGACGTCGCATGTGATGAAGACCATGAAGAGGCTGCTGCTTCACCACCTGAGGCCAAAGGTCTGTCACGCCCTCGACCCTCTGCAGTTTGCATACCAGGAGAAGGTGGGAGCGGAGGATGCCATCATCTACATGCTACACTGATCCCTCTCCCACTTGGACAGAGGCAGTGGTGCTGTAAGAATTATGTTTCTGGACTTCTCTAGCGCCTTCAACACCATCCAAACCTCTGCTCCTTAGGGACAAGCTGACAAAGATGGGATTAGATTCATACCTGGTAGCATGGATCGTGGACTATCTTACAGACAGACCTCAGTATGTGCATCTCGGGAACTGCAGGTCTGACATTGTGGTCAGCAACACAGGAGCGCCGCAGGGGACTGTACTTTCTCCGGTCCTGTTCAGCCTATATACATCGGACTTCCAATACAACTCGGAGTCCTGCTGCGTGCAAAAGTTCGCTGACGACACTGCTATCGTGGGCTGCATCAGGAGTGGGCAGGAGGAGGAGTATAGGAACCTAATCAAGGACTTTGTTAAATGGTGCGACTCAAACCACCTACATCTGAACACCAGCAAAACCTAGGAGCTGGTGGTGGATTTTAGGAGGCCCAGGCCCTTCATGGACCCTGTGATCATCAGAGGTGATTGTGTGCAGGTGGTGCAGACCTATAAATACCTGGGAGTGCAGCTGGATGATAAATTGGACTGGACTGCCAATACTGATGCTATGTGTAAGAAAGGACAGAGCTGACTATACTTCCTTAGAAGGCTGGTGTCCTTCAACATCTGCAGATGTTCTATCAGACGGTTGTGGCGAGCGCCCTCTTCTACGTGGTGGTGTGTTGAGGAGGCAGCATAAAGAAGAGGGACACCTCACGTCTGGACAAACTGGTGAGGAAGGCAGGCTCTATTGTATGCACGGAGCTGGACAGTTTGACATCTGCGGCAGAGCGACGGGCGCTGAGCAGACTCCAGTCAGTCATGGAGAATCCACTGCATCCACTAAACAGTATCATCTCCAGACAGAGGAGCAGCTTCAGCAACAGACTGCTGTCACCGTCCTGCTTCATTGACCATTGACACTATGCGACTCTTCAATTCCACCCGGGGTGGGGGGGTTAAACATTAACATTATACAAAGTTATTGTCTGTCTGTATACCTGCATTGTTATCACTCTTTAATTAAATATGTTCTTTATCGGTATGCTGCTGCTGGAGTATGTGAATTTCCCCTTGGGATTAATAAAGTATCTATCTATCTATCTATCTATCTATCTATCTATCTATCTATCTATCTATCTATCTATCTATCTATCTATCTATCTATCTATCTATCTATCTATCTATCTATCTATCTATCTATCTATCTATCTATCTATCTATCTATCTAATACCACTAACAGGTGACCGTGGAATATTTAGTAGCGAGGAAATTTCATGAATGGACAGGTGGCATCCTATCACAGTACCACGCTTGAATTCACTGAGCTGAGCGACCCATTCTTTCATAAATGTTTACAGAGGCCATCTGCATGCCTAGGTGCTTGAGTTTATACACCTGTGGCCATGGAGGTGATTGGAATAACTGAATTTAATGATTTGGAGGTGGGGGGGTCCCAATACTTTTGGCAATATAGTGTAGGTCCTTCAGTGTTTCCTCATAGAACATATGCCTCAGTCTAGTTGCTCATTACAGTCCACCATTGATTATCTCTCTAACTCCCTTCAGGGTGGTTAAGGCTCTGTTCCATAAATCACAAACTTCAAACAGATGAGAAAGACATAGCAGCACTGGAAGCTGTGCTGGGGAGAGTAACCAAGTGCATCCCAGGACTTGCAGATACATGGTACTCTGGCAGACTCAGACGATTAAACCCGTTTAGTGTTGAGCAGAGAAGACTGCAAAGGAACCCAGTCCAGGTCATCAAAATCCTCAAAGGCATTCATAAAGTAGAATTCTTGTACTCGAGGACACCAGTGCAAATTCAGATTAAGGGACTGAAACCAGGAAACACTTCTTTATGTGGTAAGAATGACGAAGAAGGCCCGATAAAGGGTTGAAGCACCATGGTGATCTCCGTGTACTTTGCAGTTCAAAATAAATACAAAAGCAAAATTCAGATGTTAGTCTAGAGCTGACTGCCCCAAGATGGTGTCAGAGATGTTTTTCAGTTTGGAGGACAGGAAGAAGCCGGTTCAGGAGGTCGATAACCAGAGCTGGCGTCTTTTAGGACCTGACTGCACATTCATTGTTTCTGCCGAAGGAAGAAGAGAAAAGGCATTAGGCAACAGCGCCAACCCCTGGTTTGGAGTGCAATTACCTTTAGATGAGCCCTGAAGTTGTCTCCCATCACACGTGTGTGATAACGCTAAGAGCTGAGGCCATCTGGAACAAACTACCAAGACATGGAGTTGAAGCAGAAACCTTGACAGTCTTTGAGAAGTGTTTGGGTGAGATTTTGGGAGATCTTAGCTCTTATCTAAACCCATGAGCTTCATGAACTGAATGGTCTTCTCTCGTGTGTCAAATGTCTTATGTTTCTTAGGTTTTGAAGTTCAATCCACACCTCTGACCTGCTTTGTGATCTGCAGGACTGACTCACTTGACCTGTCGGTGCTAATTTTAAAAACAAAGAAAGTATTTGGTGAAAGGGCCTAAGGACATTGTTTACCGTTGAAAATCACAATATAAATTAAGGAAGTTTGTCTTTTTATTTCAAGTGCAATTAAAACATAGCAACAAAGAAAGAAATTGTAATTGACAATGAAAAAAAACGCACTCCTCATTAATTCGGCATGGCTTGTCCGCCCCCTCATATTATGTAAAGGACTAAACGCGATAATTTCTGCTTTTTAAGAGTCGATTAACGTTTTTCATGCGGGAGAGGAGTGCTTATGTCTGTGCTGTCCTTTCATCTTGCCGCAATTAAAAATCAACGGATTCAAAGAAGAGCAGGCAGCTTTGTTACCATGGTAAGCTTTCCAAAATGGGCACCTGAAAATGTCCTAGTAAACCTCATGGTGATAAAATGGCTTAGTTGGAGAAAAAAGACCAACCACAGCCACAGAGAGAAGGAAGTTTTTAACTTCTAAAGTCTTCAGTGATGGAGCCCCTGCCTTGTCAGACTTGTTAATGGTTATTGGTGGAGCGAACACTAGGGAAATGGCGAGGATACTCAGTACTAGGAGGTGGCACAGCACTTTAATTACGATGGGACTATCAGTCATGGAGTTTAAATGGTGGGGGGTGAAGACTTCTTAATTGATTTATTAAATGTTCTGTACGAGTGCATGAAGCTGCACTTACAGTGGATTCAGAAAGTATTTGGATCCTTGCACCTTCTTCACACTTTATTGTGTTGCAGATTTAATTTGAAATAGATACATTTGCCATTTTGCCCATCAGTCTACACTCAATGCCCCATAATGAGAAAGTGAAAACATGTTTTCAGAAAGGTTTGCAAATTTATTAAAAATTTGAAACCTCTTATTTATATATGAAAGCATTCATTCCTTTGATTCTGTACTTTGCAGAAGCCTCTTTGGCAATAATTCCAGCTTCAAGTCTTTTTGGTAATTCTCTACAAGCTTTGCATACCTGCATTAGGGCAGTTTATCCCATTTCTTCCTGGCAAGCTCTGTTAGATTGGATGGGAAGTGCATATAAGCTGCCATCTTCAGGTCTCTCCCTTGATGCTCTGTGGCTGGGCCGCTCAAGGACAGTCAGAGACTTGTCCCAAAGCCACTCCAGGGGTGGGCTACTGCAAACGGACAAGAACACCACACTCGCAAACCAGGCTGACCTTTAGTGCTGTGGAAGTGTCAGCCAATCTATGGAGATGGGAAAAGGTTTTGTGTTGGAATACCCCAGTATAACATCACCTCGCCTCATTTGACCCACTTAAACCAAATTAGTGCTGTAGGTGGGCTGGTGAATTTCCTAGTAGCATCTGCACAAGTCAGGAATCAGCCTTGGAATGTAAAGCAGGATAAGATAAGATAAGACAAGAGAAGATAAGGAAAAGAAAGATAAGATAGGACAAGATACAGTACAATACAATACAATACAATACAGTTTGTTTTTGTATAGCCCAAAATCACACAGGAAGTGCCGCAATGGGCTTTAACAGGCCCTGCCTCTTGACAGCCCCCCAGCCTTGACTCTCTAAGAAGACAAGGAAAAACTCCCAAAAAAACCTTGTAGGGAAAAATAGAAGAAACCTTGGGTGTCAAAAGAAGGGGGTCAATACAATACAATACAGTACACAGAGCAGAACAATTTCTCAATATAGTAAGAAATAAAAAATATAAATTTTAGAAGTACAGAGCAGAATTTAACAGTAGATGATATATCCCATAATAAGATTTGGATTTGTGTAGAGTCCTGGAGACCTCATCCTTCAAGCTGCCTCCCCCATTTGGCCATTCCACGGCTGAAACAGTGCTGGGCCAGCCAATCCGATGAAAGGACCCCTCTTCCCACGATTCCTGCGATCCTCCATCTGGGATGACTTTATCTTAGGCAGGCAAAACAACTTGGCAGGTGGGCCATGGCACCAAGTGCCACATTTGAGTACCGAGAAGAAAAACAGAATAAGTGAGGGTTAGTATACAATTATAACTGTCATGTTACTTATGTTTAAGTGCTAATGACTAACAACAGAGATGCAGTCTGTACAGTTAATCAGCAGCTCTAGTCAGGGTGTACTAAACTGAAGTAGTGAGTCTTCAGCCGGGATTTAAAAGCTGAGACCGAAGGGGCATCTCTTATAGTAGCAGGCAGACCATTCCACAGTTTAGGGGCCCTGTAACTAAAAGCTCGACCTCCCACTGTTATTTTATTAATCCTTGGAATCATAAGCAGACTGGCATCTTGAGATCTTAATGTGCGCTCTGGTTTGTAAGTCATGATAAGTTCAGACAAGTAAGCCGGACCTCGACCATTTAATGCTTTATATGTTAAAAGAAGGATTTTGAAATCTGCCCTAAACTTAACCGGGAGCCAGTGTAAGGATTTAAGAACTGGAGTTATGTGTTCGTATTTTCTTGTTCTTGTAATAATTCTCGCAGCCGCATTTTGGATTAACTGGAGGCTGTATAAAGAACAGTTTGAACATCCAGTGAACACCGCATTGCAGTAGTCAATCCTACTAGAGATAAATGCATGAATTAATTTCTCAGAATCCTGTTTATTTAAAAAGCGCCTTAATTTCCTAACATTTTTAAGATGGAACAAACATGATTTGGACAACTTTGTAATATGCGCTTTAAATGACATGCTAGAGTCAAAGATAACTCCTAGATTGCGGGCTGATTCAGTAAAATTGACTGGGATTCCCACTGAGTTAAATGATGACAAAATATTGTTGTGATCAGCATCATTCCCTCCAACAATTAACATCTCTGTTTTATCTGTATTTAAAGACAAGTAGTTCTTATTCATCCACTGCTTTAATTCACTAACACAACTAATTAAAGACAACATTGGAGAAACTTCATTTGATTTAAATGAAAGGTATAACTGGGTGTCATCTGCATACGAGTGAAAATTAACATTATGTTTCCTAATGAGAGATCCCAGTGGAAGCATGTACAGTGAAAACAGTAAAGGTCCCAGTACTGAGCCCTGCGGGACACCATATTGAACTTCTGTGTATAATGATGGAGTACTGTCAGCACATTTCTGTACATATTGGAATCAATTTGATAAGTAAGAACTAAACCAAGCGAGCACGGTGCCTGTAAGCCCAACATAATTTTCTAGCCTGTGCAGTAAAATAGAATGGTCGATGGTGTCAAATGCTGCACTTAAGTCCAACAACATAATTACAGTGGAGTTTCCTTCATCAGAGGATATCAGAATGTCATTTACAACCCGTGTTAGTGCCGTTTCTGTACTATGACCAGTGCGAAAACCAGACTGGAATTTCTCAAATAAATTGTAATGCGTAAGGTGTGTCTGAAGCTGACTGGCGACTACTTTTTCTAGTATTTTAGAGAGAAACGGTAAATTTGAAATAGGCCTATAATTATTTAGTATATGTGGGTCAAGGTCTGACTTTTTAAGTAATGGTTTAATGACTGACACTTTTAGTGCATCTGGTACTGTGCCATGCAATAATAAGATAGGATAAGATAGGATAAGATAAGATAAGACAAGGCAAGATAAGACAAGGCAAAGATAAGATAAGACAGGATAAGAAAGGAAAGTAAATGAAAGATAAGACGAGACAAGATAAGATAAGATAAAATAAGACAAGGAAAGATAAGATAAAAAGAAAAAGTCAGGCAAGATAAGATAAGACATGATACGACAAAATAAAATAATATATGATAAGACAATATAATATAAGGAAAGATAAGATAAGGAAAGATAAGATAATATAAGAAAAAGGTAAGGCAAGGCAAACACAATATAAGACAGTATAAGATAAGGAAAATAAAAGAAAGATAAGACAAGGGAAGATAAGATAAGGTAAAATAAGACAAGGCAAGATAAGGTAAGGAAACGAAAGTACAGATAAGACAAGATAAAACAAGATAAGATAAGGCAAGGCAAAGAAAAGATAAGACAGGATAAGATAAGGAAAGTAAAGAAACGATAAGACAAGGCAAGATAAGATAAAATAAGAAAATGAAAGAAGATAAAAAGGAAAAATTTGGCAAGATAAGATAAGATAAGACAAGATAAAATAAAATAAGATATGATAAAATAAAGTCACCCAGGAATCATGGGAAAGAGGGATCCTTTCATCGGATTGGCTGACCCAGCTGTGGAATGGCCAAATTGGGGAGGCAGCTTGATGGTTGAGGGCTCCAGGACTCGAAACAAATCCAAATCATATTATGTGATATCATCTACTGTTAAATTCTGGTCCGTACTTGTAAAATTTTTATTTTTATACAGTATTGAGAATTACGTGTTTTTTAACGTGTTTTGTTCTGTGTATTGTATTGCATTGTATTGACCCCCTTGTTTTTGACACCCACTGCACGCCCAATCTACCTGGAAAGGGGTCTCTCTTTGAACTGCCTTTCCCAAGGTTTATTCATTGGGAGTTTTTCCTTGTCTTCTTAGAGAGTCAAGGCTGGGGGGCTGTCATGAGGCAGGGCCTGTTAAAGCCCGTTGTGGCACTTCTTGTGTGATTTTGGGCTACACAAAAATAAATTGTATTGTATTATAAAGGTGAGATAAGATAAGATAAGGTAAGATAAGGTAAGGTAAAGTCAAGATAAGGTAAGACAAGTTAAGATAAGATAAGCCAATATACGTTAAGATAAGATAAGACAAGATAAGGCAAAGACAAGATAAGGTAAAGGCAAGATAAGATAAGACAATATAAGATAAAGGCAAGATAAGATAAGATAGAGTCAAGACAAGGTAAGACAAGCTAAGATAAGGTAAGACACTATAAGTTAAGATAAGACAAGATAAGACAAAGGCACGATAAGATAAAGGCAAGATAAAATAAGACAAGATAAGATAAAGCCAAGATAAGATAAGATAAGATAAGAGAAGATAAGGTAAGACAAGACAAGACACTACAAGATAAGATAAGATAAGATAAGATAAGATAAGATAAGATAAGATAAGATAAGATAAGATAAGCCCAGACATATCTGGACACCCCTCCAAATGATTGAGTTCAGGTTTTCCATTGTTAACAGTTGCAGTAAGTCAGGCACATAGCCATACAGTCCCCATTGTTAAACAATGGCAGTAGAACGGGTCGTACTGAAGAGCTCAATGACATTAATTAAATATGGCACTGTCATAGGATACCACCTTTACCACAAGTCAGTATGTAAAATGTCTGCTCTGCTTGATCTGCCCCAGTCTGCTGTAAGTGCTATTATTGTAAAGTGGAAGTTTCGAGGCGGAACAGCAGCTCAGTCACAAAGTGGTAGGCCACACAAACTCACAGAGCGGGGCCACCGAGTCCTGAAGCACATAACACGTAACAACTGCCTGTCCTTTCTGCCATAACTCACAACAGAGTTCCAAACAGCCTCTAGAAGCAAAATGTGTACAGGAACCATGCATCAGGGGCTCCTTGAAATGGGTTTCCATGGCTGAGCACCTGCACAAGCCTAGGATCACTATGCCCAGTGCCAGGCCACGGCTGGGGTGATGTAAAGCACACTGCTATTGAAGAGGAAAAGTGTTCTGAGGTAACATTACAGGCAACAGAGGGGCGAAAATCTGCCTAAGGTAGCTGGTAGACAACAAACCGATCCATCAAAAATAAGTACTGCCTACATCAAGCAATTGGCACAAAAGGTTAATGCCAAACTACACTGTATTGCCAAAAGTATTGGGACCCACCACCTCCAAATCATTGAATTCAGGTGTTCCACTCGCCTCCATGGCCACAGGTGTATAAACTCAAGCACCTCGGCATGCAGACGGCCTCTGTAAACATTTGTGAAAGAATGGGTCGCTCTCAGGAGCTCATGTAGATTCAAGCGTGGTACTGTGATAGGATGCCACCTGTGCAATACGTCCATTTGTGAAATTTCATCGCTGCTAAATATTCCATGGTCAACTGTTAGTGGTATGATAACAAAGTGGAAGCAACTGGGAACAACAGCAACTCAGCCACAAAGTGGTAGGCCACGTCAAATCACAGAGTGGGGACAGTGCATGCTGAGGTGGACTCAGCTTTCTGCAGAATCAATAGCTACAGACCTCCAAAAGCTCAAGAACAGTGCAGCGTAGAGAGAGAGCTTCATGGGATGGGTCTCCATGGCCGAGCAGCTTCATCCAAGCCTGACCTCACCAAGTGCAATGCAAAGTATTGGATGCAATGGTGTAAAGCCCACCATCACTGCACTTTAGAGCAGTGCAGACGTGTCCTCTGGAGTGACAAATCACGCAAGCTGATGGATGAGTCTGGGTTTGGCAATTGCCAGGAGAATGGTACTTGCCTGACTGCATTGTGCCAAGTGTAAGGTTTGGTGGAGGGGGATTATGGTGTGGGGTTGTTTTTCAGGGGTTGGGCTTGGCATCTTAGTTCCAGTGAAAGGAACTCTTCATGTTTCAGCATACAAAGCCATTTTGGACAATTTCAAGCTCCGAACTTTAGAGGGAACAGTTTGGGGATGGCAACATGACTGCTAACACACCAGTGCATAAAGCAAGGCCTATAAAGAACTGGATGAGTGAGTTTGATGTGGAGGAACTTGAACTGGCCTGCACAGAGCCCTGACCTCAACCTGACAGAACACCTTTGGGATGAATTAGAGCAGAGAATGTGAGAGAGCCAGACCTTCTTGTCCAACGTCAGTGCTTGACCTCACAAATGCTGTCCTGGAAGAATGGACAAAAATTCCCATAAATACACTGCTACCCCTTGTGGAAAGCCTTCCCAGAAGAGTTGAAGCTGTTAGAACTGCAAAAGGTGGGCCAACTCCATATTAAAGCCTATGTATTAAGAATGGGATGTCATTAAAGTTCATGTGTGTGTAAAGGTAGGTGTCCCAATACTTTTGGCAATATAGTGTACTAAAGATAAAATCCACCTTAATAACAAGATAAGCATCTGTGTGTCTGTCTGGTTGCTGTGTCTCTGTCTTTTCAAAAGATGGTGCATCACAAACATTTTAGTAATAAAAAGCATTGCAGTTGTCACTCCAACAGATGGTGCACCAGAAACATTAACATTAAAACTGCTTTTACGAATCCCATACCACATGGCGTGTAACAGAGACATATGTATTGCTTGGTGCACCACAAATTCTGCGCTCTGCCACTGGCTGGGCCCTTTGGTTCCACTGAAGGGTGCTGTTAATGCTATACATTATACATCGAAGGTGGAGTGGTGGCTCTGAGGTTATGGGATCTGCACTGGCAATCGGAAGGTTGTCGGTTTGAATCCCGTAAATGCCAATAGGGACTCTGCTCTGTTGGGCCCTTGAGCAAGGCCCTTAACCTGCAATTGCTGAGTGCTTTGAGTAGTGAGAAAAGCGCTATATAAATGCAAAGTATTATTATTATCATTACATAACAAGACATTTTATGCAATTTTGCACTTCTAGCAGTTTCTTGAAGGCCATTTTCTGTTTCAGCATGACCATTAAGAAATGTCCAGGAAGACATGGAGAAACTCGAGTGTCCTGCACAGACCCCTGACCTCGTCTTTGCTGAACACCTTTGGGATGAGTTGACACGTTCATTGTGAGCCAGATCTTCTTGCTCCGATATTGAGAACCCTGAATACCATGAGGACTGATTGAGGTCATTTATGTTAGGTAGAATGCCTAGAGGAGGCTGGGTGGTCTCGTGGCCTGGAAACCCCTTCAGATTTTATTTTTTTCTCCAGCTGTCTGGAGTTTTTTTTTTTTTTTTTGCTTTTTCTGTCCTCCCTGGCCATCGGACCTCACTTTTATTCTATATTCATTAGTGTTCCCTTATTTTAATTCTTATTTTTGTCTTTTTTTCTCTTTCTTCATCATATAAAGCACTGTGAGCTGCATTAAATGTATTAAAATGTGCTATATAAATAAATGTTGTTATTGTTATTAGTACCTGATCCTAGAAATGCTCTTTTGGCCGAATGGAAGAAAATTCCAGCAGACACACTTCAAAATCTTGTGGCAAGAAGAATGGAGGCAGTTATAGGGGGGACAACTCCATATTAATTCCCTTGATTTGGAGTGAGATGTCCAATAAGCTCATATAGGTGTGATCAACAGTTACCCATAACGTTTGGCCAAGTTTCTCATACCTGAACAGTGAGCTGTGCAAAGCCCAAGTGACTAGTGTTTGATATTCTCCCCACTAGATGGCAGTGTTTATCCATATTTGTGTGGCACGTTTGGACGCCGACTGGGTGCCCATCATATTCTCACATTTGTTTTCATTTAAAAATCCGTATGCCATGGAGTCAGTTATCTCCTTGACGGATACACTGGATAAATAGTAATGACAGAACATTTCACTACTTTAATTACAAAGACATTTTCCCTTTTGTTACCCAGCATGGTGTCAGCTACCTAATCACATAATAAAGTACTGAGCTGAAGGAGTTTATTTCATGTTGTTAAACAGGTAACTTGTTGAAATTCTCATTTGATGAGTATGTACAATTAGTTTCAATTACTGTGAAATATGGTTTACGGAATTATTACATGAAAGCTTTGTATTTTGATTAAGACATCATAATACTTTAAAAGCTCCCCTTTAGTCAGATTTTTTTTAAAAACTTCCATCCATCCTCATGGAGGTGAGGGTCATGGGGACAGGGAACCAATCCTGACAGCTTTTCACACGAGGCAGGGGTCACACACTGTCACAGTGGGCTATGGTTTAGAGATGGCCGGTAGTCTTTGGGAGGCAAGGAGAACAGAAGGCTACTCAGTTAAAACCCACAACAGCCCGGTCTGGACAAACAATTAAATTCTGGGGTCCCATTTATAAAACTTTGAGTAGTATCATGTGTGAAAAAAAAATGGAAAATACAGTAAGCCAAAATGACAAAATTTGATTTATAAAACCAGGTGCTTGCACATTTTTAAGCAATTTACCCTTTCCAAATCATAATTATTTTGTAAATGTACAGTGCATCCGGAAAGTATTCACAGCGCATCACTGTTTCCACATTTTGTTATGTTACAGCCTTATTCCAAAATGGATTAAATTCATTTTTTTCCTCAGAATTCTACACACAACACCCCATAATGATAACGTGAAAAAAGTTTACTTGAGGTTTTTGCAAATTTATTAAAAAATTGAGAAAGCACATGTACATAAGTATTCACAGCCTTTGCCATGAAGCTCAAAATTGAGCTCGGGTGCATCCTGTTTCCCCTGATCATCCTTGAGATGTTTCTGCAGCTTCATTGGAGTCCACCTGTGGTAAATTCAGTTGGTTGGACATGATTTGGAAAGGCACACACCTGTCTATATAAGGTCCCACAGTTGACAGTTCATGTCAGAGCACAAACCAAGCATGAAGTCAAAGGAATTGTCTGTAGACCTCCGAGACAGGATTGTCTCGAGGCACAAATCTGGGGAAGGTTACAGAAAAATTTCTGCTGCTTTGAAGGTCCCAATGAGCACAGTGGCCTCCATCATCCGTAAGTGGAAGAAGTTCAAAACCACCAGGACTCTTCCTAGAGCTGGCCGGCCATCTAAACTGAGTGATTGGGGGAGAAGGGCCTTAGTCAGGGAGGTGACCAAGAAACCGATGGTCACTCTGTCAGAGCTCCAGAGGTCCTCTGTGGAAAGAGGAGAACCTTCCAGAAGGACAACCATCTCTGCAGCAATCCACCAATCAGGCCTGTATGGTAGAGTGGCCAGATGGAAGCCACTCGTTAGTAAAAGGCACATGGCAGCCCGCCTGGAGTTTGCCAAAAGGCACCTGAAGGACTCTCAGACCATGAGAAAGAAAATTGTCTGGTCTGATGAGACAAAGATTGAACTCTTTGGTGTGAATGCCAGGCGTCATGTTTGGAGGAAAACTGGCACCATCCCTACAGTGAAGCATGGTGGTGGCAGCATCATGCTGTGGGGATGTTTTTCAGCGGCAGGGACTGGGAGACTAGTCAGGATAAAGGGAAAGATGACTGCAGCAATGTACAGAGACATCCTGGATGAAAACCTGCTCCAGAGCGCTCTTGACCTCAAACTGGGGTGACGGTTCATCTTTCAGCAGGACAACGACCCTAAGCACACAGCCAAGATATCAAAGGAGTGGCTTCAGGACAACTCTGTGAATGTCCTTGAGTGGCCCAGTCAGAGCCCAGACTTGAATCTGATTGAACATCTCTGGAGAGATCTTAAAATGGCTGTGCACCGATGCTTCCCATCCAACCTGATGGAGATTAAGAGGTGCTGCAAAGAGGAATGGGCGAAACTGGCCAAGGATAGGTGTGCCAAGCTTGTGGCATCATATTCAACAAGACTTGAGGCTGTAATTGTTGCCAAAGGTGCATCGACAAAGTATTGAGCAAAGGCTGTGAATACTTATGTACATGGGATTTCTCAGTTTTTTTTATTTTTAATAAATTTGCAAAAACCTCAAGCAAACTTTTTTTCACGTTGTCATTATGAGGTGTTGTGTGTAGAATTCTGAGGAAAAAAATGAATTTAATCCATTTTGGAATAAGGCTGTAACATAGCAAAATGTGGAAAAAGTGATGCGCTGTGAATACTTTCTGGATGCACTGTATGCTGGGATGCGCATGGGAGGCAGCTAAAGGGCCCAAATGTGGGTAATTCCACGCCAGACCAAGGGGTGGAAGAGTGTACTGATCCTTTATTTCTTTCTACTGCAGACTGATTACGGGAAATTCTGCCTGCTCCCAATGATGGCACTTCCAGTTCCGGGCCCAATGACATCACTTCCGGTCCCGGCCCTGATGACCTCATTTCCTCTACTCTCCCTTAAAACGGTCTTCTTTGCCTCATCCAGTTAGTTCTATTTTGGACATGTATCTGTACACACATATACTCCTTATTCAACACTTTTGTAGCCAGGAAAAATTATACGGGTGGCTGCCCCAAACCTTTTGCCTCATCGTTGACAACTGGTGTAGTCAGCAGGATGATGGACTCCCAGAAGTTCCAGGAGCACGACCTGATCCACGTAATTTCCCGTAAACGGCATGCAGTGGAAAGAGAGAAAGGATCAGTACACTCCGCCACCACCTGGTCTGGCGTGGAATTACCCTTATTCAGGCTTTTAGCTGCCTCTCATGCACACGTGTGTGACAATCTACATAACTAAGCCTCAAAACCCGCCCAGTCACAACCCTGAAACAACCATATGTGGATCATGCTAATGAACCTCATACATATGCAATCAGGATGCTGCACACCTTCAATGGCTGGTAGAGCAGTGTCCTTCCTTACGCATTGAGGCCCCGACAACCACATCTGAGGAGTCCTATGGTGACTGAGAATGACAAGAGTATGAGTGGCATTGTAGCAACTCTCCTCTGCATTCTGGGGGTTGACGAAAGGCATAAGATGCCAGTGTTTGAGTAGGTAGCTGCTATTACCTGGCACATATGATCACATTGAATAGTACAGGACATATGAAACACTGGGTGTTCAGCCAGGTACCTTCCCAACAGGCCAGCCATCATGTACCATCGCCAAGTCGTCTGCCAACATTATTTTACTTCAAAGTAAATGAATCGTGGGCTGACCCACCAACCCAGTCTCATCATGGCATCACAGATGATTTGTGCATTAATGGAATGTAACACCTTACAGTTAACAAAAGCAGCTCCATTCTCGTCAGGTAACCTTATTGCAGTATGAGTGCAGTAAAGAGCTCTGATTATGTTAGTAGAACCGAACATTGCTGCAAATTGACTAGGCCTGTATACCCACACCATACGAAAACTGAATGTAGCAACTCGTTTGTTTATGGCTTTCAGCACAGTGGAAGTTTGAGCTGAGATGTCCCTGACATTTCACCCAACTCCCTGAGAAGTCAACTGACTAAAAACCAAAAATGTTTTTCAGTGCAAATATGCAGTATTGTCCCTTTTAAAAGGGAACTAAAACACAGTTTGTACATCATATTCATCATTTTTTGAGGTGTAACATGTTTGTCACATCAATGCGCATTCTAATAACGGCTCGGTGATATAAATTAATTATACACACGAGTCGTCATTTAGCTGGTTTGCCTGCATTTCCCTACTTGTTCAAGGGTGTTGTCGTTTCCCTGGTTCTCCGAAATGTTACATGCTCTTGAGTCGGAGTTGCCATAAATATTTGCACGATCTTCCATTAAATTTTCTTTAACACAATCCTGACTTTTGCATGGCAAGTTGCATATGCCCATTTTAGCCGCCTTTATCTGTGTATGCCAAGAAAGTTTTATAAATCTGACCCCAGGTCAGATTTGCTGTGCTACCCCACTGTGCTGCACATCATTAGATCCATTCAGTTTCTGCCTGGCAATCACATTACTGTGTGTTTTTTAAAAATGTGCCATGCTGCATATTTTCCATACTAAGACCCCAGTAAGGGATGGCTGGCATACTTGCCCAGTCAGACCACCCTCAATCTGGAAGGACAGAAGGAGACAGCTTACAAAGGACTTTGTCTCCCCCAGAATGCTAGATGGCAGCCAACCCAGACTGGGATTCCCACATGGGTGCCTGAAAGGCATGCTGGGCATTGTAGTCCCAGAGGACAGCTCTGTTGGTTTCCATGGGGTCTGCTAAGGGGGAGCTGCGGGATTTGGGAGTTCCTACTTCATAGGGCTCCAGCCTCACCCTGGAAGTGCTTTTGAGCCATGGTTTCATATCACCAGAAGCACTCCCAGGGATTGAACAAAAAGGGGCTGCCAGCCACAACTAAATGAGCCAGAGGTGGGAGGAAGGAGGATGAAGCTTGTGTGCAGGAATGGAGGCAATGACAGAGAGTAAGAAAGAGAGAAGACAAGGCATTGCTGTGTGCTTGTGCTTATCTGTAATTGTGTTGGTAGTGGGAAACACTTGCAAAAAAAAGAGTTTCCCTCAATAAAAAATTCTTTGTTTTTACAATTGTGTACAAGCCTTTGTATCGGGAGTTTGGGGATCTGGAGCGCCCCCTGATGTCCACAACCCCCACTTGATTTAATGTTATTGTCCCAAGAAGAAAATTTGGTTTGTAACCCATGACGTAACATTAAAAGCACATTGTAGCCACCAGGGGGTGCTTCTGACCCCCCAAACTGCAGACACAGTAAGGCCCAACACAATTCTGGATTCAAATAAAAGATTTTTATTGGTCTGCCAAACCTTTACAATAATCACCCGGGCAAAAATAAATAACCAATGCAATATTCTGTTGATTTCCTCCTCCTTCCTTTCTGCAAGTGTGTTGCCTGCTGCCTCCCGACACCCCAGTGTAATGTTGTGGGCTCTTTTTCACCAAAGATCCGGGACTGTTTCTGGTGTCACCACCCTGCATGTCGAGAGCACTTCCACTTTATGTGGTAACCAGAAACCAGAAAGAAGATCATCTACCAGTGGACTGAAGCTGGATTTGTTGCCATTCAGTGTGCTTACAATCTCTGAGTTGTCAGCAAATGTTAAGATGAGCCTGCTTTCAAATTTACTGCAACCAGCATTTGTGAAGAGGATGTGCAAAAGAAGTAGCGGAACAGAACCCTGAGGGGACCCTGTGGAGGAGGACACCATGCTGGACAGACAACTATTGACTGTTAAATTGATGTACAAATTAAAAATCTTTTAAGGTCTCTTGAAATCTGTAAACAGGAGCATTGCTCGAGTCCCGATGCCCTCCAAATTATTATATAACAGATGAAGCAAAGTGAGAATGACGTCCTCTGTAGTACCATGTCACACACGTGTGTCAGAGGATCACCATCCAAGCTCTTCCCAGGTATGTGATACCAACTGGGGCTGAGAAGAGGCACTAAAGATTTCTAGAGCCTACTACATAGATGGCCTGATCCATCTTCTTTACACAAAAAAATCATGGGGCGCTAGAACAAAATGCTTGTCTCTGAAAATTTACAGGAAAATATTTGGCAAAGAAGCAGCGGGCACAGCACATTTGCTAAGAAAAATGCTTTGGTGAATTTCGCTGTTCGATACAAAAGACCAAGTTTTAATTTTGTCTGTGCAGCTTGGGCATCTTTAGTCCTGCTTTGTCTAAACACACTTTTCTTTTTTTATAATGATGATATTATCGATTTTTTGATCCACGGATTGTGATTAGGATAGACCTTTACACTTTTAGTTGAGATAAGCATGTCTTCACAAGAAGTAATACAGCCACTGATAACATCCGAAAACTTATCTAAATCATTGCTCGAGTCCATAAAAATACAAAATATATACAGTACTCTGCTGCGGTGGGTTGGCACCCTGCCCGGGATTGATTCCTGCCTTGTGCCCTGTGTTGGCTGGGATTGGCTCCAGCAGACCCCCGTGACCCTGTGTTCGGATTCAGCGGGTTGGAAAATGGATGGATGGATACAGTACTCTGTAACCACGCCATCCTAGACACACATTTTCCAATATTATCTTTTCTCCTATTAGAGATCTTTATTTAAATACTAAATTACAGACAAATTACCGAATTAATGCATGAAAACACTTCCAGACAGAAACTAAATGCCTTTCGTCTTGTTGTCAGTGGCATGGATTTTGCTGGGATTGAAACAGAATTTAATTGTCAAATAGTTTTTTTCCGAAGCAAAACACAGATTCATTTTGCACAAATCATTTTGCTGATCACAAGCCTGGATTAAGACCCCCACCAGCCCCTGTGTGATTTACTATTAACTATGCAGCACGCGGACACCTGGTAGTTCAGGGCTACGCGCTATTTTACATTATTCCATTCGATGCGTGGAGACTCAATCGTTTCTTCAAGGTCCTCCTTGATCATTTCGACACTCGACAATCTACAATGTTTCATCGAACGGGGAGGCCGGTCATTTGGCACGTTTGATCAGTTTCATCGTGCTCATTGGTGGAAAGAAAACTTACTGTCACAGGCCCCTGGGTGCTCACCCTGTAGATCCACCCCTGGCTAATTAAACCACATTGACTGCCACAGATAACTTTGTTCCTGACAATATTGTAGAATCTGGGAGTTATACGAATATACTGATTAAATGCAATTTGTTAATGATCAAAACTCACAAACAAAAATGTATTTTCTTTAAAATTCAAGTTAACTCATAACTGGCATTTGGAACAGAAAGATCTCCCTCGTTGCGGTTGGCAGTCAACATGTTAACATCACCTGCATCAAGTACATTTCTCCGCAAGTTAATTTTCTGAACTTACTGTATCAGCAAAGCCTCATTTCAAAAGAGCAGGAGGCAAAACTGAAAATATAAAGACAAGGAAAGTAAGCGAGGAAAGGAAAAAAAATGTGTCCTACATGCAGTATTCATTCATGGCTGCTGCTCCATTGCAGAGCTCACAGTCCCCCATTTTCTTTTACAGGGTCCAGTGGAAGGACCTTCACGCCAGAAGGCACAGCTCCTTAACTTTGGTTGTTTCGCCTCAGTGCAATGTTTTGCATTTCTGCCTCGGTTTTCTTCCCTAAGCTTTCAAGATGCTGCGAGGGCAGATAAACTCGAACCACAGTCTGAATTTCGAATGGCCTGCCGCTGCTTACTGGAGTGTGCTACTTTCTAAGTAATTTGCAAAATTTAAAACACTCATCCTCAGGCTAAAGAGATCCCGTTGTGCTCTTTGGCTTTTTTTTTTGCTGCCTTTTAATGACCCAGTTTCTTTCAAAGGCTGTGCACGGCTTTCATCTGTGCCTGACGTTATTAGGCTGTTTTTCTCTCAGGGGCTCACGTGCTTTTTCTCAGTGAGTGACACACTTACACCACAATGTAAAGTACAAGTGGGACACAATGAAACAAGAAGCTCTAGTGGTTCTGTGCCACAGATTTGAACCTGAGTGGATCGATTGAGGTGGCTCACCCGTTCCCCTACCTTTCAGAGCCCTCCTGTCCCTTGATGTCATATCTCTGTTCTTTTCACTCCAGCCATTTTGCCTTCACCTCCTATTCCCCTCCTGACTCCTTATTCCTCTGATCGTTCCTCTGGTCTGGACATCCATTATTGAACGTATGGTGTTCCTGAATCCCTGAAGTCTGTGTATCTCTGGAAGCTTCATCATGGTCCTATGGAAGAAAAAAATGAGACCAAGGAGTCACATAGTCATTTAGGGGTAATATAGTGTCACCCACGTGCGAGTAGGAGGACGTTGTATGGACTAAGTGAAGGTAATTCCATGCCAGGCCAGGGGGTAGCGGGGTGCACTAAACCTTCTTCTGTTGTCTCTGCAGACCAGCTGCAGGAAAACCTGTCTGACTCATCCCTGAAGACATCACTTCTGGTTCTAGTGCCCAGGATGATGTCACATCTGGTTCCAGCACCTAGGATGACGCCACTTCCAATTATGATGGCGGAAGAAGATCACTTCCGGTTCCATAGGTCACTTCTGGTCTTGGCATATAAAGCCGCCATTTTTACAACCTAGACTCAGTTCACTTTTGGACTCCATCAAAGACAGTTCTGTCTACTTTTCAAAACCCTTTGCAGCCAGGGACGATACATGGGTGGCTACCCAAAACCTTTCTGAGTGTGTCGAGTCTGATCATTTCACAATAGTTGTTGCGCATAAAGTGTTCTGGTATGCTTTCTGCATCAAAACATAGCATCTATCTTCGAAGTAATATAAAAGGGTTAATAAATGTTAGAAATGTGTTCAAGCAGGTCAAGTGAACAACAAACAACAAGAAGGTCCTGGGTGATGGTTCAAGGAGTTGTCTGACTATCATGTATCCAGTATGACTTGACAGATGTCACACACACAGGAACTCATGAAGTTTTGAAAAGTATTGTAAGGACCAAGAAAATCGTGACATGAGACTTTTATTTAGATAGTTTGTAGCTGATAGGTAATTAAAGCAGGATCACGCACGGGTCAAACGTATCCCAAAAAAGGTTCATTTTAAAAAAGTTTAGTGAAAATTCAAAGCAAACAGTCCACACAAGAATAGAGCAAAGTTGTTACGCACGTCGAATAAAAGGCAAGAAAAGGAAAAATGTTTCTTCTTGTTAAACTTCAGTTGTTTCTATACTTAAGGATGAATTATTCCTCTGTGCTTTACTTCACATTCAGAATGTTCTAAACGTACGTCTCTGCACATACAACTGAGCACGTTTGAAACCGTGTGCCTTCCATGCCTTACCTACGAGTTAGCAAGTCACTAACTGAAAATAATCTGTAATCAGAGGGGCACGAAATAGTTAGAATATTCCATTTCAATTCAGCTTGTGGGGGTTATAAGGACCTCCCATATGCTATGCACTAATTTATAGGCAAACATTTAATATAACTAAGAAAATACTTCTATCAACTTAACATGACCTAAATAACTGGCAAAGGGCTCTTACAGTGTTGTTTGGGCATATAAGCTAATGAAACAATCAGATGGTGGGTATGTAAACCAATAAACCAATCAGAGGTGATGTCAGGTGATGTGTATGCCTTAATTCATCCATACATCACCCAACCTGCTATATCCTAACTACAGGGTCACGGGGGTCTGCTGGAGCCAATCCCAGCCAACACAGGGTGCAAGGCAGGAAACAAACCCCGGGCACACACACCCACACACCAATCACACACTAGGGACAATTTAGAATCGCCAATCCACCTAACCTGCATGTCTTTGGACTGTGGGAGGAAACCGGCATACCCAGAGGAAACCCATGCAGACACGGGGAGAACATGCATACTCCACGCAGGGAGGACCCGGGAAGCGAACCCGGGTCTCCTATCTGCGAGGCAGCAGCGCTACCCACTGCGCCACCCCCTTAATTCAGCACTGTTATTTAAATTCAGTTGTTATACAGTAAATGTAGACCTCTGCTCTTATTCTTCGACCATCTGCTGACACCTCTGCTCAAGGAGATGTTCCCTTGGTAGATTGCTGCTCTGGCTGCTCCCTCTTCATGAAGAGATAATTAAAGACACATTAGACAAGCTTCCTCCTGCCTGGTTCTTTGGTTTGAAGAACTATTTAAACACTCAAAGAGGCCCTGGTTTAGGAGAGGATATCTTTCTTTAACACTAGGGGGCTTTGCCCCCCGCTCGCTTCACTTACCAACCCCCCTGCCTGCGCTATGCTCCAGCAACTTCACGTCTCTGCCACTCGCGTCTGTGAATTTCACTTTCACCAAACAACAAATCTTTTAATTCTCACAAATACGCCTCTTCATTGGGAAGAAACCCTACTTTTCCCTGATGGCAACATGAATTAGTCAATCTACAAGTCTCTGACTTAAAGTTTAAAGCCAAACAATATCTACATACTTCTGCCATATCACCTATGTCCATATATTTGATCTCTGTTTGCTTTTACCTTTTTGTCAATATTGCATTGAATTTTGATTCCGTGTTTGGAATTACATTGTGACAATGCAACGTATAACTGCCTGTGAGTGAATATCGTTTCTTTCTCTCTACACAAACTATGTCTGACAGTATGAGAAATGATTAAACCATGTGCGTGGTTGTAAATGTTTTAGATGTGGGCAGGACTTTTCCAAATCTCTGCATAAAGTTTTGTCTCTCACGGGATTTCACTTTCACCAAACAACAAATCTTTTAATTCTCACGGATATGCCTCTTCATTGGGAAGAAACACTACTTTTCCTTGATGGCAACACGAATTAGACGATCTACGATCTTCTTACAAGTTTAAATCCGAACAATATATTCAATCTCTTTTCGCTGTTCTGTTATTTCACCGAGTAATAATTTCCATTTGTTTGCTCTCTAATGCGATCTTTACTGTAATTTTTTTTGAGACTTTTGAATTTTCGTACTTTCATTATCTCTAACCTGCTCTGCATGTGTACTGCGCCAACGTTTACGATGTTCTACTTTGTCATCTACTCTTTGTCTTTTATTTACGGCCCTGGCGTAGTTAAATCACTTGGCACAAAGCCTCGTCTCGCGGGACGTGAAAGTGTCTCTCTGAGAAAATCACGTCTCATCTCCCTTCCCAAGATTTTTTTATTATAATAGAGAGATATTTCCAAATTTAATTTCTACCACAGTCCTGCTACTTATATGTACACTCACTGAGCAAATTATTTGTATCATTGTCCTCATGCTGGGTAGGGCCTCCTGTAACGGCCAACTCACTCTCTAAAACCAGCAGCTACACCACCAAGACTTGTGGCCTGGCAAGTTGAGGACATTAGACCCGACAAGTCATACTTCTTCCCAATAAAATTCCCCTTACCGACGATCAAAAATAAGCCAAAAGACAAACAGTATGTGAAATAATAAACTGAGTATAAAATGATAAAGAAAGAAATGAAGAACCTCCAAACAATATATATATAATACCCCAACCAACCCCGACATAACATTCAACCCCAAAGTGCCTGGCGGAAAGTAATAATAAAAAGAAAAAGTACAGCACAAAATTAATATACAATTTAAACTTTCCCTTGACCCCACACTGAACATGAACTCAATCGGACACACAGGAAGCATGAAACGCACATAAAAATCCAGAAGATTTAATGGAAAATGGATAATGTTTGTGAACCTGGTTCAGCTGGAAAAATTGTCCTACAGAGATAGACGGACGAAAATGATGACTTGCTCCTCTCCTCAAACAACAAGAAACAGTCTCACCGTACTTATACTCAGTATGTGGTGTAATCCAGAACCCTGGGGTTTTGTGGTTCAAAGATGTGAATGATTTGAATTGGTGTTTTATCCTGTCTCTGTAGTGAAATGGCGGTCTGTCCTTCCATTTAAATAGCGAATGATCAGATACAGGTGATGGAATTGACAGGATCAATTATTGTGAGGGGCCACGGTTCCACAATGTTATCCTTTCCAGAGGAGTATATTTACATAGACACACACACCATGTAAACAGGACAACGCTAAGAAAGACGGGACTCAGCACAAAATACATTTACGATGCAGACAATTCCTCACCTATACACATAAGCAAAGAAAGTCCAGGAACTGCTCCGGCCACACTACCATGCCCCCTCTTTAAGTCACGGGTGCGGTGATTATCTATTTAATAGCTGTGAGCTATACCACAGCAAGTCGAGCCAAGGCTGGGTGCGTTCCTGGGGTCCCCACTGAAAAAAAATGCATAAATCACGTTACTTTGATGGTGTAAATCTCAGCGTCACTGTGACTGCTACAGTCATGATTATGGTAGGGTTCCTCCTCTGGTTTATGCTTCAATTTATTGTTTTTTTATTTTATTTTGATGCTTTAGTTACTTTTATTTATGTAAATATTTTGATGTGTTTTTAGTATTTGCCTTATTATGTATTACATGACAAAACTGTTTTAATTAGTGATTATTTAGTTTCCATGAATTTCTATGATGTGTGAGTCCCTGTCTTGCATCCCAAAACACGAGGCTGAGTCTCAGTACTTTAGCAAAACAACTACCACTCTCCTATACACAAACACAGCAAATGGGCAGGGTCGGGGCCAGGTCAGTGGCCAAGCTGTACTGTTCCCTGTATTTATAATACTCCTTGCATCACCCATCGCCGACAGGCGCTTATAGTGTGACCACAATTGCTTCGTAGTTGTTCCCGTGGTGCTATGCTGCACACTGTAAACCTGTGGCTGCCTCGGCAATTGACAAGCAGCCCTCCACAGATGTGGCAATCGCACTTCGCCATGTCATCCCATTTTTTTGGGGTGCTAGTGTTACCCAAAACAGTTCAGAAACCTCACAGAGTATAGTTCTGCTCTGCCCTGTTCCTTGTATTTGGTGGGTGGATCCCCCCCAAGAGACCACCTCCAGGCTTTGTACTCAGGCTGGAACAGCAAGTCCCCTCAGTTCATTCGAGTTCACTCTGGGGTTCGGTGAGGTTGTAAGTATTGCGCTCCTTTGCCTTGCCGGATTTTCAGAATTTTTGATTCTGTTTCTGGTTTTGCATTTAGGCTTTTTTTGCTGTGGATTACCTTTTTAAAGCAAATCTCTTTGCCTTCTTTTTAGACATTTTGGGGTATGTTGCTATTTTATGCTAATAAATATCTTCTTTTATAAATGCTCTAGGCGGAGTTTTCAGGGTTCTCCCTCTGGTATGACATACTTCAAGGGCTTTTGGGACTTTTTGTTATTGTTTTGAATTTAAAAGCCTGGACTCTCTTATGGGACCTAGCCAGGTTGGGGTCAGTCCTGCCTTGGGATGAGATTTGGTTTGTGGACTATTTTGGAGTCCTCACCCCTTTCTTATTTTGTCAGAACTCTAGTGCCTTGTCCCAGACTGTTTTCTACTTTGTGTCCTGTGTTGCCAGAGGAGGCTCCAGCCTCCTGTAGATATCATTATTACTATACACTGTTTCTCTATTAGTTTAGCGGCCATTTTCTGGGTTTAACCTGGTTGGCCAGTTACCCACCAAGTTTTGTGTGCACTGAATGTACATAGAAGTTTATATGACTGGATGCCAGTGGTGACACTAATGTCCTTTACTGGCATTTCATAACACTCAGAACGTGACCGTGTTCTAACCCCAGGACTATGTAACTCTGTACAGCAGTATATACGGTACTAATGGGGGACATGCGAGCCTTTAATGAGGACAATAACAGCCTTCTCATGGCAGACTGGACTACAGAGGGGATGCTAAGGCCAACCTTACTATAATGTTTAATATACTTACAAATTAATAGCGTAAAGATATAGTGTTTAAGGAGTTTGCTGTACTCCCTGAATGCCATGAACTGGAAGAATGCCTTTTCTTCCATAGAAATCCCGTTACTCATGGTTTATCTCTGAGGACCGCGAGCAAAAAGAAGGCACACATTTTTGTCCTGCACACCGTTTATTCTCAACACCATCAGAATAAATTATCTTACGTTCTGCAGAAGTAAATGGTTTGGGTAAAGACAAATGGAAGTCACTGGCAAGCACTAAAGAAACCATCAATTCAATCCATGTGGCCTGACGCGCCGCGGCTTATCAGAGCTTTCTTTAACAAACTACACAATCAGAGCAAGGAAGTATTGAAGTGGCTGCCAGGCTTGAATCTTGTGTCTGTCCCTCGCCTGTGATGTACATTATAAAGGGAGAAAATGAACACATGGAGAGAATGAAGTAGACACAAGTAAGGAGTAATCTAAAAAATCCTCCTCCAAGAGACTACCTTCCCTGTCATAGCCAGTGAAAGTGAGATGACTGACAAGCAGAAACGATCACAAGAAGAGGGGCGAGGGGACGAGATGACAGACGAGATTGTGAGGTGTGGGAACCGCTGCGCTAGTCTGAAATGTCAAAATGCGGCACTTGAACGTGACAATTTTCAGCGTGTTATGAAGGGCATGTGAATAGGATTGGAGTATGTACAGTATGTTGTATACTGAAAGTACAATGCAATACAATTTATTTTTGTATAGCCCAAAATCACACAAGAAGTGCCGCAATGGGCTTTAACAGGCCCTGCCTCTTGACAACCCCCCCCCCAACATTGACTCTCTAAGAAGACAAGGAAAAACTCCCAAAAAATAACCCTGGGGAAAAAAATGAAAGAAACCTTGTGAAAGACAGTTTAAAGAGAGACCCCTTTCCAGGTAGGTGGGTGTCAAAAAAAGGGGGTCAATACAATACAAAACATGGAAGAGAACACAAGTAATCTTCAATACAATACAATAGTGCAATAGAAATATTACAAGTACAGGGTAGAATTCAACAGTAGGTGATATCATGTAATATGATTCAGATTTGTACAAAGTCCTGGAGACCTCGGCCATCAAGCTGCCTCCCCTATTGGCCATTCCACAGCTGAGTCAGCGCTGGGCAAGCCAATCTGATGAAAGGACCCCTCTACTCAATGATTCCTGCAATCCTCCATCAGGGATTACTTTACCTTAGGCAGGCAAAACAACTTTGGGCAGGTGGGCCGTGGCACCAAGTGCCACATTTGAGTACCAAGAAGAGAAACAGAATAAGTGAGGGTTAGTAACAAATTATAACTATCATATTACTTATGTTTTAGTGCTGTGATAAGCTGCCCGGACACAAACAGACGGACACCATATTAAAGTCCACCACACGTTTGTTCGCCAAATTTACAGTCCAATAAAGTGCACAACCCAATGCCTCAAGCACCAAACTCCCCCAAAGTCCAGGCCTCTCTCAGTCTCTCTGCCTGCTCTTCAGGCCGCCTCCACTCTCCTGCACATAAACCTTGTCCACTCCTCACCCGACTCCAGTCCTTCTTTGCAGGGAGGCGGCCCCTTTTATAAGTGCCCAGATGGGCTCCAGGTGATCCCCGACACTCCCCAGACACTCCCCTGTGTGGCAGAAGTGCCGGCTGTATTCCCGGAAGCCCTCCGGGTGCTCCCAATCTTCTTCCCCCCAGCACTTCCTGGTGTGGTGGAAGTGTTGGGGTTCTGGGTCCTTCAGGCATAGGGGCGCCCCCTGGCGGAGACCACGGGCCCCTACAGGGTTGGGCTTCCAAGCCCTGCATCCGTGGCCCCTAAAGGAACCAGGGCGGTCGCCCTCTCGTGATCTGGAGGAGGCATGAGCCCTCCTCCTGTCTTCCTGGGCGTCCTGGCTGCGTGCCACCCCCAGCCGTCTGCCACACAGTGCTAATGACTAACAACAGAGATGCAGTCTGCACAGTTAATCAGCAGCTCTAGTCAGGGTGTGCTAAACTGAAGTAGTGAGTCTTCAGCAAGGATTTGAAAGCTGAGACCGGAGGGGCATCTCTTATAGTAGCAGGCAGACCATTCCACAGTTTAGGGGCCCTGGCAAAGTAGTGTTCAGTTGCCATGGTGGATGCTTCACCATATGTTTGCCATTCTGGCATACATTGAATCAAAATCTGTAGAAGAGTTGCAAGGATTTTACATTAAGTTGAATGTACCTTGGCGAGGGAGAATTCCATCTCATCTCATTATTCCAAAGTGTTTGCATAAATTTCAATGTACGGGTATTGTGAAGGAGATGTTTGGACCATTGTGAACTGTAAAAACACCAGAGAATATAGCAAAGTGTTGAGACAAGTCTGAAGGTAGAAAGAGAAATTGTACTTGGTGGCATCACATGATCCTTAGACAGGGAAGCTGGATCCATATTGTGTTGCCTGTTTACAGGTGAACTCGGCTGAACCAAAAATACAAAAAGAAGTGTCAGGCCCTAAAACAAAAGAAAGCCACACCACTGCTCCAATAAGTCTGGGAAGAAAAACAGGCCTCATCCCAGGCAGCCTGGATCCAAAATTGAAAGGAAGGCTTTTGGGTCTGCATTTTGGTTCATGCATTCACAGTTTCAAATATCCACTGGCGAAGCCTTACACAAACATGTCCAGTGAATACGAAACAGAAAACAGTACGTTTAAAGCGAAAATCAGTAAATTCAATGAAAAAGAGAAAATTACAAGAACCAGGAGAGCAAACTAAATGAAAGCCGTGCCGAAGTTATTAATCTTATTTCAGTTTAGTCTTAAATAACGCTGGGCCAGCTGTCTAATCAGGTGGTGTTATACTTTAGCCATGGTTCCTTCCTTGGCTGGGGTTCAATTCCTTATTTATGCCCTTTTGTTAATTTTTGTGTCGTTTATTTACATTCATGTTACTTTTGTTAATTATCTACTTTGTTTTTTATGTCTGGCCTCAGTCCTATAAAGCCAGGGCCAACCCACAGTTCCTTGCGACTCATCTATTGCGCTCGATGTGTGGTGAGTCCCTGGATTTTGCGCTTTTGTGATTCTCTGAACTTTGAACCTAGGTCCTGTTTTTTCGACTTCACTGTTTTTGGACTTTGTTCGTCTTGGATTGTCTTTGTCCTTTGCGGCCTTTTGTGCTTGATGGAGCTTCCTGTTATTCCAGAGCATTTTTGTATTAATAAATCTTTTATATATAAAACTTCTATATGGCCCTCTGTGCTACAAGTCGCTGTTTTTGTCTCCCCCTCTAGTAGGGCATTTCAGGGACTGTTTGGGACTTTCTTGTTTTGGGACCCTCGAGAAAATAACAGGTGGCCCCGCCTCCCTCAGCTTCACATACGGTTTTATTCAGAAAGTATTCAGACTCCTTCACACTCTACACACTTTACTGTGTTGTAGATTTCATTTTAAACTGGATACATTTTTGCCTATCAGTCTACACTCATTAATCCATAATGACAAAGTGAAAATATGTTTTCAAAAAGACTTGTATATATATTAAAAATAAAAAACTGGAATTCTCTTATTTATATGAGTTTAAGATGCAACACAAAAACCAACTCAGGCCAAGATGTCACTTCAGCGCAGGGCACACATAGTGCCATGGTGGCAGATTACATGTTTCTTTGAGATGTGGGGTGACACTGACATGGACAAGAACACTAATGCCTGTCAGGTTATCCGGTCATCATGTGTTTAATGGCCTCACTGGTCACATGCTATACATCATTCATCCAATCAGCTGCATGTAAAAGTTGGCATAAAAGGGCAGCATATGAACTTGAAATAGATACATTCATTTCTGCAGGTTAGATTTTATTAGTTTATTTTTGGCTAATATCCGGTGCCCACCCCATTGGCACAGTAGGTACAATAACCAGATCCGATGCCATCCTGCCACAGGATGCACTCATGGGCACCCTCCATACTTTTACATTTCTCAAATTTACTTCAGGTGAAGCACAGGCAGGTGTGTTGACTCTCTGCCACTCTTACAGGGTGTCACCATGGTGGCCTATGCCAGCAGTCTTTGACCATATATAGTGTCTTCTGCACTGAACTGAACATAGCATTCAGACCCACGTAGGGCGTCAGTGGCATACACTGAGCTGGCAGCCTTTTGTTTTACACTCCAATGTCTGACCCATTAGGCCCCACTGGCATAGGTTTGCAATGCCTTTTCCTTATTGTTTTAGCCCATAAAAGTATGCGACATACACATTTTAGGTTTAATATACTGCCTGTTTCAACTACCTCAGCTACTTCTAGACATGGCCTGTGGCACATGGGACCTGAGACAGCCTCTTTCTTACTAATTCTCTTGGCAGAGATGTTATTCTGTAGGCTGCTGATGCTCTGAGGCAGTTGAAATCTAAATGGTTGACAGATTTAGATTCTGGATTGACAGGTTTATGGTGGTTGGGCACCTTATAATAAATGCTGGCACTTCTTGCTGCCCTAGAGCTACAGAGATGCCTGTCCTTAGCTGGCTGGCACCTTTCTCCCTCTGAAATATGGTAAGTGTAACGTGGCTGATATTAAATTTTGTGTTCCAAGACACCACCTGCAATAAGCCGTGTGAGCCAAGTGCATTGACAGCAGCTGTCCATGGCCGTCCACAGCAGGTGGGTACAGACAGTGCCAACAATGAGTCGAAAGGAAGTGTGACACTGCTGCCACTAAATCTTGTATCCTGACAGGATCTGCTCTTTTGGGACTTTATGAACAATAGCTGGGATCGGGACCTTCATCAGAACATAAGAAATTGCTACCAGTCAGTCACCCAGCTGAACTACCATTCTATGAATACTTGGCATCAAACCAGAACAAAAAAATGAACGAAAGCAGGCCATCGCTTGCCAGCCCCACAGGGTCAGTTCATGTAACGGGACTTACAGGCCTACAGGGTGCTCAATATCATGACACTGCTGTGCTTCTACTTCTTCGTGTATTGAGTTGTAACTCTTTGTGTGTAAACATTTTTAAACAACGCTTTTACAATTCTGGTTCAAGTTTAAGTTCACTGTCACATGTGAAAAGTACATTGTAATTACATTGCCACTCAACCAAGGCGTGATGATCTTATGGTAGCTGGCATCATCTATCTATCTATCTATCTATCTATCTATCTATCTATCTATCTATCTATCTATCTATCTATCTATCTATCTATCTATCTATCTATCTATATGTTATATAGTGCCTTACATCTATCTATCTATCTATCTATCTATCTATCTATCTATCTATCTATCTATCTATCTATCTATCTATCTATCTATCTATCTATCTATCTATCATTATTATATAGTGCCTTTCATATCTATCTATCTATCTATCTATCTATCTATCTATCTATCTATCTATCTATCTATCTATCTATCTATCTATCTATCTATCTATATGTTATATAGTGCCTTACATCTATCTATCTATCTATCTATCTATCTATCTATCTATCTATCTATCTATCTATCTATCTATCTATCTATCTATCTATCATTATTATATAGTGCCTTTCATATCTATCTATCTATCTATCTATCTATCTATCTATCTATCTATCTATCTATCTATCTATCTATCTATCTATCTATCTATCTATCTATCTATCTATCTATCTATGTAACCAGCAGCTCTGGATAAGGTTGGCAGTTTCACAGACTTATAAGGAGAAGCTATAAGCAGCAGATAGATATAAAGGCACATCTAGTTGGACCGGACATTATAAATCTCCCCCCTTAGGCATTTCACACTGCATTTAAAAAGATGAGAAAATGACACCTTCTAGGGGGAGAAAATTAATAGTCAGTCTCTGCTGGGTCTTGTTAGCAAAATGAAATCGCAGAAATTGAAATCCAAATGTTGTAGCCACTACACCACACTACCACCCATTTTTGCTTTCATTCCGTGACGAACTTGCACCAGACTAGTGATGTCTGTCCCCCCCCCCCCCCCAATTAAATTACAGAAGCACTTTGAGCTTATTTGTAAAGCCATCAATAAGGGAAAGCCGAATGCAGAAAATCGATGGCCTCCTAAGTGCTGTGCATTCCAAGTCTGTTCCTTGAAGAACACACAAAAAGCCCACAAGCAGATTTAAGATGTCCGGGTGTGTTACCTAGAGACACTACTTACCGACGTAATACTCTGGAAGATAATCAGATTAGAGGTATGTGAATTCTTACAGACTGTGGATAGCCATGGAAACAATCAGGGGCAAAAGCAAAAGAATGGCGCACTAGTGATAAAATCGGCTTGCTTCAGTGAAGACCCCGAGTTCAATACTTGACCTGTCACTGAGCAAAACTGAACGTGTTAAATCGGAATGGGAATAAAACAGACAGCATTAAGGTCCTGGCAATTCTTAACTCAAACACACACAATTTATGGTTTATCTTTAAACCCAATCTGTCTTTTACCACACATGCATCACAACACAACATAAAACCTTCTTTTCCAGTTAAAAATGATAGAAAAATGACAATGTTATTTAAGTACACACAATAAAGATAACTTCATTTAAGCATTTATTTCTTGTTCACGTGATTACTGTCGTGTGTTATTTAGGAGATGTTCAAATGTTCTTTTTTATAACCCACAGTTAGTTCAAAATGCTTCTTCAAGAATCATTATTAGAGCCAAGAATTACACCCACGTCACACCTTTACAATGGCTTCCAGTTACGTTTAGGCTATTTCAAAACCCTTCTTCTTACATGCAAATGTTTAGCTTGTGTGGTATGCGGCTGGGGGTCAGACCTGGCTGGGACGCCTGGAAGGACTGGGTCATGGCTTATTTATCCTCCGGGCCACGAGGGGGCAACCAACTTGGAGTAGAAGAGGCCCACGGAAAGGGAGCAGGGAGGCTCAAGACCGCTGGGGCCTCTGGTCACCGCCAGGGGGTGCCCTGAGCCTCATGGAGCCCGGGACTTATTCACTTCCGCCACACCCATGAAGGACGATCCTTCCAGGGTCACCCGGAGTGCTTCCAGGTGCTCTCCTGATGCTTCCGCCACACCAGGACGTGACGTCAGGTAGAACACCTGGAGCTCATCCGGGTGAGGATAAAGGGGGCCGCCTCCCTCCTGTCAGAGAGCTGGAGTCGGGAGCAGGAGCAGGACGAAGCTCCTGGAGAGAGAGTGCAGGTGGCCCAGGGACAAGGAGAGAGAAGGCCCAGGAGAAAGGTGACTGGGGCTAGAAGCAGTTTGTGAGTTGTGCGGGACTGAGTTGTGTTGTGTGGAGAAGAAAATAAAGCATATCATTGATAAAGATGCAGTGTTGGTCTGATGGTGTCCGGGCAAATATCACACTTGTTATTCCTTTAATAATCTTTCATTACTGAGATGGTCCATGGGTTTCATGTCTGACCACAAAACAGCGACTTTGTTCTTCGATGGCATCTCCAGTTGAGTGCCACAATTCTCTGGATAGTCACCATTATCGTTATTGGTACTAAGAGGCAATTCTAAGAAAGTTTGATTTAATTTCACCATTATGTGCTCTAATTATCTACAGGTCCTGAAGGTACAAAGAAACCCTTTTATACTACATTATAACCTACGTTATATTTTCATATTTATTTTGCAACTCGGGGCGGCATGGTGGCGCAGTAGGTAGCTCTGCTGCCTCGCAGTTAGGAGACCTGGGTTCGTTTCCCAGGTCCTCCCTGCGTGGAGTTTGCATGTTCTCCCCGTGTCTGCGTGGGTTTCCTCCCACAGTCCAAAGACATACAAATTAGGTGTATTGGCAATTCTAAATTGTCCTTCGTATGTGGGTGTGTGTGTGCGCTCTGTGGTGGGCTGGCGCCTTGCCCGGGATTTGTTCCTGCTTTGCGCCCTGTGCTGGCTGGGATTGGTTCTAGAAGACCCCCATGACCCTGTGTTAGGAGATAGCAGGTTGGATAATGGATGGATATTGCAACTTTCACTCATTATTATAACAATTTTCATTATTATTACGTTGTCCAATTAACAGCATCAGAGTGTTTTTTGTGATCTACTTAAGGTGACCTCTGTCTCTCTGTAACAGAATTACAGGCAAAAGTCCAAATAAAGAACAGCATAAAAATTAACGAGTGAGTCAGTATACATGTTAATTTCTAAACGCAATTACAGACTACTTTAGTTACAGAGATTTTCAGGAATCACTCACTCATTAACACATGATCTTAAGTATGAGATATCGAAATGCTAAGCGCTGCGAGGCTTCTGGGAAATACACCCCACCCACCTTCAGTAATTAACAAATGATCTGAAGTATGAGATAATGAAGTAATTAGCGTTACAAGGCTTCTGGGAAATACACCCCATCCACCTTCACTAATTAACAAATGATCTTAAAGTAAAAGATAACAAAGTAATTAGCGTTATGAGGCTTCTGGGAAATAAACCCCACCCACCTTCACCAATTAACAAATGATCTTAAGTATGAGATAACAGAGTAATTAGCGTTACAAGGCTTCTGGGAAATACACCACTCCCACCTGCACTAATTAACAAATGATCTTAAGTATGAGATAATGAAGTAATTAGCATTACAAGGCCCCACCCACCTTCACCAATTAACAAATGATCTTAAGTATGAGATAACAGAGTAATTAGCGTTACGAGGCTTCTGGGAAATACACCCCTCCCACCTGCACTAATTAACAAATGATCTTAAGTATGAGATAATGAAGTAATTAGCATTACAAGGCCCCACCCACCTTCACCAATTAACAAATGATCTTAAAGTATAAGATAACAAAGTAATTAGCGTTATGAGGCTTCTGGGAAATACACCCCTACCACCTTCACTAATTAACAAATGATCTGAAGTATGAGATAATGAAGTAATTAGTGTTACAAGGCCCCACCCACCTTCACCAATTAACAAATTATCTTAATTATGAGATAACAGAGTAATTAGTGTTACGAGGCTTCTGGGAAATACACCCCTCCCACCTTCACTAATTAACAAATAATCTTAAGTATGAGATAATGAAGTAATTAACATTACAAGGCCCCACCCACCTTCACTAATTAACAAATGATCTTAAGTATGAGATAATGAAGTAATTAGCATTACAAGGCCCCACCCACCTTCACCAATTAACAAATGATCTTAAAGTATAAGATAACAGAGTAATTAGCGTTACGAGGCTTCTGGGAAATACACCCCTCCCACCTGCACTTATTAACAAATGATCTTAAGTATGAGATAATGAAGTAATTAGCAGTAAAAGGCTCCACCCACCTTCACCAATTAACAAATTATCTTAATTATGAGATAACAAGGTAATTACTGTTCTAAAACTTCTGGGAAATACACCCCACCCAGGTTCACTGATGTGGCTTTAGAGGTGTGCAGGATGGAAGAACATTCCTGGCCAATGACATCAACAATGAGAGTGTTAAGGTTGATTTCTACTTGTATGTCGCACCTACAGCATAGCCACATCGTAGCTCACAGCAGAGCCTGTCGCACACATTCTCAAAAATGTGAGTATGCATCACGTCGATGCAAACCCTCCGTGGACCATAATGACTTTGCTTGTCCAGTTTGTTAACAGTGTATTTCCTGAAATGCGTTTCCGTCCATCTTGCGCTATTCTGAAGTAAACGTGGAGCAGATCGAGGAAAGACTTTTTTGAAGAAGTTAGAATAGAAACACATTTATATGATCTCTCATCACAGCACTACAAAGAGAATCTGACGGCAGCCAATTCATGGTGCGACATATCGGCTAACATCGGTTTGGAAGTCTGGAAAAATGTGAGGGGCAAAAAGGTTTGCCAACTGAAGTAAATATGTAGCCTGGTCCTGGAGGGCAAAAAGTGCCTGCAATTTATATTTTTCTTTCTTGGGTGGCACTACATGTGATAGCTCATTTGCTTTGCAAATGCTGGCAACTAGCATTCAGGTGACAGAGGAGTATAAATCAGCTTTAAGGCGTCAGGTTGTCACAGACTCAGAGATCAGTTAGGACCGACTGGCACCCTTAAATGTCAAACAAGGCCAAATGGGGACGTGCCAAGTTGTGGAGCTCCATTGAAATGGATTTGGAAAACTGCTACCTGGACTGACAGGAGGTGTTCTTGCGTCCGTCTGCTAAAGGTAAAAAAAAATGTGAAGGAGAAAGCTTGTGTTTTAAATATGACTCTCATGACCCATTGGTTTCCCTCATAATGACACCTCATAATGCAGACAATTGTTTTCTAACAGCTGACTGAAGAGCTCGGGCCTCCTACTGGTACAATTTCAGATTCAATTACTGGAAACAGACCGATCAGCTAATATTAAATGTCATCAAAATTATCTTTTGATTATCCCCAAGGTACAATCAAGACATCGATGATGCAGAATATTCTCCATATTATTAGTCAGAGTTTATCTTCCAGGCAGTGGTAATACTTTCCCCAGAAATTAGATTACATTTTTAATCCTTTTACTCAGCTTCCCCGATGAAGCCTTGCTAAACTTATCTAAGCTGCATTCATTTTTCCCAAAAAAAAAAAAAAATCATTGAAAATGTAAAAAAAAAAAAAAAAAAAAAGTAAAGTAAATAAATTAAAACAAAATTGCAGAACAGGGGTGGAAATTGGAGCTCCCGGCAGAAACGAGATTTAAAATAACTTAACTGCTCAGATGGTCTCCTCGAATTCTTCATCAAGTGGATGTGCTTCTAAGACAGTAGCTAAAAATCGGCCTTTTCTTGCTGTTCTCCATCAGTGCCACTCTGCCCATTAACTGTAATGATTTCCTGGGTTTTTGCTGAAGACTCAAGTGGCTCAGGCTCGATTTTCTGCTTGCTTTGAAATGAGGTCCCATAGCTCATCTGTAGAGCTAAGTGCCTCCAAAAAACGCTTCCCCTCTGGTGAGGTTCCTCGCCAAAATCCTTACCAGTGAACCTGGACTCAGGCTTACAAGACTGAGCTGGTTTAAACCTCATGAGGACCCCACTGACGTTTGACTGCCTGACAATGGCATATAATGAAGATGATGGCAGCAGGGGCCACATGAGCTGTGAGTCCACATCTATGCTGATGTTAGATGCACACAATATGGTAGATGAATATACACCTGAGTCTTAAGTCTGAAGTCTTTAATCATTGGGAAAAATGGAAACAGTGAAGATCACAGAAATAAACTTGACCCCCTTGACACTCAAAGTCAAGGCAGAAGTTAAGAATGTAGGTGTGATCATGCACTCTAAAGATTTACATCGTCTTTTCTCTGAAGCTCAGCCATTTTCTCCTTCTTGCATATTTTAATAGAACAGTCTGAGCCTTGTCACCAACAGTACGTAACATGAAGTGGTCCCGAATGGCCTTCGCAAGCTGTTGTGTGACGGCCACGTCTTAAAGTTTTGATCCCAAAGCTTGAGTAAGAAGAAAGAGCCCCTTTCTACCTTTAATTCATCATTAATTCATTGACATCAGAGTGGATTAATTATTGAATGTGGTTTCTACGGCTGGACTGTAAGGTAACCTGATTAAAAAATGAAAACGCTTCACTTGGCGATACGACATTGAAAGCATCACGTCTGGTGGTAACAAGAAGATCTGTCAGTAATGCCTTGAAACGGGTTGTTGTGTGGAGTTTCTTAGCTGGGAAGCGCTGACAGGATAAGAGTTCTCTGTGTTCAAAGCTTAACACTCTTTAATAAAATATCATGATAGGATTTTACGTTACGCTGCTGATCGACTCCTAAGGGATGAACGAGCTGGATTTTGGAAAAATAAAAAAAAGCAATCTTGCAAAGACCAACTTGGTACCTTTGGAATACAAAGTCTCTAGTGGTATGGAAGCTTGTATAGAATATTCATGGACTATGTTATGGAAGATATTAAGACAAGACGGAATGCCTAATAAGATCATACAAATGATCAGGACTTTGAACACCAAGTTCTACATCAGGTGGACTAACAGAATGCTTTCTAGTCAAGACAAGGATGTGTGTTATCTGCCATACTGTTCCTGTTGGCACAGGATTGAGTGTGTCCTACATGTACCCAATGGACATTGATCCGGAAACTTGAAGGTTTAAAGTTTGAAGATGATGTTGGTTGGATCAGTAAGATCATCAGCCATATTTGCAGAAAGGTAACAGCCCTGAAAGAGAAATCTGAAATCCAGGTTTTACCATCAGTACTGAAAAGATCAAAAAAATTAGGATACAAACACATGGAAATTCTATCAATCTATTGTCAGACACACTGGCGTACAGCAACAGGGTTAGCTGATATTACAGATGTGAGTGTAACACCGACCCTCACTCAGTTTCCATTTGCTTTAGAATTAAGGACAACTGTCTACAGGACCAATGATGTCACTTCCACCCAGGACAACAGCTGCTCTATGCCTTCCACTTCCGCCTTCCTATTTAAACCGCCTGGTCCAGGAAGTCCTCGTCATTCTGGACCAAGTCTTTAAACAAGGATGAGAGTTCAACTTCAAAATGTCACCATCAACATATCCTTTCCTTTATTCATTACAAACAAACAAAACTGGACATTAAACTGGGTGAATCTCTGGTGACTCAGTGCTTCTTTTTGTTTGTCGTGTGTTTATTTTACACTATCTATCTATCTATCTATCTATCTATCTATCTATCTATCTATCTATCTATCTATCTATCTATCTATCTATCTATCTATCTATCTATCTATCTATCTATCTATCTATCTATCTATCTATCTATCTATATAGTGCCATACACATCTATCTATCTATCTATCTATCTATCTATCTATCTATCTATCTATCTATCTATCTATCTATCTATCTATCTATCTATCTATCTATCTATCTATCTATCTATCTATCTATCTATCTATCTATCTATCCTTTCAGGATTTTGCTTATTCGTCCTGAGTCTGTGTGAGTTTTCTCCATGTATGTGTGTTAAGGTAACCGTTTGTGTGTGTGTGCGTGCGTCCTTTATTCAGAGAATATTACAAAATTTAATTTTTAATGAAATTACAATTTTCTCAGCTTACTTGAGTTGCAACTGTTTAGACAAAAGGAAAAAAAAACCTGTCTTTGCACTCAAGTTGATCTTGAAATGAAAATTGTGGGCAGATAAGTGGAAACAAATTGCAAATATTATATCCTTTTAGCAGGAACCTTGAAAGGTTCAGAAATACTTTTAATCTTTCAGCTGCATTCATTTTGCTCACCTTGAAAAGAAAATAAACAAGATGGATGCCCTATTAAGTCCAGCACCATAATTCAAACGATTTACATAATGCAGTGAGTCAATATTATGGTCACAGTTCTACAGTATGTAATTAATTCTGAAGCAGTGTGGAAAAATGCATGTCAAAGTACAAAGTCTTTTTGTATGTGTACACACTTGACGCTGCCTGCTTTATGCTAAAATGATTGAAATGAAGACCACCTCCAATATGGAAAGCATGACGTAACATCATCAAAGCTGTCAGGGTCTCGGGGGTCCTGGAGCTGAAGCCTGTTTTAACAGTGTTAGGTGCAAAGCAGGAACCAAACCTGGGCAGAATGCCAGCTCACCCCCCAGGGCCCACTCACCTACACATATGGTAAATTTAGAAATTTAGGGATGTGTGAGGCAAGCTGGATTACCCAGAGGACAATGGTACTCAGACAAAGGGAGAACATGCAAACTCAGGGTGTTGGAGCTACTAGGCCACCCTTCTGCGAAACATTGCTTTACTATTGTATTCTATTGTAGGCATGGAGCTGGACAGTTTGACATCCGTGGCAGAGTGACGGGCGCTCAGCAGGCTCCTGTCAATCATGGAGAATCCACTGCATCCACTAAACAGGATCATCTCCAGACAGAGGAGCAGCTTCAGCGACAGACTGCTGTCACCGTCCTGCTCCACTGACAGACTGAGAAGATCGTTTCTCCTCCACACTATGCAACTTTTCAATTCTACCGGGGGGGTAAACGTTAACATTATACAAGGTTATTGTCTGTTTTACCTGCATTGTTATCACTCTTTAATTTAATATTGTTTCTTTATCAGTACACTGCTGCTGGAGTATGGGAATTTCCCCTTGGGACTAATAAAGTATCTATCTATCTATCTATCTATCTATCTATCTATCTATCTATCTATCTATCTATCTATCTATCTATCTATCTATCTATCTATCTATCTATCTATTGACTCTCAGACACGATGAGATTGCTTGAAACACAAATATTTTTTTACAAAGACCAGAACTACACTTCCCTTCAGACATTTTGTCGAAAGAGAACAAACAAGAGGATAACCGTCGCACAGCTGGGCCAGCGTGTATTAACAAAAGACTGTGCTTAGTCAAAGCAAAACCTGATGGGCACAATGGTGAATTAGACATCGACAAAAGGTAGAGCCCAGGATGGCATCTGCTAAAATACAACACTTCAAGGAGCGGAGTTGGTTTAGAAATGCAGTTAGACTAAATTAAAAGTCACCAGCTACAATGACTATTTTATTATGTGGATTAAGGAACAAGTTAGCTGGAGCGCCCCAATGGCACCTACCAGTGCTGCAGCTTTCGTTAGTAAAACACAAGCAAGGCAGAATCAGTCCACCATTTTCAAGGGTAACGCAGATTAAACTAAAATGGAATATTGTAACAGTGACTTTCTTCCTGCTTTGCATTTCAGAATATTTTCTTGGATGCCCACTAATGGATGGGCATTGAATGATTTATAAATAACACCATCACATATTTTTAAAATGTATATTCGGGAACCTCCCAACCGGCCCACTTACATTAATGTTCTAGCACCTTCAGGATGTCCAAGTGGGTTTAAGATCCATCTTTTTTGAACTTTGTTAGGAGATCAGAGTGGAGAAGGTAGGTCAGAGTGCTTCAACATTCTTTAAGATGTGGGAAAGTGGAGTAGCCACCCTGTTGGTCAGACCGGGCTCACTCCTCAAGAAATGTTTACCAATCAAAGATCTGTGAAGATTCTCTGTCATCCAGGTGAAATTATTTGGTTGTTGAGTCATGGCAACTGGACTCCTTTCTTGTTAGGTAGACCTAGGTTAGGTCCTAGCTTAGGTCTACCTAACAAGAAAGAAGTCCAGTTACCATGACTCAACTACCAGATTACCACTCAAAGGCACCTTTTATTGGCTAACTAGAAAGATTACAATATACTTTTTAAGCTTTCGAGGCAACTCAGGCCCCTTCTTCAGGCAAGATGCAATCTTTCTAGTCAGCCAATAAAAGGTCTCATTTTGCTTAACTACTCACCGCTCAAAGGTTAATTTTTGATGGCTCATGAAAAATAAAAGAGATTCTCGCTTATGTTTCATACAAGAATCAACTTTGTCACCGTTGTTGCTCCTAAAATTCCTTGGGAGAAATCGCTAGACAAAAAGGAAACATGAGGTACAGATGACCCCTGAAATGCGCGGGGTTACATTTCTAGAGCACCAGTGAATTGTGAAAAACCGCAAATTTTGGATGTGGTCAAAAAAATGCCTATAAATACCTATTTTTATAGTTTAAACCCTAAATATGCCCCCAAAATACTTTAATCTCATTTCAAACTCAGCTTAATACATTACCCTATAAAAAAAGAATGTAAAGGTAAACCCGTATACTGCACAGTACTGTACTGCTGTGTCTCCCGCAGCGCTAGAATATAAAATACTGATGTTACCACTATATGTACTGTAATTCATGCAAGCGTGTTTTCTTTGGTACGCGCTGTCGTTTTCTTTGGTATAAGCAGGATAAATATGTAATAATTTGATTTTAATAAAAATACAGTAAAATGTATGGGTACTTGCCAGTAATGAATGATATTGATTGAAGATGATGATGATGAATTAGCTGTGCAGTACGATGAAGGTATGTAATGAAGATAATGACTGCACAGCAAAGCAGAGGATTCACAGCTCCTCAGGTGGCTACTGCGGCTTAACTTTTTAGTTCCCGGAGCAAATCCAGTAGTTCAACCTTCGCCTGGAGTGTCTTAAACTTTTTCTGGTGTTTAGGCTCATTGCCAGAAGCCTTAGAAGGGCGTTTGGGCAGAATCTTATGGCTTTAAGAAGAACAAAACGAAATAACATGAGAACACTCAGTGAAACAGTCGAGAGATCTACACGCGGTAAACTGTTGTGATACGGGAATACTGCGCTGCATCATAGGGCAGCAGCCAATCAGCAGCAAGGAGTAATGAATAACGCTCTCAGATTGGCTACTTTCACCATCGCAAGCCACGTTTTTCTCTACGGTTGCTTTGTGTTCTCTCCACAGTTCAGTATTGCCATGAAAAAAGCCATAAAAAAATTGCGGAGGATATTTGTGGTTTCCGCTAACAACTTTTAGTTAGTGTTCTAAGGAAAAATCAGCGAACGACTGAAGCCGTGAACTCTGAACCGCGACTTTGCAGGGGTCTACTGTACATCCGAGGTCAAAGGAGTCAAAGTTGAGAATTTGCTTTGAAAAGCAGGTTAGGTTAGGTCTAGCCTTTGTTTTAACCTCTTTCAGGATTTTATATTTTTTATTGGACTGACGCCTTTATCCAAGGTGTCGTACAACATCTGACATATGATCGGTTACGTTTCTCTTGTTTTGCTAATTGAAGCACGGGCTGATGATGTGACTTTCTCGCAGTCACACACTGGTGTCAGTAGTGGGATTTGAATCCACAAACTTAGGGTTTGAAGTCCAAAGCTTTAGCCACTGTGCCACACTACCTGCATTTCTTTTTCAGAACAAGTAAGACCAATTTAGTGAACAGCAATAAAAATTAGAGCGACTAATAGTTTTACTCAGAAGCAAAGACTCCAGGTTTGCAATCACAGTAAAATTTGATTTTACTAGTGTCCATACATTCCACCATATATCCCTGAGCACACAATACATACACAGTGTCGTGAATAAAGACTCTTCACAATACAAAAAATAAAATGTCCAGTGGACTAGCAGCAAAAAAAGTTTGCAAAAAGTGATCAAAAAGCAAAGCATTTGATAAACAGAAACAGTGATGTGGCATTTATTTAGAAAATATGGCTGACGGAAGTGATGTGGAAGGAGGTGATGTCAGAACGGGTAGATGGAAGTGACGTCATCAACGGGAGACCAGAAGTGACCTCATCATTGGGAGCCAGAAAGTGATGTCATCATCTGGAGTTGGATGTGGAAGTGATATTGGGCGGCCATTTTGTGAATCCAGAAGTTGGAGCAGTGAGTACAAGGAATAATTTTTCTTCTTTTGGTCTGATGAAAAAGAGAGAGAGGCTTTAGTACCACAGAATTCTTGTACGTGCACAAGGTGCCTTGTTCTAATGTTATTTTCTATCAGTTGTGCTATTTGGAGGGCAAGTGAATATGCAGTATGATACTGTCAGAGTACGGGTTATCTTGTCACTGTAAGTGGTTGGCTCTGTTCAAACATACATGCTACCTACTGTAGGTATTCGCTTCAAAAGCTTTGTTGTGAAAAACTGAGATTTGGAATTTTGTGTTATTTGTGCATCTTTATTTTGTAAAGATGTTATTTATTTTTACTCATTTTTTATTTTATTATTTGGAAATAGCAGAACTTGCAAATTATTTTATATTTTTGTCTGTCTCATTACAACATTTCTAAAAAATAAATCATTTATTATGATCAAACAGTTACTCAGTACTTGAGTAGTCTTTTCACCAAATACTTTTTTACTCTTACTTGAGTCATTTTTTGGGTGACTACTTTTTACTTCTACTTGAGTAATATTATTTTGAAGTAACGCTACTCTTACTTGAGTACAAATTTTTGCTACTCTACCCACCTCTGCACACGATACATGCCATTAAAATACATTATTCTGAGGAGTACTCAAGGTTAAGCATTTTTACACATAATTCTGGGCCTGAGGGTTAAGAGTAAGGAGATTAACTGTACTCTGGGATTGGTAATATAACTAGCTGTCCGCCCGCGTAGTACTGAAACAGGACAGTGAGGAGGGCTCCCCACTCCTGACGTCACGCCTCCCCCTCCCCTCGGCCCACAGCCTCTGCCTTGGATTAGCGTGAATATATCGCTCCTGCAAGTAAACTATGATTCTTAGCACAACTTGGGGGCTCCGTCCCCTGCTCGCTTCGCTCGCCAACCCCTGGCGTTGGGTATCCTGAAATACATTGATGTATGTATGAGATAGATTGGAGTGTAAAGGTGTAGATGACGCACATAGGAAGTAAAGAACCCATAGCATAGCACATTACAAAGATTTATTGGAATATGTCTTCATGAACAACATTTGTAGTAAAGATGGTGTGTTGTCCTTGAATGAGTTTGACTCCATTAGAAGAGAAGGCAAATTTCATGTTTTCCTGTGTAAACATGACTAAATAAAGAAACCTAAATCTAAACCTAAACCATTAGTTCTCCGTTTTTTACCGTTAGTAATATGAATAATTGCACTTACTGTTAATACGGAGCGTTTTCTGTGGTTGTACTGTTAATAACGCATCACTGTAATGTGATTCACTTATGCTGTATAGTTTGGACGTGTGAGGATGACGTACGTTTAAAACGGAGCGTTCGTTTATTCTTATTATGCGTTGTAGGCGCCTTCGGCTTTCGTACTAACTCGCGCCTTCCATACTATTGTGCTGTGTATGGTGGACCTTTGTGGACTCTGTACTTTTTCCCGTTTCACTCTGGGGCGGGGGGCTGAATCCTCTTTTTTGTGTGGCTGTGTCGTTACCTATGGGCGTGTTGCTTCATTTCTTATTTAAGTTAGTTGAGCTCCTTTGTTTTTGAGCCGTGACGCATTGTAGGCGCTTATTTACGTTAGTTGAGCTAATATTATACCTCCGGTGCCGTGTGTGTGTTTCATGTGGTAGTCGTTGTAGGCGCATGCGCCCTCCGTACCATCTCGGGTTTGACTATGCTGTGTTTTGTGGATGTTTGGGGACGCCGTACTCTCTCCGGTTTGATTGTGGGGCGGGACGCCGAAGCCTGTTGTGTTTGTTTTGTCTGTGAGCACTCATATTATTGTATTACTGTAATGTAATTCACATATGCTGTGGAGTCCATATCTCTGGGGCATCTGTAACATCTCGGGGGTCTGCCTGCGCCCCTGTTGTGTTTGTCTTGTCTGTGAGTACTCATATTATTGTATTACTGTAATGTGATTCACATATGCTGTGGAGTCCGTATCTCTGGGACATCTGTAACATCTCGGGGGTCTGCCTGCGGTGTGTTAGACGCGTGTTGTAGGCTCACGCACCTTCCGTACTATGTCAGGTTTGACTATGCTGTGTAGTGTGGACAGTTAGGGTTCCGTATTGTCTGTGCTCAGATTGAGCTCCTTCATTATTGAGCTGTGACTCCTTCGTTCTCGGTGGATCAGACTTCGCTCGCTGTCTGCGCCTGCACACTATGTCTCCTGCGTCCATGGGCATGCCATGTACCTGTGTCCATATCCGGTTTATCATTCTCGGTTAGTAATATGGATGAGAGAAGTCGCAAAATCAAGCGGAATATTCAAACAAATCATAGAAAAAAACCCGATCTAAATCCGTTAAGTAGTTCTCTCGTGAAAAGCAGACAGACAGACATTGGATTTTATATATATAGAGATGATGACTCCTTCTGTGGTATGTTCCCCTTAGTACATTTATATTTGATTATGGTTCCACCTTATATTCCACTGGAGCTTCAGCTGGCACTGTCTCCAGATTGTGTCATTTGCCCCCTTCTGGCCTCTATCAGGAAAGAGAAATGGCACTAAAAAAGCATGGATGGATGGATGAATGGATGTCTACAGATAGCACGATGGGGCCTGTGTCTTGTTATTTAGTATTAACAGAGACCCTTTGTCTCCATCATGTGACATTAATTTATTTTCTGAGTATAAAGAGACTATTTAAATTATTAATCTGAAGTGGCAATGGTATAATTCAAAGACTACTAGAGATTCAACTCTGAATACTGAGTAGCTCTTCATTAAATTCCAAGGAGAAGTTAACAGTGAAATGTGTGAGCTGAATGGAAACCCCAGTTTTGGGGGTTGGATTCACCTAAACCCCTTGCACACCATCTCTTTCTAGCACTTTCCTCTTCTCCCCTTGTGCCCTCTGCAGCTGCTCTAAATCGCCTTGTCCTCAACAGCAGCATGGCTGGCACTGGCAGGTCATCACATCACTTGAGCAGCTAGGCAAGGTGTAACACTCTACTGCTATGGATACACCAGACACCACAATGTACTGGATTCCCGATGGAAGGTTACACCTTGTCTGATGAAGGGGCCTTAGCTGCCTCGAAAGCTTGCATTTGTAATCTATTTAGTTAGCCATTAAAAGGTGTCATTTCACCCTACTTTTTCCTGTATCAGTCTATGGCTAACACGGTACAACACTCTACTGCAAAAGAAAAATTAGTTAAACATATTCAAATAAACTAAATCCCATAGATAGATAGACAGATAAACAGATTGTGTGATGGACAGCTGGGATACCCATAGAGTAAGAGAGGGAGATAGCAAACTCCGGGCATTGTTTTCTCTGGATCTCGAGATGGCAATCCCTTTGGGTTGCAACGGTGCCCCAAATTCCGACAGGGTACCTTCCCACAGGGAGGTGAAACCTCCCCCCATGACGTTTCAGTCCTTTTGGGTTCCATGGGTGCCACCAGGGGGTGCTGCAGGGATTTTCAAGCCCTACTTTTTATTTGGGCTTCCACCTTACATTTTCCTTCCACATCACTAAGTTGTCCCACTTGTCTAACTTGTCCCAGAGTCACTGAGTGTGACTTGTAATGAACCTGGCACCCGTTCAGGGGTTGCGGGGCTGGTTTGTACCTTGTGCACGATGCTCACACCAGGAAGCCCCAAACTGGAAGAAGTGAATTTAAATGGATGAATCTGTCAAACATTGCCTGAATTACTTTGAATATCCATGCCTAATCAGCCGCCTGCTTCTCTTCTTCATTGTTGAGAGGCTTTCTAAAAACAGAAAATGATTTTTTTTTGCTGTCTCCCACCAATCAGTACTTCCAACCTCTGCTCCTCTAATGCTTATTAATATTAAAATAATATCTTCCACATTCTTTAACAAATCCCCTTGAGAGGTTTGACTCATTATGTAAGCCCACTTCACCCTCTTTTCATCTTGGATGGCATCCTTTTGACTTTTAGATTTTATCTCTCATTTCAGGCAGCCTTTACTTCCCTCACATTTTGTTCCATTGGCACCCGAATTGGACTTCATTTTTTTTGTTGCTTGATTCCAGTTTTTGAACACATCTTGAAGAAGCCTCAGCTTTTTATGCTGTAAGTTTATCACTTGCTCTGATTTTCTCTTCATTTATACAATGTTCTTCTCAGGCGCATGCCAATCATCTGCACCCACAGAGGTGGCCTCTTAGCACCAGCTTTGATGAAGGAAAGGACAAGGGACAAGGATTTTGTGATCTTCTCATCATGTGGTTATTATTGTACTTATTGTCACAATGCTCACACTCACTGAGATTGCTGCACAATAAATTTTGGAAAATTTAATGGAGAAATCCCAAAATTGACTCTTGAGACTGCTTATGCTACAAGTCAGCTGTCATGACAGAAAGTCTCCCGATCATAAGACACCCCGATCGTAAGATGCGATCGGACATCACAACCACTTCTCATACTGACGGCCGATAAAAGCTGAAATTCAGGCATCTCAGAAAAATAAGTAGGCGACAGCAAATTGAGCTTAGAATCATTAGAACAATCTAGACGAGAAGGGGTCATTCAGCCCAACAAAGCACACCAGGCCTATCCACTTAATTCTTGTACAATAACATCAAGTTTTGAAAGTCCCTAAAGTCCTACTGTCTACCACACTACTTGGTCACTTATTCCAAGTGTCTGTGGTTCTCTAAGTAAATAAAAATCTCCTAATGTTTGTGTGAAATTTACCCTTAAATTTCCAACTGTGTCCCTGTGTTTGTAGCGAGCTCATTTTAAAGTCGCCGTCTCGATCCACTGGACTAATTCCCTTCATAATTTTAAACACTTCAGTCAGGTCTCCTATTGATCTTCTTTTACTTAAACTGAAAAGGCTCAGCTCTTTTAATCTTTCCTCATAACTCATCCCCTTTAATGCTGGAATCAGCCTAGTCGCTCTTCTCTAGAATTTTTTCTAGTGCTGCTATGTCCTTTTTGTATGCTGGAGATCAAAACTGCCCACAGGACTCCAGATGAGTCCTCACCAGTGTGTTATAAAGCTTGAGCAGAACCTCCTGTGACTTGTTTACTCCACACATCAAGGCACTATATAACCTCACATTCTATTAGTCTTCTTAATGGCTTCTGAACAGTGTCTGGCAGTTGATCATATCGAGTCCACTATGACCCCTAAATCCTTCTCATGAGGTGGACTTTCAATTTTTGGACCTCCAGTTTTGTATTCAAGCCTAACGTTTTTACTTTCTACACGTAACACTTCACATTTACTGACTTTATTGCACAGTGTATGCCCAGCTTAAGACAAATATTTTTGTGCACTCACTTTTTCTTCATTTTCTTTCGGCTGCTCCCGTTAGGGGTCGCCACAGCAGATCATCTTCTTCCATATCTTTCTGTCCTCTTCATCTTGCTCTGTTACACCCATCACCTACATGTCCCATCTCACCACATCCATAAACCTTCTCTTAGGCCTTCCTCTTTTCATGGCAGCTCTATCTTTAACATCCTTCTCCCAATATACCCAGTATCTCTCCTCTGCACATGTCCAAACCAACGCAATCTTGCCTCTCTGACTTTGTCTCCCAACCATCCAACTTGAGATGACCCTCTAATGTTCTCATTTCTAATCCTGTCCATCCTCGTCACACCCAATGCAAATCTTAGCATCTTTAACTCTGTCACCTCCAGCTCTGTCTCCTGCTTTCTGGTCAGTGCCACCGTCTCCAACCCATATAAGTGCTTAAGAGTTTTGCATGGTACTGCCCTAAATTCACCCCCAGATTTATCAGCCAATCCTAATAGCAAATATGATGCATGTTATATGGTATTTAAGATCAGAATTTAGGGTAGACTGCCTCGCAGTAAGGAGACCCGGGTTCGCTTCCTGGGTCCTCCCTGCGTGGAGTTTGTATGTTCCCTCGTGTCTGCATGGGTTTCCTTCATGGTGCTCTGGTTTTCTCCCACAGTCCAAAGACATGCAGGTTAGGTGCATTGGCGATTCTAAATTGTCCCTAGTGTGTCCTTGGTGTGTGTGTGTGTGCACCCTGTGGTGGGCTGGCACCCTACCCGGGGTTTGTTTCCTGCCTTTCGCCCTGTGTTGGCTGGGATTGGCTCCAGCAGACTCCTGTGACCCTGTAGTTAGGATATGGCGGGTTGGATAATGGATGGATGGATGGATTTAGGGTAGATCCGAAATTTAGAGAAAGACAGAAAGGCAGAGAGAGAAAAGCGAAGAAGTCACTTCAACACCTTATCAAATATGTCCAAGCCCAAGGGGGCTATAAGTTTCTTTTAACCCATTGTCATTGACCGAGAGAACACATTGGTCACAGAAAAATTGTTAGGGCACCAATCAGGTCAAATGTTTTGATCTTTTAGAACAGATCATAGAATAATAATGAAAGGTAAAATAATAAACTGAGGTAATCATCCAGGTTCAAGGCTCTGTTCTGAGCTCCATTCTGCTGTCTGCTCTCTCCAGAATGAGATGACTCGGCTTTATAGTGGAGGGGTGGAGTCAGTTGTCCTCAGTGGGCGGATTCTCAGGGTTTTGTAGTAATACTGCCAGTGACAGCACCCCCTAATGTTGAGGAGTGGTACTGTTTACCTCTGATGAACCCATGAAGGGGTATCTCAGGCGGGCATACGTGACACCATCTTTTTATATTTTTTCCATTTTCTTATTCCTAACTAGGTTACTTTTGCTTTAATCAAAAATGTTTTTTTTCTTTTCATAAATCAGCTTATTATCTGTTGTAAGAGCTGCTCCATTGGTTTGTTGATGCTTGGAGGAGACTGAGAGTGAATACAGAAAGGCGATTAACAAATGATGCAGGCAGCCAAAGGAAGTGGTGTGGACATTTTGACATCAGAGAGAAGTACCTGATTACCTGATGGGTTGCATATATAGATGTATAACAAAGAGCCATGGGTAGACATCAGAGGGATCTTGAAATGCCCTTTGGCCAAACTCCAGATGCAATGAAGTGGCTTTCTCTGCTAATTCTGAAGGACATTTTGACGCTTATTTCCAGTCCACACCAATCTCTCTGCTTTCAGGAGGGTTAAACTTCAGAGCTCAGTTCTGCCATTATTATTCTAGAGAACGTACTCTGAAGGAGCAACGCGGGGAGCCGTGGCGTCAAGAGCAACACACTCGGCAGTGCCGTACATGACAGACAAAAGGGAGCCACCGGGCGCGTGAAATGTCAGAATGTTTTTGGCTCACAGCAGGATCTAATAGGGACACCTGAAGAGACAGAACGAACTTAAACAGCTGCACGTCTAACCACGGGGGGTCGATATTTTTCCAGGGCTTGTTTTTGATTTAGCAGTTGACATATCAAGGTTTGTGTTTTGGCTCCCGGGGTGAAGCCAGCGTACTTGGGCGTGCTTTAATAACGCGGGACGTTTACATTTGCAGTCAGTGGCACTTGTAATGCGGTCACGTATACCTGCGCTCAAGGGAGGCCTGCGGTCCTGAATACAATTTACAATAATCATAAAAATATATAATAATGTAGCAAACAAATCAATGTATCTGTTATTTTACACAATTTAAGTGCATAATATCAAACTACTGAACAGTCATTCTTTTTCTTTATTATATTGTATTGCATTGCTTTTATGGATTTTGAACACATTACTTAATTCCTTTTTTGATTATTTTGTGCAAAAACACTCTTTTGTTATTTTTTATTTTGTGTTAGTGGGGTAGCACCATGAGCAGAGTTTAAGGGGTGGCCATGGGCAGCCCAGGATGGATGCACTGTTACTAAAATATGTCGCAAATAAAGGGGATTTTGTTTCCTGAATTTGTTTTAAGGCCACAGGTAATACAAATATGTTAACAATCAGCATGTTATATAAAGTTCTGTACTTATGTGCATTTCTTACATTATTATGGGTTTTGAATGATAATGTTTCGTATTTTTTTGTCTTTTCTGTTGTGTTTTTGTCCCTTTAACTGTGATTCTGTTCCTTGTGTGTTGTGGGTGGAGTCTCGAGGGGCGGGGCCACCCTGACATCACTCCTTCTGAGCCCTCCCTCTGGCTATTTAAGGACGGAGGTGACTCAGTTCAAACCAGGAGAGCATTGTTTTGGTGATTGTTGCTCATTTCTTGGATTCTGTCCCTGGTTTTCTCTTCTGGATTGGGCGTTAGGACTTACAGTAATCCCTCACTTATCGCGGGAGACCGCGATAACTGAATTTCTGCGAAGTAGGGACACTATATTTATTTAATTATTTAACGTGTATTTGGACGTTTTTAAACCCTCCCTGTATTGTTTACAACCCACCATTTACTCTATTAAAAACAGGGACAACTGCTAAGCAATATGAAATCGGTAGATAAGTTTACACTTACTGTATAGCGAAGTACACGTAGCAGCATGTAGGCGGTCATGACGTCGTCGACCTTGTTGCAAAGATTCCTAAAGTAGATTCCATCCAGACTACTGTCTTATCACGTCCACTTGCAACTCGTTTCGCGCCCTGGTTAAAGGACACTGCGGCCGTAGATCTTATATGCTTTTCCTCCTTTTTAAATAAAAAGAATCGATGTCCTGCAGCGGTGTAGCTGTTCCCTTCCTTCAACATATCCAAAACTTTTAACTTTTCTGCAATCATTTGCATCTTCTGTTGGTGCTTGGACACGGCCCCTGAAGCAGGAGCACGTTAATGCTGAATGAGTGACGTGAGACTTCCTGGTTAATGCAACACTCCGTCGCTGAGCCAATCAGCAGCACACAGGAACTTAACTGCATGCTCTGATTGGGTAGCTTCTCAGCCATCCGCCAATAGCATCTCTTGTATGAAATCAACTGGGCAAACCAACTGAGGAAGCAAGTAAAAAGACCCATTGTCCGCAGAAACCCGCGAAGCAGCGAAAAATCCGCGTTATGTATTTAGATATGCTTACATATAAAATCCGCGAAGTCGTGAATCCGCGAAAAGTGAACCGCGAAGTAGTGAGGGATTACTGTATTTGCTTAGGATCGAATTTGGGAAATTTCATTTTGCCAATTATGTTCTCTTTCGAGCATTTTGCTGGTGATCTTTTTTTTTAAATAAATTATTTATAAAGATTCTTCATTGCCCTTTTTGTGTGAAAGTTGATGGTTTATAGTCATCCTTCCACTTAATAATAATAATAATAATTCCTTTGCATCCTGCCCTCCTCCAACTTACACTGAAAACTTGGGGGTTAGTGGCATGATTGGCACTCCAGCCACCATAAAAATCCTCACACTGTTCCAGTGTGGTGCTGAGGTGTCATTTGCTGCACTTGGGTCCAAATCCAGGTGGTACATCATGTGGTGGGTGCGCTAACATGCTATCCACACATGCTCCCAATCTTATATTTATATGGCACTTTTCTCACTACTCAAGGTGCTCTCCATGCAGGGAGGACCCAAGATCTCCTTACTGTGAGACAGCAGTGCTATCACTGTGCCACCCGTGTGGGTCTTTTGCTACATTTTGGGACATTTCTTTATATTTGGAACTGTTAAGCCAGTTTTCCGCACTTTGTGCCCAGCCAGGTTGAAGCTTGCAGGTAGATTTCTGTGGCAAACAGGTGTGGGGGTGAACCTCCTTGGGCAGGCTGTTTAGGTTAAGCCTCTGCCTTTATGGTCTTTTAGAAGGCTTCACACCCATCGGGCTATGTTTGCGACTCGTAATCATCACACATTGACTATGCTGTACTTTGACACAGTGGTAGTGCTACGGTCTCATAGTAAGGAGTGCAGGGGTCAAGCCAAGGGTGTTCCCTTATTGGAGTTTGCATGTGGGTTTCCACCAGATACTTCAGTTTCCTTCCAAAGACATGCAGGTTTGGTGAACTGATGTTGCTAAATTGTGTGCATTCACTCTTTGAAGGGCTGGCTCCCTGTCCATGTGTTGTTGCTGCACATGTGTGTTGTTAGCTAGGAAAAGCTTCATCTACTCCCTGCCCTGGATAAGCAGGTTTAGAGGTTGGATAGATCAACAAATGTTATAATGCAAAGGAAGTCTCTTGTGCATCACCTATCCTTGAAACAGAAGGAGACATGTTTTGTACAATTTACCTGCTTCCAGACACTGATTGAACCCCACCAAGCCTGCTCCCAGACACTCATTTACCGCTTCCCAACCAGCTTGCTTCTAGACATTCATTCATCCCCACACAGCCTGCTGTCAGACGCTCCTTTATCGTCAACCAGCCTGCTCGCAGACATTAATTTAGCTCCGCCCAGCCTGCTCCCAGACATTAATTTAGCTCCGCCCAGCCTGCTCCCGGACATTAATTTAGCTCCGCCCAGCCTGCTCCCAGACACTTACTTAGCTCCACCCAGCCTGCTCCCAGACATTCATTTAGCCCCGCCCAGCCTGCTCCCAGACACTTACTTAGCTCCACCCAGCCTGCTCCCAGACATTCATTTAGCTCCGCCCAGCCTGCTCCCAGACACTTACTTAGCTCCGCCCAGCCTGCTCCCAGACACTTACTTAGCTCCACCCAGCCTGCTCCCAGACATTCATTTATCTCCTCCCAGCCTGTTCGCAGACACTTATTTATTTCCACCCAGCCTGCCCCAGATACTCATCTATTACCACCCAGGCTGCCCCAGACACTCCTTTATTCTCACCCATGCTGTTCCCGGACACTCTTTAAGCTCTGCCTAGCCTGCCCCAGACACTCATTTAGCCCCGCCCATCTTACACCAGACACTCATTTAACCCTGTCCATCTTGTGGCCAGACACTCATCTGTCCCCACCCAGTCTGCTCCCAGACACTTACTTAGCTCCGCCCAGCCTTCTACCAGACACTCATTTAGCCCCACCCATCTTACACCAGACACTCATTTAACCCTGTCCATCTTGTGCCAGACCCTCATCTGTCCCCACCCAGCCTGCTCCCAGACACTTTGGCACTTTATAACATCATGCAATGCGACACAGCAGTTTCTCAATATTTTTTTTGGCTTAAAATACCAAAAATGTTTCTTTCTGTTTTCAAAATGATATTTTTGTATAATTCTGATGAAGGGTCCCTTTAGGCCTGGAGACCCACCCCTTACTTCAGTAGCACCACTTAAATTCCGATGATCGTCGATGTACAGATCAAGGAAAGCTGACTCTTGATGCCTGAGCCACGGCTTAAGGAGGCAGGAAGCACAACAATACCAGGTGGTCTGCCTGCATAACATAACACAGCGGAGTCCCATACATATTGAAATGCACCATCCTTCTGCCACCTGTTTGACTTCCATTAAATTACCCATCATCTGCCACGGCTCTCATTTCAAATTTTTCCATTTACTCCTCATCAATGATGAAAAGCAGACGTGTTTTTTGACAGCTTACAGCAGGAGAAATAAAATCCTGACATATTCCGAATCTGATAAAAGACAAAACTGCAGACACGTCTAGGAGAAAATGTGACTTGTGCAAAATGCCATCCGTGTTTAATCCGATGTAAATAATGCCAGATGGCTCTGTGACTCTCAATGAAACAGACAGGGTGATGAAAAAGGGCAAACTACTGGCATCCATCCACCCTCACTGAACTCACTTAATCCAGTTCAGTGTGGGGGGAAAATGGAGATCAAAAAAAGTTAAAACCAAAACCCCACGCTATCTCCTTCGAATTTCAGCTTCAAATGGAGCACAGGACCACTACCATCCCCTTTGACTTCCTTCAATCCTTAGCAATCTGTGTGTGTGGCCTCCTCCCAGGCGAGTCCTGCCTCTTTCAGTTCCTTCATGTCTGGTGGGATGTCCTCTCTTCCTTTGTCTCTGGGACTTCTATTCCCGTGCCTGCCTGGTGATGCTTGAGAGGTCTTTTCTCAATGTACTGCATGTCCCATCCATCTCCACTTTCTTGTCTGTATTTGGATCTCCATTGATTGCAGTTTTGTTAATGTCCAGTGTGATGGATGGCCGGTGTTTCAGTCTAGCCGGGACGTCCTTAAACAGAAAGAAGGAGGAAGAGCAGGCTTTTCAGGGCACTGCATCCCCTGGGACGCTAGGTGGCAGCGCCCCTAGATGGCAATGGTTCCCCGGATTCCCACAAAGCATCCTGGGACATGGAGTCTGTTTCCTCAGCCCTGTTGGGTGCCGTGGGTGCCACCAGGGGGAGCTCACAAAGAACCTGGGGACTCCTACTATTACGACAACCTTTGGAGTCACAAGGACAGAAGCCTGCAGTACTTCCGGGCTACTTTAAGGATGATGTGGCGTTTGACCCGGAGAAGGAGTACTTCCAGGTCATGGACTATTTAAAGGACTGGTCAGAGTTGGGAGGTTGGGTGACTAAGCTGCTGGGAGCGGAGGATTGTTAATGTATTGATTATTGTATTATTATTGGTGAATTGTGGAGGGTGCGGTGCTTTGTGCACTTTATTTGAAGAGAATTATTAAAGAATTCGTCTTGGTGTTTTTACAAGTGTGTCTTGGACATCTGTCTGGTGGGGTTAGCAGGGCAACAGCGCCTCTAGCGTCCACACCAGATGGTTTCATGTGGGACTTCACTGCACCCCTGCAGGTGTGACGTCTGTCCAACACATTTCTTCACAACGATTTTCATTTTTTGGGAACTGGAAAGAGTGGCTCTCCATGTCTCTGAGTCATATAATGGACTGGTGGATATGATGATTGATTTCCAAAGGCCTCCTGGCTTTTCATCTTTGATTCTGAAGATCCATTTCAGTGCCCCCTGTATTACTGGCAACACTCCCAAGGTCAGTGTTGATCATGAACTAGTTAGTTCAAAAGAGCGCGGCGTTCATTGAACAAGCTCATTTTTCTAAGAAACGGTGAACTTAACGTAACGTATTTGCAAGTGAAGAACTTGAACATGAGCGAGTTCAGTTTTATGGTTCTGGTGTAGGTCCAGATTAAATGTTTTGCCTTACCCTGTAATGTAGGGGCGGAGCCGAATCAAAATACGGTATTCAGATAAGCACAAATAGTATTTCTTTTGTCTGAATTTTTTGCCATTTATTTGTATTCGGAAAAAATAACATAAAATCAAATTGGCACGGAACTAGTTCAAAATTGAACGTGAATTTATTCAATTGAATCTGTTTGAACTAAACTTTGAGTGAGTTCTTGTGAGGTGTGAACTTGCACAACACTGCCCAAGGTGAACAACTTCATGTACGTCTTCAGCCGCCTTTCCTCCAGTGTTGATGGTGTTGATTCTCAGAAGTTTGTGTTTTTGTTGGCTTATCTTTATCCCCACTGGCTGTGCTGCTTCTCTCGGGACATCCAGCTTTTAACGCATGCCCTGATAGTAAGGCCAGATCATCTGCACATTCCAGGTCACCCAGCTTTTGCAGCAGTGTCCACTGGGCGCCTTTCCTTCTACTGTCATCGGCTGTTTGGGTCATCCAGTCAAGGGCAACTAGGAGGAGTAGAGGAGACAGCTGGAGGCCTTGCCCGACACCTCTTATTATTTGAAGCTCTGCCAAAGTTCTTGAATACTCCACCGTCTTTACTGGAACACCACAGCGGCACAGTATGTCCATATCGACACTATGAAATTCTTTTCTAAAGTCTATGAAGGTCATATAAAGTGTGGGGTTGTGAAGCCCTGGGTGCCTGAAGCCCACTGGCAATGAAGTCTGCTGAAATTCACTGAAGGGCGTCAGACCGTGCAGATCAGTGTGTTGTTTGGGTACCCGTCTTGCACAACCTTTACTATCCCCCATGTCATCGCGCACTACACCATAAGAGGATCCATAGCTGATCCCCGAATGTGCACCAACAGTAGACAATGTGATCGAACAGTCTTCTCTGATGAAGGCATTTGCCATCTCGATGTGGGTTGGTGTGGACCTGATGGTGATGGCTGACCAGATCGAGCTTCGTTTGTTACACATGTTCTTCCCGCTTTAAACCTTTCTACCCATTCAAAAACGTTTCACTTTGTGGAATACCGGGGGCATAGAGCTCCCCAAACCCGGACACAGACAGGCACGGAGAGACACAAGTCCAAGGCAACACACGTTTATTTCTCGTGAGGCAACGCTTTTCCCCGCTCCCCACTACAGAGCGCAGCACAAAAGCACCAGCAGTAATGCTGGGAATGTGGAGGGTCATAAGTTCCTCCTTCTTTCTCTTTCTTCTTTCTCTGCCGCCTCCACTCCTCACCCAGCAAGCTTTGCCTCCCATCTCTGACTCCGTGAATGCAGTGCAGCGGCTCCTTTTATTCAGCTCCTGGGAGTGTTCCAGGTGGCTCATCAGGATTACCTGGAATCACTCCCAGGTGTGGTGGAAGTCCACTATAGGACTCTGCAGCTCCCCTTGGCGGCCCCCACAGAACTCCAACACCCAGGATGCCCTGCAGGAATCCGTGGTGCCACAGCCGCCCAGGAGGGCTGCCCTCTAGCATCCTAGGGGAGGTACTGCCACACCGATGCCCTCTCCTCCGGTCCTTCCATTCCATCGGCGTTCCGTCCAGGTAATGGCTGTGGCCTCCCATCACAACTTCCAAACTGAGCCGGCATCCTTTGGTGAATTTCAGAAGGTTTCGCTCCCTCTGCCTGAAGAAGCCTCACTGCAGCGGGTTGTTCAACCACGACGTGATCCCGCAGCAGAGCATCTATGTTTATTTCACCTTGGCTTCAACTACTGTAAAGGCAGAGTGCTGCGTGACCCAAATGTGTTGCATTGCCACAACTTCCATCTGTTTTGGTTACTTCATAATTTTCAAATTGCCTTTACTTTATGATTTATGCTCGTATGTTTTTCTTCTTATACAGTGCATCCAGAAAGTATTCACAGCTCATCACTTTTTCCACATTTTGTTGTGTTACAGCCTTGTTCCAAAATGGATTAAATTCATTTTTTTCCTCAGAATTCTACACACAACACCCCATAATGACAACGTGAAAAAAGTTTACTTGAGGTTTTTGCAAATGTATTAAAAATAAAAAAACTGAGAAATCCCATGTACATAAGTATTCACAGCCTTTGCTCAATACTTTGTCGATGCACCTTTGGCAGCAATTACAGCCTCAAGTCTTGTTGAATATGATGCCACAAGCTTGGCACACCTATCCTTGGCCAGTTTCGCCCATTCCTCTTTGCAGCACCTCTCAAGCTCCATCAGGTTGGGTGGGAAGCGTCGGTGCACAGCCATTTTAAGATCTCTCCAGAGATGTTCAATCGGATTCAAGTCTGGGCTCTGACTGGGCCACTCAAGGACATTCACAGAGTTGTCCTGAAGCCACTCCTTTGATATCTTGGCTGTGTGCTTAGGGTCGTTGTCCTGCTGAAAGATGAACCGTCGCCCCAGTCTGAGGTCATGAGCGCTCTGGAGCAGGTTTTCATCCAGGATGTCTCTGTACATTGCTGCAGTCACCTTTCCCTTTATCCTGACTAATCTCCCAGTCCCTGCCACTGAAAAACATCCCTACAGCATGATGCTGCCACCACCATGCTTCACTGTAGGGATGGTATTGGCCTGGTGATGAGTGGTGCCTGGTTTCCTCCAAACGTGACACCTGGCATTCACACCAAAGAGTTCAATCTTTGTCTCATCAGACCAGAGAATTTTCTTTCTCATGGTCTGAGAGTCCTTCAGGTGCCTTTTGCCAAACTCCAGGCGGGCTGCCATGTGCCTTTACTAAGGAGTGGCTTCCGTCTGGCCACTCTACCATACAGGCCTGATTGGTAGATTGCTGCAGAGATAGTTGTCCTTCTGGAAGGTTCTCCTCTCTCCACAGAGGACCTCTGGAGCTCTGACAGAGTGACCATCAGGTTCTTGGTCACCTCCCTGACTAAGGCCCTTCTCCCCCGATCGCTCAGTTTAGATGGCCGGCCAGCTCTAGGAAGAGTCCTAGTGGCTTCGAACTTCTTCCACTTATGGATGATGGAGGCCACTGTGCTTATTGGGACCTTGAAAGCAGTAGACATTTTTCTGTAACCTTCCCCAGATTCATGCCTCGAGACAATCCTGTCTCGGAGGTCTACAGACAATTCCTTTGACTTCATGCTTGGTTTGTGCTCTGACATGAACTGTCAACCGTGGGACCTTATATAGACAGGTGTGTGCCTTTCCAAATCATGTCCAGTCAACTGAATTTACCAAAGATGGACTCCAATGAAGCTGCAGAAACATCTCAAGGATGATCAGGGAAACAGGATGCACCTGAGCTCAATTTTGAGCTTCATGGCAAAGGCTGTGAATACTTATGTACATGTGCTTTCTCAATTTTTTTATTTTTAATAAATTTGCAAAAATCTCAAGTAAACGTTTTTCACGTTGTCATTATGGGGTGTTGTGTGTAGAATTCTGAGGAAAAAAATGAATTTAATCCACTTTGGAATAAGGCTGTAACATAAGAAAATGTGGAAAAAGTGATGCGCTGTGAATACTTTCCCGATGCACTGTATTACCCTCTGAGCCAACGTTTGTGTATTTTACGGCTTTATGTTTTTTAGTTTTGCCACAGTATTGCAATCTGTAGCGAGAGTAGGGAGCAGGTTGAGGAGACCCTGGAGAGGTGGAGATATGCTCTAGAGAGGAGAGGAATGAAGGTCAGTAGGACCACCAAGACAGAATACATGTGTGTGAATGAGAGGGAGGTCAGTGGAATGGTGAGGATGAGGGGAGTAGAGTTGGTGAAGGTGGATGAGTTTAAATACTTGGGATCAACAAGTCATTTTCCCCTTCAGGATCAATCAGTCTCCAAACTTATGGCTTCAGCTACGTGTCTTTCTTTTTTCTCAGTATCCATCTGCTTTCTGACGTCACTTTTTTTGCTGTATATGAGACTTTGAGATCCCAGAGCCTGGTAGCCCTGAGTGCAAGGCGGGAGCGAATCCCACCACAGGACACACTTGTGCACTTTAGTGCTGCCAATCAGTGTAGCCTGAGAGAAGTTCTGGGTCACCAATTGAACTCGTGTCCTGGAGTGGTAAGTCGGCACTGAAACTTTGCGCTGTCTGCTTCTCAATTCCCCAACGATCCTTTTTTTTGTTGATTTAAATGAGCAATCAGCTCCCCAAGTGCTGCAACACCCTGAGTTTCCATCCTCATTCAGCTGCAAACTGGCGCTTTGCTATTTAGCTCAGAACTGCTTGAAATGAAGGTGATCAAGACTTGATTTGTCACACTGACAAAACACTTTATTATGTGCAATTATGTGCATGAAAAGCACTCCTGTCCTGGTGGGCTTTAAAAAGATGATAATTTCAGGAAAGCCTGTGCAATCTGCTGTAATTTGCAGAGTAATTACGCTGCCCTTAAGGTGAGTTGCTCTTCCTCATGTTATTGCCACCTCCTTCAGTCTCATTCAGTCCTGCATGCGCTGTTTTAACTCCTCTGCTATTCAAATTTGAATTGATTTTATATGACAAGAGAGCAAAACATCACCCCACCACACACACGCACACACACACGCACACACACACGCACGCATACACACTGTGATGGATTACCAGGCCGGGATGCTAGCTGGGTGGAAGGACAGAGGGAGAGACCATATTTGGGACATTATCTTCACCGAAATGTTAGAGGGCAGACAACACCCCCCCCCCCAACCCCCCCACCCCCCGGGTTGTTACAGCACCATGGATCCCCACAGAGCATGCTGGGAGTTGTAGTTTGGAGCACCCCTGTTGGGCTCCGTAGGCGCCGCCAGGGGGTGTGGCAGGTGTAGCTGAGTCCATAGAGGAACCACAATCCACCACACCCGGAAGTGCAGCCAGAAGAAGGTCGAGAAACATCTGGAGCACTTCTTGTTGTACTATAAAAATGAGCCGCCTCACCATTAGTCAGAGAGCCAGTGGAGGAGTTGAGATGAAGGAAGAAAGGAAAGAGAAAGAGAAGTGCTGTATTTCTGGGCTGGATTGTGATTGGTGCTCAGTGGGAAACGACTGGAAAACGTTTCCCACGGAATAAAAGCCTTCTGTTTTACGGCACTTGTGTCTGTGTCTGTCGTGTCGGGTGTTTGGGTGGCTGGTGCACCCCCTGGTAGCCCAAAACACATACACAGCCACAATCACATGTGTACACACACACACACACACACACACACACAAAGAAGCACAGTCAGACACACAAAGAAACCCAAGCACACAGACAGACAGACAGACAGAGAAACACACTCACACAGACATACAGACAGACACAGCCACGCACAGACAGACACAGAAACACACGCATACAGACAGACACAGGGCCGGCACCACCATTACGGCAACTCACACATTCGTCCAGGGCACAGATTATAATGGTGGGGGGGGGAGTTCAGCCGCACAGGTTGCCTACCAAACAGTCAGTTGGCGCACTAATAAGCTTGGCTTAAGTGCAAAATAACCTAGTATTGGCACCGTATGTGTGCACACACAAACACACACACATGCACACACACACGCACACACGCACACACCCACACCCACACACACGCACACACACGCACACACACACACGCACACACACACACACACACACTGCTCAAGGTGAAAAGTGAATGGGCAGCATACCCCAGAAAAAAAAAAAACCCAGCAGAAATATAAGAAGCCCTCGGCTCCATCTTGCACCATTCAGGCTCGTCTGAACGCTACGGCGTCTCCTCGAGTGACCTTCATAAAATAAACATGTAATCAGTTCTCTTCTCTCTTGCTCACATTCTGCCTGCCTCCCTGTGATTTGTGTTATTTCTTTATTTAACTGACAGTTTTACAGAAATCGATTTACAAATCCTTCATACTCGGTAGTTCTTTCCATGGGTCAGCTACGTGAGGGCCAGCAGATTCATTCAGGGTCTCAGAGTGAGTCAGTAACAAACTGGACCAGCAAATGAGGGATTTTTCCATAGTAGTCGCGATCCTAATGTACTTGTTTCCATTATAATAGCAGTAGACAAAGCAGTGTGATGAGTTTGGGGACCACCCTGGTGAACCCCCTGTAATTTGAATAGGAAATTCAAACAAAGAACAAAAAATTTGGAACGTCGATGGCTGTCATGATTCGAAAAGTGTCCTCGCTTCTGAGCAGGAGCTCCTTCTCCCTCAGATTCAGGCTCAACCATGAACCCCTGCTTCCGGTGGATGCCTTTACTTGTCTAAGAGGGGTCCCAGCAGGGGTGGGACTTCCTGGGATGGAGTATTCTGCCAGCAAGGCTGACAAGACTTTTTTTTTTTGGGAGAATCAGGAGTTGGATGACAGGCAGGAAAAAAAGAGGTCAAAACTGGTAATTGAAGAACAGGAGCAAAAATATCCCGATGTCACACCAAAGTCAGCAGTACACCAGGAATACCACGAAGAAAAGTTTTTAATAAAGACGTTAAGCAAGGGTTTTAAATTGACAGCTCAGATAAGGATGTGGTCTTTATTAATGACATGTTAAACTTCCATTACGATCACCTGCAGGTCCAAAGTGTTAGGGTCTCCCGTTTTGGGAGTTTTACACTGTGACAGATAGTGGCCGCTGTTGTCCCCTTGAACCCTTGGACAATACGCCAGACACCAGATAAGTCCAATAATGAATTTATTGTAATAAATATGTGCACAAAGAACCCTCCACTCCACAATACTCAATGATAATCACAATCAATAAATCAATACAACAATCCTCCACTCCCAGCAGCTCAGTCACCCTTCCTCCCAACTCGGCTCACTGCTGGGATTTCCCAGAGTCCTCTTATAGTCCATGACCCGGAAGTGCTTCTGATCCCCCAGTCCATGTGATTCTTAACACTTCTGGGTCAGATCAAAACCCTTCTTTTCTTCAGCTCGGAAGTATATCATCTCTTCCGTTCCCATGATTGGGAAGTCCTTCCGGGCTATATGGAAAGTACAAGTTCCTGGGCCTCCCTGTAGCGTCCCCTGGCGGCCCCCACGGTATTCAGCAGGGCTGTGAAGAAAAACTCCAAGGTCCATGATGCCCTGCTGGAATTCAGGGTACCTCCATGTTGCCGGGAGGGCTCCATCTGGCTGTATGTGGGGGTATTGGCTGGGATGAACGGCTGGCCATATACCACAATACCCTACGGCAAAAGTTCTTATCGTGGGTTGCTGCCTCTTGGGTTGTGGAGGGTCATAACTCACCGTTGTATTCAATGGGAAAGGGTTGTATACGGTTCAAGATGTGTCTTGCAATGGATCACCACGGGCTGTTTGGTGACAATTCTCCACTAGAGGGACCCTCTCCTGATCTAACGGTCATGGACAAGGTCTTGAAGACACTAAGAAGGGCAAGACTGGGTCACGAGAAGAAAAATGAAGTTTTGGAAACACTGCCTTACAGAATCCTAGCTGTCCACTCACGTAGTAGTGCAACAGGACAAACTTTAAAAAATCAATAAAAAAAGTAATTTGTATTGAGAAGAATTTATATCGATAGCTTTCGAATCCGATGGCCTCTTGATATGCAATATTTTTGGTTTTGCTATCAGGGGCAAGAATGTAGCTGTGATCTCCTTATCAAAAAATGTAAAAAGTTGGAAAGGTATCTCCAATGTCAAACGTTGGCACTGGATCTGATCGTGTTCAGTTCTGACAGAAGAGCATGGGGAGTAAAGGATGTGGCCGTGATATCTCTGGCAATCAGCAGCCACACTCTAAAACACACGTAGCTGTGATCTCCTTCTCAAAAACGCCAAACGTTACTCTTTAATAATCTCTAGATGATAATGTCTGCTGAAGAAACAGGTATCACTAGCTAAGCGGAGGCAAGGTGCACTCCAACACGTGGTGAGAGGTAGAGCGACTCGAACGGAGGCTGGCGTGCGAGTGAGGAGGACCCCGCTCGGCTCCCCACTCCTGAGGTCCCGCCTCCCCCTTCCTTTGGTCCGCAGCCTGTCTCACGGATTCGTGCGAATAAATCGGTGTCGCAACCGAACTATGATAGAAGAGAAGTCGTAAAATCAACTGGAATGTTCAAACAAATTGAAACAAAACCCAATCTAAATCCGTAGTCCCCCAGCTGTATTTGGAAGCCCAGGCAGTGACAAGCAGCACATAATAAAAAAACAGAAAATGTACAATACAAAGTGCATAAGTAAAATATTATTATTACAATATGCAAGGCGACCCACCTCCACCATGACAACTGCATTACGTGGTGAAGAGAAAAATGATCAAATGTGGCACTCACATTTAGAGAAGATGCTGAAAGTGATCTCCTTGTGCGTCAATACATCTCTGTGTGGCAGACGAGATGGGAGTCTTCTCAATGGAGGTGGGCCACTTTTTCGTGGGCCACCCCGTACTTCTTATGTGGCAATGCTACAACCATACAGCAGATTCAGAAAGCACTCAGACCCCCTTTTCACTTTCTGCACACTTCACTGTGTGGGCAAATTGAATTTAAAGGGATCATTTTGCCATGTTTGCCACCGTTCTACACCTGATAACCCATAATGACTATGTGAAAGCATGTTTTTAGAGAGGTTAGTTCCCCCCACTAACCGTTCCTTGATAGTGGCACTGATCAGAAGAGACTAAAGAGCAGAAGGAAAGCTACAGGAGGACAATCTCAGAACTGCATGTGGATAAAGAGGCCAAGGACCTTAAGAGAGCAGAGGTTAGACAAGGGGCTAGGAGCAGCTCCCATGATGCAACGGTGTCTGAATGTGCAAAGCGTTTGGATTTTCAGTGTCCAGAGAGAGATTTATAAAGATGTTATTCCAGAACAGAGGATGAGCAAAGGGAAGGTCTAGAGCCAGAGGTCGAGCAAATAGAGATTGGGACCCTGTTGGAATTTTGGCTTTATTTGAATTTCAGACATAATGATCACCCTGCCCAGGATTGGTTCCTGCCTTGTGCCCTGTGTTGGCTGGGATTGGCTCCAGCAGACCCCCGTGACCCTGTGTTCGGATTCAGCGGGTTGGAAAATGAATGGATGGACATAATGATCTTTCCCCATCTATTTGCCATTCCAAAATTACCCAGCCATGTGTGTGTTCTTCATTTTAATTCAGTTTATTTTTTTCCTAAGGAATTTATCGCAGATTTAAAATTTTTAATACACAGTAATGGAGTCGACTCCCATGGGGTATGAATTTCTTGCCATTAGTATCAGTGGCTGTGTTTTGCTAAATGCCTGCGCTAAAATAAACATTTTAAAGGCAATTAATAAGGCTGCAGAAAATTAAAATTAAACAGAAAATGAGTTAATAGAGGGAAGAAGTTAATACACTTTAAGGAATGACAACAATACCTAACGTGGTAAATTTGTTACTGAATTAAATTGTCCCCTGAGGTTAATTTCTGAATGTACAGAATGAGCACATAAACCAAGTGATTAAAAATGGACTTCAATTAAAGGTAGGATTTGGCCAGCAATTAAAGATAATCACTGTGAGTGGAGGATGGCAACCAACAGATATCTGTCAGGACTTACATTCTCTCTAAATCGTCAGAGATTGTGAAAGATTCTACTGAGCAATGCGACAGTGCTACGTGATCATGATGTTTTTCCTTATCATGTACATTTTAATTTTGGATAAAAGAAAATAGAGGATGTCTACATATATAAAAGTTTTTAAACTGACTTTTTATTCAGTTTGTTAGACACATGTGAGTATAGGGTAACCAGAAGGAAATACCACCTCCGAGCATGAGAGGGCACTGTTGGTAACACCTTCCTATTCTTTAACCTTCAGGATGGACCAGCAGCAACAGTCCTGACGTCATATCCTCTACCACCAAACTGGAAATCCCAGCCCCACCAACCTGGACGGGGTGTAAAAAAGGACGTAGCCGGACGTTGACGCCGATTTGTGAAAGTCGCATCTGATTTATGATTCAATTGAAGAACTGTGATCACTATGACCTAGGTGATCACTGATTGTTATTTTGCCACAAATCTTTTGTATTTTCTTTTTCATCATTGTACAGGATGTACCCTCTTCATACCTCCAACCTTTCTTTTAATGTTTTTTGTTTTTCAACTCTCTCATATTGATTTGGCAAAATTTTACACCGGATGCCTCTTCCTGACGTAACCCTCCCCATTTATCGGGGCTTGGGACCGACACGAAGAAACATGCTGGTTTGAGCATCCCCTGTGGCTGTGTTTAAATACTCGGGATCAACAGTACAGAGTAATGGGGATTGTGGAAGAGAAGTGAAAAAGAGAGTGCAGGCAGGGAGGAGAAGAGTGTCAGGAGTGATTTGTGACAGACAGGTGTGACAGGTGTCTGGTCACACTTACAGGTAATCTAACTGAGGCACCATTAAAATATCTGACTACGCCACCCAGTTTTATTAAGAGACTGGGAACTCTTGAAATTTACTGATAATAGCACACAGGTTTCTTTAAATTAGGCGGTGAGTAAACACACAATGAAAGACACAACAGAAATCTCAGAAAAAAGCAACAAGACAATAAAAAGTACATTAAAAAGATAAACGAACCTAAAAAAATCTAAACATGTCAGGAACGAATTTCCCTTTTTTAAAAGGAAAACACACAGTCCACACTCTAAAAGTCCGTTAAAAGCAAGAATTGGAGGATACAACCTTTAGTGCTGCAGAGTCCAGTTTGTGCACTGTGTTAGCTCAACACTTAATCGTTCAACTGTCCATGGATGCACTCTGTTCACCGGACACTCGGTTCCCAACAGAAGTTGTGTCAAATCGTTGAATTCCTGTCAGCGTCTCTTCGTCGTTCCTTTTTGTTTTCCCACTCTGGGCACCTTGTGTTGCTGTGACCTCGGCACACCTCATTTCTCGTCTGCCAGCTTTGCTTGGTCCTTTCATGCGGATTCCCTCTCTCGCTGAACCCACGTCCGGCGTCTCTTTGTGGTGCTGTCTCTTCCTCCCTGGAAGTGTTGCCGTCCTTGTGCCTCACATCGTGCCGGCCAGGTACCCTCGTCTGCCTACGAGCCCCTGTGCTCTGTTCAAGTGTCTTGGCAGTGTTCTTAGTGGACTGTCCCTTCTGCCTTCTGCTGCCCAGGAGTTTAAATCTCCTTCAGTCCCTGCTGTTGTTAGTCCTGGACAATCAGTTTAATCAATGGCACATCTAAATTTCCTGGGTTTAACAATTAATGAAAACACAAGTTAACAAAGTGTATTGTTACCAACCATTAATGAGTACAGATCTGCTGATTAGAAACCAATATTGTCAAACATGTTAATTTCAGGTAAATACAGACATCCTCCAAGGAAGGAGCAGTTCTGTTATCACAACTTGGTATTGTTTGTAATCTCAACCATCCAAAGTGACTCCTTTGCAATACGGCAAATACCAACATCCTGCAGACAGCCTTTTAACTTCTCACCCCCCAGTCCCAACAATGGGTGCCTAATGGAACCACCCAGTGCACAAAAAAATGTCCCCCTCTGACACAGAGTGAAAGGGAAGGTCTACAGGACGGTAGTGAGACCAGCTATGTTATATGGGCTGGAGACAGTGGCACTGACCAGAAAGCAGGAGACAGAGCTGGAGGTGGCAGAGTTAAAGATGTTGAGATTTGCATTGGGTGTGACGAGGATGGACAGGATTAGAAATGAGGACATTAGAGGGTCAGCTCAAGTTGGACGGTTGGGAGACAAAGTCAGAGAGGCGAGATTGCGTTGGGTTGGACATGTGCAGAGGAGAGATGCTGGGTATATTGGGAGAAGGATACTAAGGATAGAGCTGCCAGGCGAGGGGAAGAGAGGAAGGCCTAAGAGAAGGTTTATGGATGTGGCGAGAGGGGACATGCAGGTGATGGGTGTAACAGAGCAAGATGTTGAGGACAGGAAGATATGGAAAAAGATGATCCGCTGTGGATCTCCTAACGTGAGCAGCTGAAAGAAGAAGTTTTTCAACTCTCTACTTTTGCACTGTCTACAGTACATCTAACAGAAGGTTTGAGCAGTAGGGGTACAATACAATACAATTTATTTTTGTATAGTCCAGAATTACACAAGAAGTGCTGCAATGGGTTTTAACAGGCCCTGCCTTTTGACAGACCCCCCCAGCCTTGACTCTCTAAGAAGACAAAAAAAAAACACTTGTAGGGAAAAAAAATATGGAAGAAACCTTGAGAAAGGCCGTTCAAAGAGAGACCCCTTTCCAGGTCGGTTGGGTGTGCAGTGGGTGTCCAAAAAGGGGGTCAATACAATACAATACACAGAGCAGAACACAAGTAATCCACAATATGATATAACAGTGCAAACAGATATATTACAAGTACGGACCAGTATTCAACAGTAGATGATATCCCATAATATGACTTGGATTTGTTTAGAGTCCTAGAGACCTCGGCCATCAAGCTGCCTCCCCCTATTGGCCATTCCACTGGTGAGTCAGTGCTGGGCCAACCAATCCGATGAAAGGACCCCTCTACCTCACGATTCCTGTGATCCTCCATCAGGGATGACTTTACCTTAGGCAGGCAAAACAACCTGGCAGGTGGGCCGTGGCACCAAGTGCCACATTTGAGTACCGAGAAGAGAAACAGAATAGGTGAGGGTTAGTAACAAATCATAACTCTCATGTTACTTATGTTTTAGTGCTAATGACTAACAACAGAGATGCAGTCTGTACAGTTAATCAGCAGCTCTAGTCAGGGTGTGCTAAACTGAAGTAGTGAGTCTTCAGCCGGGATTTGAAAGCTGAGACCAGAGGGGCATCTCTTATAGTAGCAGGCAGACCATTCCACAGTTTAGGGGGCCTATAAATCTCATTGAAGATTTTAATGAAAACTACAGTGGTCCAGAAGAAAATAAATCTCTGACTGAATCCAAAGTCCTTTGAAGACAAAAAACAAAAGTCAGAGCTCTGCCATTCTGGGGTCCATAACTGTGGTATAATCACTGAAGTGGACGCCAAAAATCCCAAGTTAACCCGCAGTCTTGTGCCACAGGCAGGAGAATTGGATCCACTGGCTGGCCCAGAAGAGGCTCATACCAGTCCAACTATTCCTCACTACGAACTGCTGGCTGCTGGTCTAGCAGGCCTCAAATAAAGAAAACTGGCAAAACATCCAAAAAAGTCCCCCCAAAAAGGCAAAAGCCTCACATGGAGGAGGATGACCATAAACCTCTGGCTTGTACACAAAAGGGCAACCAAAAAATCTTTATAAATGGATGGTTTATTTATTAGAATAGAAAAAAAATGCTCAAAAGGACAAAAAGGTGTAGGAGGAGAACGGGCATCCCAGATGAGACAGGGAAAAACACCCAACCTGGATATGAGGCCAGAGGGACGGCGAATTGAAATGGCCAATCTTTTTGAGTAACGGAGCCGCTATACCGCACTTCTCTTAAACTTTGTGACATCAGTTTTGGGTTTAGACGAGGGGACTAACTGCTGTTGTTTACTCGCAATGGGAGCATCTAAGGTAAGCATGACGGCGCCAGCACCTGGAGAAGCACGGTGCTAAGATCCGCTCCGATTTCACCTTCAAACCAGAGACAAGTCCCACGATGAACATTGACGTCACTTCTGGTTTTGTCCCTGAGGGGTCGCGTCTTTCACCCTGTAGTCTGTTTACAGAACCAGACACTGGAAGTGGGTGTTCATTTTCGATCCAGACAGCAAACAGAAGTTTGACTTTGTCCAGGAGAAGCACTGAAGGACACCTGACTTGTGCGATCTGTTTATGGACTTTGCCTTTCATTTAGCTTCTTTTGCATTAATCGGGGGTCCCGGTTTGTCCCAGACACGTCATTATTTCTGTTCTTATTTGTATTGCAGTGTGCACTTTGTTACTATTGCCCATATTCCAGGGCTATCCTCTTCTGCATTCCTCCATCCAATAACCCATGACGGTAAAGCTGAATTAAATGGATTCACACAATGGAAAGACGGAAGGGAAGTTCTAGTTTGATCTTATTAGGAATGCAGTGATTTATCCCTGCATCCCCACTGAATTAAGGTCTTTAGGCGACATACTCCAAGCAGATTTTTCCACTTGTAACTTTTTAATGAAGCACTTAATTGCCAGCCATCCACACATCTGTTCCTCGAGGCTCAGGAGCTAAGAGCTTAATAACATTTTCTTTCAAACAAATATAAGGTGATATATAAAAAATAATTCCCTGAACGGCAGCATCCTCAGGCTGAGCAGAACACTAGAACTAGCAGCCCCGCTGCTCTTATGTACTAATAATTGTAATTAACTCCAAGGACCTGATGTAGCTCTGCTTGAATCCTGTTAGTGTGATGCTGGGCGCTCATGTGCCATCTGGTGTGTTTAAGGGCTCAGGCAAACAGTGACGAGATGACGGCCTATTCTTAAATATTGGTGCATTTCCTGTCCTCTGAGGCTGAAGACGGAGATACACACATGGCTCAGATCCCATGCTGGACCCTCACCACAACCACATACTGTATTGTGACTCTTCTGGCTTTGCCCATTCAGTCATGTGGGTAACCTGTCACCAACACTCTACGCACTATTATGAGCATGTAGAAGGTAGTCAGTGTTATTGTAAGGAAATTGTGAAGGCTAGGGGGCGCCACAGAGCCCCAAACTCCAAACACGAACACACCTCCCTAGACAGAGAGCAGAGTGGCAGGGATCAGGTTGAGAACGGAGTAAACAGTTAAAGGGCAGGCAATTGGTAGATAGGATGAGGGCAAATTATTTTTATTATTTTGGAGGTGTCCCTGTGACCCAGACAATGGGTGGCGGTAGGACACCGTTTATATTATGTCATATCAAATAAAAAGCCGGTTGGCATTTAGATGACTCCCCCGAACAAGTAGCTCCTGAGTGTGTTTTTTTTCGACGGGATGTCACAATATGCATAGCATTTGTCATTCCAACCCATGGTGCATCACAAACCTTAACACTGCTTTAATGTATCCCATACTGAATACCATATAACAGAGGGTGCATCACAAACCTTAGCACTGCTTTAATGAATCCCATACCAAATGTCATATAACAGAAACATATGCATTAGATTTATCATTCCAACACATGGTGCTTCACAAACCTTAGCACTGCTTTAATGAATCCCATACTAAATGCCATATAACAGAGGCATATTCATTGCATTTGTCATTCCAACACATGGTGCATCACAAACCTTAACACTGCTTTAATGTATCCCATACTGAATGCCATATAACAGAGGGTGCATCACAAACTTTAGCACTGCTTTAATGAATCCCATACCAAATGTCATATAACAGAAACATATGCATTAGATTTATCATTCCAACACATGGTGCTTCACAAACCTTAGCACTGCTTTAATGAATCCCATACTAAATGCCATATAACAGAGGCATATTCATTGCATTTGTCATTCCAACACATGGTGCATCACAAACCTTAGCACTGCTTTAATGAATCCCATACTGAATGCCATATAACAGAGGGTGCATCACAAACCTTAGCACTGCTTTAATGAATCCCATACCAAATGTCATATAACAGAAACATATGCATTAGATTTATCATTCCAACACATGGTGCATCACAAACCTTAGCACTGCTTTAATGAATCCCATACTAAATGCCATATAACAGAAACATATGCATTACATTTATCATTCCAACACATGGTGCATCACAAACCTTAACACTGGTTTAACGAATCTCATACCAAACAGCTTATAGCAGAGACATGCACATTGCATGGTGTGCTGCAAACATTAACGCTGAGGTCTACATGGATTACTCAACTAGTCACAAATAAAAGGATGGATAGATGAATGATTGTTCATATCAATTATATTTCTAATAAAACATATCTGGTGTTGTGTGGTATTATTAATAATATAACACCTTTACAAATTTTTTAAAAATCACATAGGCAAACCATAGGTTCCTCTTCTGTGGTTCAGCAAATTTCTGCAAATAATAGTCATTAGTGCCACTGGATGGCGCCAGCGCCCCTACAAACGCTGGGAAGGTGCCACCCTGTACCATCTAATGAGCGTCTCTCCTCATGCTAAGTATTAGGAGTGGATTTCTGAGAAACCAATAAATCACTGTGATGCCCCTTTTCTTAAAGAAAATGGAAATTTTAATGAGAGATATAAAAGCTGAAAGATGGACTGGCCAAAATAAAAAAGTAATCATAAATGGCCAAAGGAATTTGGAAGAGTGGAGAACAATCACACGGGTGTTAGCCGAGGCGCTCCTTCTGCCAAGTGCGGGATGCGTTTCCTTTCTTTTTACATTTTTATAAATTAGTTACTCAAGAAATTCTTTGCTCGACTTTTGCTGAGAAGGCGTTTCAGCTGGGGGTGCAAGTCTGGCAGGATGTTTTACAGTCTGCCTTGCAGCAAACCTCCTCACTTTGAGGGCAAACGTGTGACAATGGAGGGCACGGATTAAAATGAAAAGAAGAGAAGCTCCAGCAGTACCAGTCTAGAACAGGAATGTTAACAGAGTCTTACCATTGGTTCAGACGTGGTGGTCGCGTTTCACGAATATGCTGGAGTTCTACAGAAGGATACGATCAGAGAGGTAAATATGATATTACTTATCTAAGTTTTTAGAAGGCTCTTCATAAAGTACAATGTGAAAAAGGTTTAGTGATCAAACTTAAAGAAGTAGGAATTCAAGGGGTGGTGTACAGGTGGGCACAAACACAGGAGGCAAAGGGGAACGTTTTCAGAATTAGATGATGATAAGTGTGAAGTCAGTGCTGGGGCGGCTGCTCTTTTTAATACACATAAGCAATCTGGACAAGAGTATAATCAGTAAGATGGTTAATTTTGCAGATGATACCAACTGTGGTGGAAGGGCAGATGATGGAGAATCAGCTCAAATGTTTGGTAGCAACCCAAGACTGAGCTTTGACAAGGTCCAGGGAAAAGAAAGAGGCCAGAAAGTTCTGTACCAGTGGGTGGAAGAGTCCCGCCTCAGCTAGATAGCAGTGATGCGGCAGCAGGGGGCGTGGACCTAATGGGAACAGGACATTTATTGGCCGGAGTGCTGGAAGGCAGAGCCAATACAGATCAAGTTCTTGACCCAATCAGTTTATGACGTCCTCCTTAGCCCTCTTTTGCTGGGGCTGTACAAGTGAAGAGGGTCCCTGGACTACATATATAAGTTTATCCTAAAAGCATTGGGAGAAGGTCGCTATCACTGATGCCAGAATCAGATGTTGAGGGTGTCTTGCATTTGTGTGTCAGAGGATCACCATCCAAGTTCTTCCCAGGTATATGATACCACCCTGGGCTGAGTCGAGGCATCGCCACTAATGGTCTTGTCATTTTCTTCTACACCAGTTCTGAGAAACCACACAGTGAGTGCAACTGACTCCGTGGACTTTAAAAGGGAGTCCACCTGGAAGGAGGCATCACTTGATAGAGAGGCAGCCTGGGTGAAGGAGCTCCATATTGATCGACCCGAAGGTTGACCAAAGATTAACGACAGCCACTCACCTCATGTGGCAACTGTTTTACTTTTGTTTTTACACCATCATGAATTTGCTTTTGCTTAAAGGACTAAGAGTAAATGGGGAGGGCCAGGTTGGCACCCCAAAATTCTTCCTTTGTCTGATCCTTGTGAAGCCCAAGCACATACAGCCACCCTATCCCCAATAATTATTTAAGAGGCTCCTGCCAGCAGACGGCCAGGAGTCCCATCTGGGATGCCATTTGTGAAGCCCGGGCGCAGACAGGTAGGACACAGGTCTTGTCACACAGCACACAGTTAATTAATACTATTGCCTTCACAGCACACAAGGCACAGAGCAGAACACAGACCCTATTGCCGCCAGTCATTCCGACTCCACTCCTCCTCAAGAGCTTTGTCTTCCTCCTCCCGACTCAGGCCACTGAGTGGTGCTGATTGGCCTCATTAATAGGGTACCCGGAAGGAGTCCAACGAGCTTCTACAGGTGAGGTGGAAGTGCTGCTAAATAGGGCCCTGAAAAAGTCCAGGAACCCCCTGATGGTGGCCATGGGTCCCAACAGGATTGAGCATTCACAACCCATGGCCCCACTGGAAACCAAGGGGGCTGCCCTCTGTCGGTCCAGGAGAGAAAGGGTCTTGAAAATACTCTCTCTCCTGGTCTTTCCATACTCAAGGAGTCCCGGCTAGGTAAGGGCTCTGGCTGTCCGCCACACACCCTTCTGTACCTCAGATGACCACAAGCATCATAACTAATCAAGGACTTTGTTAAATGGTGCAACTCAAACCACCTACATCTGAACACCAGCAAAACCAAGGAGCTGGTGGTGGATTTCAGGAGGCCCAGGCCCCTCATGGACCCTGGGATCATCAGAGGTGACTGTGTGCAGAGGGTGCAGACCTATAAATACCTGGGAGTGCAGCTGGATGATAAATTGGACTGGACTGCCAATATTGATGTTCTGTGTAAGAGAGGACAGAGCCGACTATACTTCCTTAGAAGGCTTGTGTCCTTCAACAGCTGCAATAAGATGCTGCAGATGTTCTATCAGACGGTTGAGACGAGTGCCCTCTTCTAAGCGGTGGTGTGCTGAGGAGGCAGCATAAAGAAGAGGGACGCCTCACACCTGGACAAACTGGTGAAGAAGGCAGGCTCTATTGTAGGCATGGAGCTGGACAGTTTGACATCCATGGCAGAGCGACGGGCGCTGAGCAGACTCCTATCAATTATGGAGAATCCACTGCATCCACTAAACAGTGTCATCTCCATACAGAGGAGCAGCTTCAGTGACAGACTGCTGTCACCGTCCTGCTCCACTGACAGACTGAGAAGATCGTTCCTCCATCACACTATGCGACTCTTCAATTCCACCTGGGGGGGTAAACGTTAACATTATACAAAGTTATTGTCTGTCTGTTATACCTGCATTGTTATCACTCTTTAATTTAATATTTTCTTTACCAGCATGCTGCTGCTGGAGTATGTGAATTTGGGATTAATAAAATTGGGATTAATAAAGTATCTATCTGGGCGGCACGGTGGCGCAGTGGGTAGCGCTGCTGCCTCACAGTTGTGAGATCTGGGGACCTGGGTTCACTTCCTGGGTCCACCCTGCGTGGAGTTTGCATGTTCTCCCCGTGTCTGCGTGGGTTTCCTCCGGGCGCTACGGTTTCCTCCCACAGTCCAAAGACATGCAGGTTAGGTGGATTGGCGATTCGAAATTGGCCCTAGTGTGTGCTGGGTGTGTGTGTGTGTGTTTGTGTGTGTCCTGCGGTGGGTTGGCACCCTGCCCAGGATTGGTTCCTGCCTTGTGCCCTGTGTTGGCTGGGACTGGCTCCAGCAGACCCCCGTGACCCTGTGTTCAGATTCAGCGGGTTGGATAATGGATGGATGGAAGTATCTATCTATCTATCTATCTATCTATCTATCTATCTATCTATCTATCTATCTATCTATCTATCTATCTATCTATCTATCTATCTATAACAGATGTGTTCACCAAAGGGATTGCTGAGAGCAACAAGCAGCGAGGAAGTCCATCACCTTTGTAAGGGTTGGAGAGGGGCTACAGGAGCCACCAGGAGACTGATAGCTGATGGCTGACCTGGACATACAGCTCAGATTTCCAGACACCATCAAAGAGAAAACACTTATGCTAGACATGGTCTTGGTGTCAGAAACAATAAGACAAAGTGGTCTGCTGGAACGGACTGCTCCAATGGAAAGACCAGATGAAGGAAGCCTTTGAGAAGAAGAGTGCCAAGTATGAAGAGCTTGTAGGCGAGTGCCACAGTAGAGGATGGAGGGCCTCATTGTGAGCTGTTGAGGTCTTGTGAGGATGCTTCACAGACCAATCTCTGTAGAGGGCACTCAGGCTCCCTGGAATTGGGGGACTGCACAGTTGGAGAGCCATCATGAAAATCACAGAAGTTGCAGAGAGAATGTTGAGATGGCTGTGGATGAAGTGGGCTCAAACTGTGGACCATACTAGCTGTGGTTTAATAATTCGCTGGGCCACCTGGGCGATGGTACCTGATGTTGAACAACCCCATGTAACATCAATCATGATGTGTCCAAGTTTCACTGTAAGGTGTGGACATGGCCAGTACACAGGCTTGGGTTGTTTGGTGGCAGATGAAATTTAATGTAAATAAATGCAAAGCGGGCGGCACGGTGGTGCAGTGGTAGCGCTGCTGCCTCACAGTAAGGAGACCTGGGTTCGCTTCCTGGGTCCTCCCTGCGTGGAGTTTGCATGTTCTCCCCGTGTCTGCATGGGTTTCCTCCCACAGTCCAAAGACATGCAGGTTAGGTGCATTGGCTATCCCAGCATTTCTCAACCTTTAAGTATTTGTGACCCGAGTTTTCATAACAGTTTTAATCACGGCCCCCCTAACGTTTTTTTGAAAGGAGCCCACTAATACCAATTTGTTCTTTTTTAATTAATGATAAATCATAGATGCATATTTTATTATACCTACTTAACTTTTATCGACATTTATCTAACTCTATATTTATTTTTCTAGTAGTTTAAGTTAATTTGCTTTGGTTTCAATAAATGTATTTTTCATATTTTTGATTCTTGTTTCCTTTTTTTCACATCTTCGTGCCCCCCTTTTTGTTAATTTGTGCCCCCCTAGGGGGTCCGCCCCACAGTTTAAGAACCACTGGGCTATACTAAATTGTCCCTAGTGTGTGCTTGGTGTGTGTGTGTGTGTGTGTGTGTGCCCTGCGGTGGGCTGACACCCTGCCCGGGGTTTGTTCCTGCCTTGCGCCATGTGCTGGCTGCGATTGGCTCCAGCAGACCCCCCTGACTGACTGACTAAATACAAAGAGTTAAAATTTATAAGTAGAAAGGTTACATTTGAACACACAATAGGAGATCAGAAACTTAAAAGTTCTCCTTATGAGAAGGACCTAGCATGTCATTTAAAGTGCATATTACAAAGTTGTCCAAATCATGTTTCTTCCATCTTAAAAATGTTAGGAAATTAAGGTGCTTTCTAAATAAACAGGATTCTGAGAAATTAATTCATGCATTTATCTCTAGTAGGATTGACTACTGCAATGCGGTGTTCACTGGATGTTCAAACTGTTCTTTATACAGCCTCCAGTTAATCCAAAATGCGGCTGAAAGAATTATTATAAGAACAAGAAAATACAAACACATAACTCCAGTTCTTAAATCCTTACACTGGCTCCCGGTTAAGTTTAGGGCAGATTTCAAAATCCTCCTTTTAACATGTAAAGCATTAAATGGCCAAGGTCCGGCTTAGTTGTCTGAACTTATTATGACTTACAAACCAGAGCGCACATTAAGATCTCAAGATGCCAGTCTGCTTATGATTCCAAGAATTAATAAAATAACAGTGGGAGGTCGAGCTTTTAGTTGCAGGGCCCCTAAACTGTGGAGTGGTCTGCCTGCTACTATAAGAGATGCCCCTTCAGTCTCAGCTTTCAAATCCTGGCTGAAAACTCACTACTTCAGTTTAGTACACCCTGACTAGAGCTGCTGATTAACTGTACAGACTGCATCTCTGTTGTTAGTCATTAGCACTAAAACATAAGTAACATGAGAGTTAGAATTGGATACTAACCCTCACCTGTTCTGTTTCTCTTCTCGATACTCAAATGTGGGACTTGGTGTCATGGCCCACCTGCCAGGTTGTTTTGCGTGCCTAAGGTAAAGTCTTCCCTGATGGAGGACTACAAGAATCATTGGGTAGAGGGGTCATTTCATCGGATTGGCTGGCCCAACACTGTTTTGCGTGGAATGGCCAAATGGGGGAGGCCGCTTGATGGATGAGGTCTCCAGGACTCTAAAAATATCCAAATCTTATTATGTGATATTATCTACTGTTAATTCTGCTCCGTACTTCTAAAATTTTTATTTTATACTGTATTGAGGATTTGTTTTATTCTGTGTATTGTATTGTATTGACCCCCTTCTTTTGACACCCACTGCACGCCCAACCTACCTGGAAAGGGGTCTCTCTTTGAACTGCCTTTCCCAAGGTTTCTTCCATTTTTCCCTACAAGGCTTTTTGGGAGTTTTTCCTTGTCTTCTTACAGAGTCAAGGCGGGGGGGCTGTCTAGAGGCAGGGCCTGTTAAAGCCCATTGCGGCACTTCTTGTGTGATTTTGGGCTATACAAAAATAAATTGTATTGTATTGTATTATCGTGGACTCACCAAAATCTACATCAACACAATCTACTGAGACCATTATGAAGGCTAACATGATGTTGGATCATACAACATGATGTGAGGAGGACGTTATACTTACACTAGTGAGGCTTCATCTGGAGTGTTGTACTCCAAATTACAAAAAAAGACATAACAGCACTAGAGAAAGTCCAGCAGGCAGATTAGAGCAGTGGTCCCCAACCTTTTTGACAGCAAGGACCACTTTATTAGATGCAAATTTTTGGTGGTTTGCAGTTTTGTACACAATTTACATTACATTTCTATTATTATTAAGTTATTAAGCAGTTCGCATACGTTTGCAACCCGAGATTTTTCTTCTTTTTTTGCATATAACAAAGACATATGCTTTGCATTTGCCATTCCAACAGATTGCACATCACAAACATTAACACTGCTATCTTTTTTTCGTGTCTGCCGTTTCTATAGGAGGGTGACAATGAGTTAAATTCCAATGGATGTTTTTCAAATGTTGACGAGCAATAAGCAAAAGGTATCACCGAAAACCACAGAAAACAAAAAACAGCAAAAAAAAAAACTACGAGGAAAGTTTGAAGAAAGAGATTTTTTTTACAATGTTTCTGTTTGGGGATCTTTGTGCAAACGTGCACAACTGAGCAGCGACCACAGAACTAACTGCTCTGTGGATGATTCATTCAAGCATTTCAAAGTCACTTCGTTGTAATGAAAGTATCTGCTGAATGTACTTCGTAGTAACGCGATTTCTATAGACTCGTGTCATATGGGGAAACTGTCAGGACCATAAGAATACTTTGTTGTAATACTCTCTCACCTCGGTCTCTCTCCTCTCTCTGCACCGCTGCAAAGCTCCGCCTGCCAAGCGTTCTGAAAAGTCTGAGTGAGTCTCCGTTGCCGGCAGCTCTCTCACGGCCCGGCTGTCAGACAGCTGCGGCCCGGGGGTTGGGGACCCCTGGATTAGAGGACTGAGAGCTTTGAGATATGAGGAGGGATTGAAGGAGTTGAACCTTTCCAGTTTGGGCAAATGGGGATTAAGAGGTGACATGATTGAAGGGTTTTGAAATTATGAAAGTGTGACACCCCTTGGGCTCCTTCTGATTCCTGGGACATTGATAGTCATAACCGAGATGGGTGAGTAAGGACACAAAAGACAAGTTTTATTGCAAAAAGCTCTTTATTAAAAGCAAAGCACGGTGTAGTGCAGTTCATATACCTTCAATAAATAATCCATAAAATGGTGTCGTGAAGATTGTAAAAGAGAGACAAAGGCAAAAAACGTTTTGGGGGGATCCACTCGGGGTGGGGCGGGGCTTCAATTTGCCACCCTCCAACGTATTTGAATATGTTAACCTATTTAAATAGAAAATTAAAATAACATATAGAGAAAAATTAAGATACATTTTGCAAAGATTTATTTATATACAGAGAAACAGCAATATTTTTTTCACATATAATTATTTATAAGCATCAGCTAGACAAGAATATAGTACAGACGCACTGATAAGCCGTGTTCTGATTATTAGTTTAATATAATTATGCTGTGAAAACCAGAACCGGTGTAGTGTACAAGTGATAGATGGGGATGAGCAAGAACGCATTTGGATTGATAACGAAACAGAATTATACATTGTGAATTAGTTGCTTATCTTCCTAGAAATTATTATCGAAGTAATGTTTCTGTTTATTTTTGTTATTGCCTCATAAATTTCAACTGCCGTGTCTGATGCCGTCACAGAAGGACCGTCTGAAAATGATTTTTGAAGCATTTGTGGATGAAAATCAGAGAATTTGACTTTTTTTCATTCATGAGTGATATTTTTCTGAACCCTGCTGCTTACACGTGAAGTGTTCTGAGCCGTTTGGGCAATAATGCCACCCCCAAAAATGTGCCGCCTGGGGCAGACTTCCCCCTCCGCCCGCACCTAGCTACGCCACTGGATCCACTTCATATATTGTACAGAAAACAATTCCACAGAGTAATCACTATAGACTGAGTCTCCTACAAAAGAAAGCCTGAAAACAAAGGTTATGCGGGCGGTTAAATAGCCCCTAAAGAAGGAAGAGGCGGGATGATGAAGTAATTGCTGGGAATGAGGTCATCATGGGTGTGGTGAGGAAGATTAGGTTCTGGCTATGCTCTTCAAAGGATCTGAAAAAGGGGGGAGAAGAAGTGTTAGTCCACTCATTTAGCCCCTGTCTCTGTGATTTAATCTTAGTTAGACCCCAGAGCTGCCTCTGAAATGCATGTGTGTGACAAGATAAAACCCAGGGAATAAATGAAAATTTACAGGAGTAAAATCTATGACAGGAGCGTCTCTTCTCTTTCGTTCTCTCCGTGCTCCTGTGTTGAACCTTCTGGCTCTCATCCCAGCCACCCACGTCAGCATCTGCTGGGACATTCGGAGCCCAACTCCACCAGTTCACTGCCTTCTTTTTGTGTCTGCAGGTCTTCACAATCCCTCCTGCTCCTCCTCCTCCTCATCTCAGAAAGGCTGATCCACTATTCTCACTCCCCATGGGGCATCCCAAAGTCCCTCAGCACGTGATCAAATGCCTGATCCTGCTCTCTTCTTCTTCTTCTTCCTCCTCCTCCACCTTGGCTTTATCTTCAGTCTCTTTTTCTTTTTCCCCCAATTGAACCTAATCAGACCTTTTATTCTTTTGTAAATGTAGGTGGTCCGCCTCGGAGAGTTAACCAAGGATGGCTGAGCCGATTGGACTCACGCACACGTGTAAACCATTCCCATTAAGTGCTCCACTGCGGCCCACTTAACCTGTGCACACCTATACTCATGAGGTCTGCCCCATGCAATGTTAAACAATACCCTGCGCTGATCTGCCACCGGCCCGGACACGCTCCAACACAGAAAGGAATTAGCACAGTGGACCCCAGCTCTGAGTTTCAAAAAAATCCAAATTAAAACAACTATCTGCTCATCGTGAGTCTTGCGCCCTTCATCACATACACTAAGTGCTCAGCCTGTGACAATGGGGAGTAAATAGCCTGGAGATCTCAACCACGATACACTCCCCTCCTAGTATTTTAGAGAATGACACAATTTACTCTGGCAGAAACAGGTCAGCTGGCAGGAGAATTGGACTCAAGGCGCCAAGCGACTTCTAATCTGCCCGACTGACAGCCGTGGAAAGCTGCAGCCGCGGCTGCCCTGTGTGACCCCGTTTGCTGACTCCTTAGCTGGAGTTTTAGAAGGTAGAAGCCAGTGATTCTGATACATTATCAGTGTCAAAGTTTGTTAAATTGAGTTTGCTTCTGCACCCCCCCCAATCCCCCCAACTGTCTAGAAGGCTCCATTTCTGATACTGCGACTTTAGATCCAATAGCATTTGTTGCCTTGGATTTGGTTTTAGTTGTCAGCCGAGCGGCTTATTGTAAGATAATGCCTGCAATTTCTCAATTATCATCGTGACCTGAAGCGGATGATGGCGGCGTCACATCTGTAAACTCGGGCTAAAGCACAGACATATTGGCAAGAGGCACAGAGGATTATTTATTTATTAAAAATCTGTGTTTAGCTGTCGCCTGTGTTTGTGTTTGTGAGTTTTACAGTTCTTCCAGTGTCTGTTTGGCTTCTTCTCTCACATCTCCAAACATGTGCAGGTTAGGCTGACTGGCGATTTCCAATTAGACCACTGTGTGTGTGTGTGTGTGTGTGTGTGTAATGAGGCCCTCTGCTGGATGGCTGCCATGTTTAGAGCGGTTTCCTGCCTTGCAGCTTAGCGTCTTGAGACCCTGAATTGGATTAGGTGAGTCTGGGAATGTTAGGTTAGGGTTTGTGCCTGTGTGTTTAGCATTCGAGTGTATTGTTATATTTTAATTGTTATTTAGTATTTCATGCTTTTCATATTTCTGTATTATACTAGATTATGTTGTATGTATGCTGGATGTCTCTTAAGATACACACAACAGCCACTTTATTAGGTACACCTTGCTATTACTGGGTTGGACCCCCTTCTGATTTCAGAACTGCCGTAATTCTTTGAGGCGTAGATACAACAAGGCAGTGAAATCATTCCTCAGTGATTTTGTGTCCATATGGACATGATAGCATCACGCAGTTGCTGCAGATTTGTTGGCTGCACATCCATGATGCGAATCTCCTGCTCCACGACATCCCAAAGGTGCTCTATTGGATTGAGATCTGGTAACTGTGGAGGCCATCTGAGTACAGTGAACTCATCATCATGTTCAAGAAACCAGTTTGAGATGATCTGAGCTTTGTGACATGGCACGTTATCCTGCTGGAAGAAGCCATGAGAAGATCATAAAGGGATGGATATGGTCAGCAACAAGACTCGGGTAGGCTTTGGTATTGAAACGATGCTCAGTTGGTACTAAGGGGCCCAAAGTGTGCCAACAAAATATCTCCCACACCATTACACCATCACCACCTGTCTGAACTGTTGATACAAGGTAGGATGGATCCATTTCATGTTGTTGACCCTACAATCTGAATGTCATAGCAGAAATTGAGACTCATTAGACCAGGCAACACTTTTCCAATCTTCTGTTGTCCAGTTTTGGTGAGCCCATATGAACTATAGCCTCAGTTGCCTGTTCTTAGCTGACAGGAGTGGCACCCAGGGTGGTCTCCTGCTGCTGTAGCCCACCTGCTTCAAAGTTCAACGTATTGTGTGTTCAGAGATGCTCTTCTGCATACATCACTTGTAACAGGTGCTTATTTGAGTTCCTGCTGCCTTTCTATCAACTTGAACCAGTCTGGCCATTCATCTCTGTCCTCTGGCATCAACAAGGCATTTTCACCCACAGAACTGCCGCTCACTGGATATTTTCCCTTTTTCAGACCATTCTCTGTAAACCCAAGAGATAGCTGTGTGTGAAAATCCCAGCAGATCAGCAGATTCTGAGATACTCAGACCAGCCCATCTGGCACCAACACCCATGCCATGTTCAAAGTCACATTAGTCACATTTCTTTTCCATTCTGATGCTGGTTTGAACTTCAGCAGGTGGTCTTGACAATGTCTACAGGCCGAAATGCATTGAGTTGCTGCCATGTGATTGGCTGATTAGATATTTGATTTAACAAGCAGTTGACCAGGTGTACCTAATAAAGTGGCCGGTGAGTGCATATCCCTTGTGTTCTGTAAGTGGCATGTCTACTACGGCCTCAATACTGAGGGGATTGCCTTTATACTGTGGCACAGAGTTATGGTCCTGTCATTGAGTGTTGGTGGTTTAGGATCATTTTGTGAAACATTTTTTTTTTGTTCCTGTTCCAAAGAAGGCAGACGCCTCACCACCTAATGACTACAGACCAGTGGCTTGTACATCTCACCTCATGAAGACCTTTGAGGGGCTGGTCCTGGATTATACGAGTCCTCTTGTGGTAGACCAATATTGGACAAAGACTGTAGTGGGTCATGCCATTATCTATCCGCTCCACAAGGATTGACAAAGCTGGACCACCATGAGGAGGGTGTCTTTTGAGTTCTCCAGTGCCTCAGTACCATCCAGCCATCCCTTTCAAGGTGTAAACTCAGAGATATGTGGGTGGATGAGCCCATGGTGTCCTGGATAACGGACTATCTGTAAGACAGAGTGCAGTTTGTGAGACTCAAGGACTGTGTGAGCAACACTGGAGCAACACTGGAGCACCACAAGTGTCCTCTTCACTCTGTACACCTACGACTATAAATCTAACAGCAGGTCAGGTCAATTGAAGAAATCCTCAGATGATTCTGCACTTATGGAGTGGATTGATAAGGGGGATGAGACAGAGGAGAGGAGACAAGGGGGAGAACTTTGAGAATTGTCTGCAACTAAACTTCAACAGAACCAAAGAAATGAAAGAGCCTCTGTGTCCGGTCACTAGTCAGGGAATGGTGGTAGAGGTGGTCAACTCCTACAAGTACTTGGGGGTCCACATTAATGACAGGTTGGACTGGACTCATACCACAGAGGAAATATAGATGAAAGGGCAGAGCAGGCTCTTCTTCCTCAGGAGACTGCAGTCCTTTAATGTGAGTAATGACATCCTTCTCATCTTCTACAACTCTGTGATGACCAGGGCGATTTTCTACACTGTGGTGCGTTGGTCCTATAACATCACTTCAGGAGAGGCCCACCAAATCAACAAGCTAATTAAAATAGCTGGCTCAACTCTCACCAACTATGGAAAAGCCTCGAATGTCACATCTTTCAAGTTTTTGGCACATTGAGAAAATGATGTCGCCTCTGTAATTAACGATCTCTAGATTTCATTTTTCCTGAGCTTCACATACACAATATTGTTTGTTTTTTTCACAAATCAACAACACCTGCCCTTTAAATCATGCAGTCGCAGCATGGAAATCACATGATCGTCATCCGCCGTTTTCATTGGTAGGCGGTCTTTCCTCATTGGTCAGTGAAGCTGCTAGGTTTTTGTCTGGCAGTATATAAAATACTGTGTACATACCAGCTTCTTCCATCGTGCTATGACCGGAATGAAGACATATTTGACCATCACCACTACCTTATAACATCAGGAAAGACCGAGCAACTCCAAAAACTGAAAGAAAACCTCAGTTTTGAAAAAAAATGGCAGTTACTAGTTTTTTTCCATTGCATGTGAAAAGTTATGGGACCCCCTGTAGGTCGTAGCAAAGGAGAGAATTAAAACTGAGTACCATTATGAACAAAGCTGCACATCCTCTTTCTGACACACTAATACCATGAGGACTGGCAGCAGAAGTGTGTCAAGAAACGCAACAGGGGGTTCCTTTATACCAACAGCAGTATGTGTGCATAATGTCTCACTGCGACTGGCACTGCCAAGTCAGATGTTTTCTTTTTTCTTCTTTTTTTTAATTTCCTTGTTTTCAGTCATTGTGGTGTATGTAGATTTATATATTTATGTGTTGTAGCAGTAGAGGGCGCTATCGTCCTCTTGAACCCTCAGTTACCACGCCAAACACCAGGTAAAAGTCCAAGACTTGTTCTTTTTATTATAATAATGTGCACCAAGCACCCTCAACTCCACACCACTCATAAACACTATACAATACTTTAAATACACAATCACTAATACAATTCTCACTCCTCCTCTCCCAGACACTTAGCCACCCTTCCTCCCAGCTCAGCTCCCCATCTGGGCTTTCCCAAGGTCCTTTTATATCCCCTGACCCGGAAGTGGTTCCAACCCTGCAGTCCATGATTCCTTATCACTTCTGGGTCAGATAAAAAGTCCTTTTCTTCATCCCGGAAGCACGTCGTTCCTTCTGTCCATGTGACCAGGACGTACTTCCGGGTTATAGGGCACGTAGTACTCCCCAAGCCTCCCTACAGCGGCTCCTGGTGGTCCCCATGGTATCCAGCAGAGCTGTTCGTAAAAACTACAAGGTCCATGAGGCTCTGCTGGAATTCGGGGAACCTCCAGGCTGCTGGGAGGGCTCCATCTGGCAGCTTGGAGGTGTGGGCCGGAATATATGGCTGGCCATCCCTCACACTGTCTTACTAAGTACAGTGATACCTTGGAATCAGAACTTAATCAATTCCAGAACCCCATTCGAATTCCAAGGCAGTTTTTTCCCCTTTAAAATAATAGAAACTGGATTAATCTGCTCCTGGTTCCCACAAACTCGAATTTTCAAAATGATTTTAACAGTAAATACACTGGATTTTAAGGTAAAATATTAACAAACTAGTCATTAAGCCCGTTACAATAACGGGTGCTAGAACAGTAGTGCATAAACATTAGTAGGAACAGTCTGTATTAAATGGCAAGGGGCTTTGACCTCATTCTTTTTGTTGGTCGTATTTTTCTTTGTCTTTCAGCTTTTCTTTTGTTGATGTTTACTTGCTGAGCTGACCGTTCTTTGTGGGCTGCCGCCGTGTATTGTGTGTCTTTAATTTTCTGTGACAGTAATACTGTCTTGTATGTCCGCTGGCTTGTACGTCCGTAATATACCTTTAATTTTCTTAGGCGGTAATACAGGTGTGCTTGTCGGTAATATGCCTTTAATCTCCTCTGACAGTAATACTGGCTTGTATGTGGCTGTAATATGAGTCACTGTATTGTGTACCTTTAATTTCCTCTCCCAGTAATACTGGTTTGTATTTACGTAAAATGTCTGTAATTTTTGCTGACAGTAATATCGCACATCGCACCGTGCCCCGCGCGTGCGCACTTCACCAGAAGACACCCACACACGGACACCTGGACGCACACAGGGATTTTATTAAAGAGGATAATAATATTTGAATAAAAATGTAAATTAATAAAATTAAAAATATAAAAACCTGTATTTACCTTAAAAAGCGATAAGATCTTTCTTAACTTCAATTGTAGCTCTAACAGCTTTCCTCTTCCTTTCATTTTCCTCACTACACTTTTCAGGACCCATGGCGAATACGCTAAGTTGTTATTATATAAAAAAATAACACAAAACAGGCACAAAAGCATGAAATTAGAAGCAAAAATAGCAGCAAAAATCACACAAGGTGCTTTCACTACAGCTTCTGACAATGAACTGAACGACAAAGCGTATGGGTGGCCCGAGCGCTGGGGAAACATGCGCCAAAACACACACGAACAACATGCTGGGTGGTCGGATTCCGGGGCAAAATTTGCTCAAATTTTTTGTTCGGATTCCAAGTTGTTCAAGTTCTGGGGCGTTCGGATTCCGGGGGCAATACTGTAATTATTTATTTAAAGAGCTTCTATAAAAAGCCAAATTTCCCCCTGGAGACCTACAGTGGTGTGAAAAACTATTTGCCCCCTTCCTGATTTCTTATTCTTTTGCATGTTTGTCACACAAAATGTTTCTGATCATCAAACACATTTAACCATTAGTCAAATATAACACAAGTAAACACAAAATGCAGTTTGTAAATGGTGGTTTTTATTATTTAGGGAGAAAAAAAAATCCAAACCTACATGGCCCTGTGTGAAAAAGTAATTGCCCCCTGAACCTAATAACTGGTTGGGCCACCCTTAGCAGCAATAACTGCAATCAAGCGTTTGCGATAACTTGCAATGAGTCTTTTACAGCGCTCTGGAGGAATTTTGGCCCACTCATCTTTGCAAAATTGTTGTAATTCAGCTTTATTTGAGGGTTTTCTAGCATGAACCGCCTTTTTAAGGTCATGCCATAGCATCTCAATTGGATTCAGGTCAGGACTTTGACTAGGCCACTCCAAAGTCTTCATTTTGTTTTTCTTCAGCCATTCAGAGGTGGATTTGCTGGTGTGTTTTGGGTCATTGTCCTGTTGCAGCACCCAAGATCGCTTCAGCTTGACTTGACGAACAGATGGCCGGACATTCTCCTTCAGGATTTTTTGGTAGACAGTAGAATTCATGGTTCCATCTATCACAGCAAGCCTTCCAGGTCCTGAAGCAGCAAAACAACCCCAGACCATCACACTACCACCACCATATTTTACTGTTGGTATGATGTTCTTTTTCTGAAATGCTGTGTTCCTTTTACGCCAGATGTAACGGGACATTTGCCTTCCAAAAAGTTCAACTTTTGTCTCATCAGTCCACAAGGTATTTTCCCAAAAGTCTTGGCAATCATTGAGATGTTTCTTAGCAAAACTGAGACGAGCCCTAATGTTCTTTTTGCTTAACAGTGGTTTGCGTCTTGGACATCTGCCATGTAGGCCGTTTTTGCCCAGTCTCTTTCTTATGGTGGAGTCGTGAACACTGACCTTAATTGAGGCAAGTGAGGCCTGCAGTTCTTTAGACGTTGTCCTGGGGTCTTTTGTGACCTCTCGGATGAGTCGTCTCTGCACTCTTGGGGTAATTTTGGTCGGCCGGCCACTCCTGGGAAGGTTCACCACTGTTCCATGTTTTTGCCATTTGTGGATAATGGCTCTCACTGTGGTTCGCTGAAGTCCCAAAGCTTTAGAAATGGCTTTATAACCTTTACCAGACTGATAGATCTCAATTACTTCTGTTCTCATTTGTTCCTGAATTTCTTTGGATCTTGGCATGATGTCTATCTTTTGAGGTGCTTTTGGTCTACTTCTTTGTGTCAGGCAGCTCCTATTTAAGTGATTTCTTGATTGAAACAGGTGTGGCAGTAATCAGGCCTGGGGGTGGCTACGGAAATTGAACTCAGGTGTGATACACCACAGTTAGGTTATTTTTTAACAAGGGGGCAATTACTTTTTCACACAGGGCCATGTAGGTTTGGATTTTTTTTCTCCCTAAATAATAAAAACCATCATTTAAAAACTGCATTTTGTGTTTACTTGTGTTATATTTGACTAATGGTTAAATGTGTTTGATGATCAGAAACATTTTGTGTGACAAACATGCAAAAGAATAAGAAATCAGGAAGGGGGCAAATAGTTTTTCACACCACTGTAGTTCTATCTATCCATTTATCTATTTTTCTATCTATCAATCATATAGTGCCTTTTATTTTTCTATCTCTCTGTTCTTTGGATTTTCTGGCTTTTACTTGGATTCTATTCTTGAATTTCAGATTTGTTCTGCGTGCTTTGACAGGGCAGATATTAACACAACTCCACCAGGCTTGGTGGTCTCTTGCCAGGTTATCCTGACCAGCAGGGTGGAATGTTGTACTGAAGGTTGAGCCGTGAGTTGTATGGAGAGAACGATGACAGTATAGAGAACTGTACTCTTAAAATCGGTAATCTCTGTGCATTAGAAAAGTATTATAAGCACATGAGAAAAGTAGATATTATAGTTCACAAAGCATTAAGATGTAAGAGTTAGGATTAAAAAAACGTAAGCCTACATATTTTTTTTATTATTCTGTATGAGCTAGAAACCACCAATAGTTTATTAAGCCAAAAGTTAGACATGCAGGAGAGCTGGAGAAGGATGGGCCCCTCGCTTAGAGAGAGAATGTGATCTCTTTGGCTGTCAGTTATAATAGCAAAACAAGAACAGTCGCCATCAAATAGATAAGACAGACAGAGCGGGGTCTGACACCCCTTAACTAAGAATTATTGGTGGAATCAATTAGAGGCAGGACTACAGCAATGGAGTGTTGTACAAGTTCACATCTCACAAGAACGAGCTCCAAGTTCAGTTCACACAGATTAAAAGGAATACATTCACGTTCATAGTTCACCATTTCAGTTTCAAAATAGTTCACGTTCATGGGTGAGAATAAATAACCCATGAGTTTACTTTTTTCAGTTTTACATGCCTTATATTAGGCTATTACAGTGTTCTTGAATAAAATACAATTAATTATGAAGACTTTTTAATTTAAATACACTTTATTGAGTTAAACCCAGCAACAAACACGTATAACCATATATGCTGATATCCTCCCAGTCAAATAATAAATTAAACAGATGCAAGTATACAAATAAATGACTGCTCTATTTCCAACCATGTGACACAAATGGTGATCGTGGTACCTGCGTGTAGGTGAACTAACCGGTCAAAATTCGCGTCACATCCACATTCCAACGGGGAAAAATATAAAGTGGCATCGCGAAGTCCCACGTTTTCCTAAAAGCAAAAGCGGAGCTTTACCGCGTGTTCGTGTCAGCGGGGCTGCAGCATAAGCACAAGTAGGTAGACACAGACCATGCTGCCTATTTGATTTGACGTTATTTTTTATGAATACAAATACAGTAAAACCTTGGATTGCGAGTAACTTGGTCTGCGAGTGTTTTGCAAGACGAGCTAAAATTTTTAATAAATTTTAAATTGATAAACGAACGAGGAAGTATTATACGTTTTGTCTGCCGAGCGTCACGTGACCACAACAGCCGATGGTTCCTCTCTCTCTCTCTCTCTCTCTCGCTGTGGGATTGTGGGTAATCGTCTCCCACGCTCGGTCTGAGTCGGCGTGCCTCACTCACATTTTTAATGTCCGTAAGAGCGTATACTGTTTATTATACCATTGTGATCACGTGTGTGTGTGCTGTAATGTGTGACTCACTGTCTTGCACCCCAAAACACGAGGCTGAATCTCAGTACTTTAGCAACACCTGCTTTATTCAGCTTGAAACGGTAACAGCACGGTTATTTATTGTAGCGGGATCTGCCACTCTCCAATACACAGACACAGCAATCAGGCAGGTTAGTGACCAAGTGATCCTGTGCCCTGTGCATTTATAATGTTCAACGGCAGGCGCTTATAGCATGACCGCGATCTTTTCGGATTCGTTTTTGCGGCGAACTGCTACAACGCTGGGAGCCTGCGGTTACTTGCTTCGGGACGCTCTTCTGCGTGTCATCCCGTTGTGGGGAATCCCAAAAGACTTTACAAACCTTACAGTGCGTAAAGCATTTTTTAATTGCGTTTACAAGTGTTTTGACTCATCAGGCAAAAGCAACTGTCATTGGGTTGGTTTCCTTGTTATAGTTGCAAATAAAGGAAAAAGATTCCAGTGAGCCAACAGATAGCAGGGATTCCGTTAGTTAGAGTGAAAGTCGTCCTACACGATAACCCTCCTCCTTCTCGCCTCTCTCCCTCACAACAACCACGATTCTTTTCAAAGGTAAAGTGCAGGTTAATTTGTTTTATGTATTTTTACTTTATATTTTGGATTAGTCATTTTTATATGAATATTTTGGGGTTGTAGAACGAATCATCTGAGTTTCCATTATTTTTTATAGGGAAATTCGCTTTGATATGCGAGTGCTTTGGATTACAAGCGCGTTTCCGGAACGTATTATACTCGCAAACCAAGGCAAAAAATTCGTACTAAATTAATATTCGTAAAAATCCACTATTTGTGCTTATCCGAATACTGTATTTGGATACGGCTCCACCCCAACATTACAGGGTAAGTCAAAACGTTCAATCGGGACCTAAACCAGATCCAGAATGTCAACTAAAACTGAACTCGCCCACGTTCAAGTTCACCGTTTCTTAGAAAACTTAGCTTGTTTGATGAACTTTTGAACTAGTTCATGCACAACACTGACGCTCGAAGTCAAATGAGGAAGAATAATGGCTGAAATTATAAGAATTGTAATGAAAGTTAAAGGTGCCCATTGCTGGGGGCTTATTGTTCCGTCTTAAGGGAGTCTGGATGCGCGCCGTACAGTAAGCTTCATTCGTCCGTCTGTCCTGAGTCTCCGTGTGCCATTATTGGGACTGAAGGCGCCCCTGCCATGTCAGCCTGCTTCAGCAAAAGCTGGGGCCGCCATAGACATGTGCAGTGTTTTAAAATCTGGAGTTTCTTTTCCATTTTCAACTCAAATCATTACACACATATTTTTGTTGTTTTTGCAGAAGACAGTGCTTGGCTTAAAAAGCCATTTGCGGCCAAACTGAGTAGAAACAAGCGGCGCCGCGGCATCTGACAGATGGGATGCTAAGTGGCACACACTGCGTAAAGCGCTGACCACCTAGAATGGCCTAAAAGGGCAGTTTATTGTTCTAACCAAATTGCTCTCGGCCCCCCTGCACACAAACACAGCATTTCTTTTTTTTTTTTAAAGCTTAGCGGTGGTGTATTTTTGGGGCAGAAAAGGCCAAACGCATTTATTATTATTATTTCGTTCACACCCCAGGTTTTTGCTTTGTCTTTTAATTACACAGCTACAACCATAATGCCATTTTTTTGCAATTTTGCTAATGGCTGGCATTCATTTAAAAAGCTAAGCAACAAACACGTATAACCATACAGTATATGCTAATATCCTCTCGGTCAAAAAAGAAATTAAATAGATGCAATTATACATATCAATTACTGCTCTATTTCAAACCATGTGACACAAATGGTGACTGTAGAACCAGCGTGTAGGTGAACTAACCGGTCAAAATTCGCGTCACATATTGCATGGCCAACGGGGAAAAATATAAAGTGGCCTCGCGAAGTCCAACGTTTCCCTAAAAACAAAAGCTGAGCTTCACCGCGTGCTCGTGTCAGCGGGGCTGCAGCATAAGCACAAGCAGGCAGACACAGACCATGCGGCCTATTTCATTTGACGTTATTTTTTCCGAGTGCAAAAGCAGTAAAACCTTGGATTGCGAGTAACTTGGTCTGCGAGTGTTTTGCAAGACGAGCTAAAATTTTTAATAAATTTTAAATTGATAAACGAGCGAGGTCTTGCAATTAAACACACTTAACCACATAGTGCATTAGTGACGCGCAGCCTGCTTCGACTAACGCCATTAGAGGCTGTTCATTGTGGTCTGTTGCCGAAGGGACTTTTTCATCTTTGCCAAGATATTTAATCTCACAAGGGTGGCAAGGCGGTTCAGTGATTAGCACTTTTGGCTCAAGCTCAAGTTCAAATATATTGTCCCATACAGAGCACGGTGACATTCTGACTTGTATGTTTGACTAACATGTTGTCACATCCTTTTGCCATGGCCAGCAATCACTTGTATTAATAAATGATGAAATAACATTTCTCAAACACAGATGTTCACAGGAGTGGCACGATGGTAAGGAGACCTGGGTTAGTGTCCTGGGTCTGCATGTTCTCCCCGTGTCTGTGTGAGTTTCTTCCCACAGGCCAAAGACATACATTTTTTAGGTGGACTGGCGACACTTAAATTGGCCCGGTTGAGTGTGTATGTGTGTGTGTGTTCACCCTGGGATGGACTGGCATCCTGTCCAGGGATTGTTCCTTTCTTGTATCCTGTGCTAGCTGGGATGGGCTCCAGCAAAAAGACCCAGTGACCCTGACTTGACAGTTCTTGACGCCAACAGATGGCCTTTTACCACCTCCATTTCTGACACACCTGGACCTTGCCCTTGACTTCTGGTCCCGGCTCTTTCATTTTGGTACTTCCACCTGCTCCCTGTGGTCCTGTGGAATTTTCTCCAGATGCTCTGATTTACCTCTAACACCTCAAAAGGGAGGTAGCTCATATTAAAAGGGGATTCTGAAGTGTCCCCATCTGCGTACAGAGCTATGTAATCATCTGCACTGCAGTGGACTCCAGGGATGGGTCCCATCGTGGCTCTGATGCTGCCAGGGTAGGCTTCAGCTCCCCATAGCCTTAAACTGGATTACACAAGCTCATGGCTAAATAGATAGATAGATAGATAGATAGATAGATAGATAGATAGATAGATAGATAGATAGATGAATGTGTAGGGCACTATATAATAGACAGATAGAACGTGATTGGTCTTTGGGGGGAAATTTGGCATTTTTTCAGAAGCTCTTTAAATAAATAAACAGAAAAATCAATAAATACACACAAATATAAATATAAATATATATATATATATATATATATATATATACACATACTGTAGTTTTATATATATATATATATATATATATATATATTGCAGCGGACGGCTGGGGGTGGTACCCAGCATGGATGCCTGGAAGGACCGGAAGAGGGACTACGTCTCCTCCGGACCACGAGAAGGCAGCCGCCCTGGTTGGTATGGTGGCCATGGGAACAGAGCATGGAAGCTCAACCCTATAAGAAGCCCTGGATGTCAGCACTTATGCCACACCCGGAGGTGCTGGCGGAAGGAAAACCAGGGACACCTGGAGTGCTTCTGGGTGCTTGTGCGGAACTTCCGCCACACCAGGAAGTGCCGCAGGCAGCTCATCAGGAGGCACCTGGAGCACTTCCGGGTGGAATTAAAAGGGGCCGCCTCCTTTCATTTGGGAGCTGCAGTCAGGAGGAAGAAGACAGAGCTCAGAGGAGAGGAGTGGAGGTGGTGAAGACGTGAAGAAGTGGGTTATTGGTGTAAGGGCACTGTGTGCTGTGGACATTATTTATAAATAAATGTGTGCTTTATGTAAGCATCGGTGTGTGCCTGTCTGTGTCCGGGGCTGGACTTCCACTATATATATATATATATATATATATAGGCGGCACGGTGGCGCAGTGGGTACCGCTAATGCCTCTTAATTAGGAGACCCTGGGTTCGCTTCCCAGATCCTCCCTGCGTGTAGTTTGCATGTTCTCCCCGTGTCTGCGTGGGTTTCCTCCCACAGTCCAAAGACATGCAGGTTAGGTGCATTGGTGATCCTAAATTGTCCCTAGTGTGTGTTTGGTGTGTGTGCGTATGTGTGTGTATGCGCCCTGCGGTGGGCTGGCGCCCTGCCCGGGGTTTGTTTCCAGCTTTGTGCCCTGTGTTGGCTGGGATTGGCTCCAGCAGACCTCCGTGACCCTGTGTTTGGATTCAGTGGGTTGGAAAATGGATGGATGGATATATATATAATATACTGTATATACATACAAACACAGATACACACAAACACTATACTCTGAACACACAGCAGAATGACTATACAGAATGAATATTAAAAAGAAAGCAAACTCCTGACTTGACTCAATACACACAGGTGTATTGCCGTTACGCCAGTCGCATTTCCTGACACACTTCTGCCGAATGGTTGGTTGGCTGACAGTCCTCACAGTGTTAGTGTGTCTGAGAGAGGATGTGCAGAGTTGTTCATAATGGTTTTGTTTTAATCCTCTCCTTCATTACGACCTCCTGGGGGTCCTTTCAATTTGCTTGTTCTTTCTGTGACGTTACCAGCTCAGCGCACCACACTCTCAAAAACCAAGCATGCCAGGCTGGTTCTTCAGAGCGATGCCATAGGGGAGCCATTCTTGGTTCCTCAAAACACTCGTTCACATGAAGGTTCCAGACTGAACCTTTCATTTACTTGGATCCGTTACAGGCTCCATACAGCGAATAACCATTAATAGATGGTGACAGATCTGTGAAATATCAATGGGTCTCGCTGCATATGTCCTGTAACACAGGCTAAGTTCAGGTTTTCTTAATCTTTTAGTGCCCAACATCACACCATGCATAAAATATATTGTGACAAAACCGCTAGGGGTGTGCCAGCCACCCAACCCGACACAGACAGACATGTGAGGCACACTTATAAAAACAAATAAATGTTTCATTTTTTTGTTTTTTCCCTGTACTCACAGGCACAACACAGTCCCAAGCACTAAGCACAAAACCACCCTTCTCTTCTCTTTTTTTTGCTTCTCTTTATCTCTTTCTCTTCTCCACCACTCCTCTCCAGCAAGCTTTGTCTCCCTCCTCTCAACTCTGGCTTCCGGAGTGGTGACTGCTGGCTCCTTTTATAACCCACCCGAAGTGCTCCAGGTGCTTGATGATTTACTTCCGGGAGCACTTCCAGGTGTGGCAGAAGAACTGCCCATAAGGGCTCAGCAGCTACTGATGTAGCACCCCCTGGCGGTGCCTGCGGATCCCTATAGGGCTTCACCAAACTCCAACTCCCATGGAGCCCTGCGGTAGTCCGAGGCACCGCTTTAACCCAGGGGGGTTGCCAGCTAGTGTCTCGGGGGGAAATAATGCTCTGGCCACGCTAGCTCCCCAGGTCTTCCCAACGTGGAGGTGTCCCTGTTGGGTAAGGGCCCCAGCCACATGCCACATTATATATATATATATTTTTCTTCCACATATTAGGAAGTTTTTCAAAGCACAAAGCACCAACTCCATATGCAGAGAACCAATCCCAGAATGAAATAGTGCTTGGTCAAGCAATGGGGCTACAAGGAACCACACAACCCAGTAAGGAAACACACAGTGCCATTACAGAACCAGCATTTTTAAGATTGCACAGTTTAGAAAGATCACACTGACTGTCATAGAGTTGTAGAAGATGTGAAGGATGTCACCTTCCATACTAAATGGAGTCCAAGAATAAAACAGTCAGCTTTGGCCTTTCTTCTATAGAGTGCTCTGTGTTAGAGAGGTATCAATTATAAAGAGACACGGATCACATTTAATGGTGCACCTCCCAGCATGCATGAGAGTGTCTATTATGGGATGTTAAAAAGTGAAGAAGGTGCGTGAGTGTTGCAATAGTCAATCCGCAAAAGAAACATTTATTTGATATAAGTAAGAATCAGCAGTGTACCGAGTTAAGATAAGTGTGCGTTGATGACCAGAGGTGGGTTCGCTAGCATTTTCCTTGTATTTTATGTTTTTATATGTTAAGATGTAAAGTCGTTTAAATGTACTGATTACGTTATTGATTTGAATTCTATACTGCCGGTAAGCTAGTGCTTAATTTCAGTAATACTGCCATCTAGTGGACTTTGGGTACTTTATCAATAAGTTTTATGTATTCTTTTTTATTGTAGACCACACACACAAATACAAATACACCTATACCTATTCGAATGCAGGTGTATATCTCCAAATAAATAAGTTCAATTTCAAACTAAGCTGCTGTGTGGAATATTCTGCATCATTTGCCAGTGTCCTGATCGACACTCCGGAGTGAACACTATAAGTCCTGAACATACGAAAGATAAAGTGGTCCTTTGCTACACTCTGAGTAGTAAGAAAAGCGTTACATAAATGTAAAGGACTGTTATTAGAGTTCCTCTGTGCTACAAGACCAATGCTAACTATCATTGATGTGGACCCCCAAGTACTTATAGCAGTGAACCACCTCTACATCCACTCCTTGAATTGTGACCAGACGTAGAGACTCTTGGGTGTGGTGGATGACCAGAGGACAAGTTAAAATCATGTGCTCAGATCACTTTATTGGAGCTGAAAGAGTGCTCCAGTTCTTGATGTTTAGTTGCAGACAATTCTCAAAGTTCTCCCCCTTGACTCCTCTCCTCTGTCTCATCCCCCTTATCAATCCACTCCATAAGTGCAGAATCATCTGAGGATGTCTTCAATTGACCTGACCCGCTGTTAGATTTACAGTCGGAGGTGTGCAGAGTGAAGAGGACACTTGTAGTGCTCCAGTGTTGCTCACACAGCCCTTGAGTCTCACAAACTGCACTCTGTCTGACAGATAGTCCATTATTCAGGACACCATGGGCTCATCCACCCACATATCTCTGAGTTTACACCTTGAAAGGGATGGCTGGATGGTACTGAGGCACTGGAGAACTCAAAAGATACCCTCCTCACGGCGCTGCCAGCTTTGTCCATCCTTGTGGAGCGGGTAGATAATGGCATGACCCACTTCAGTCTTTGTCCAATAGTGGTCTACCACAAGAGGACTCGTATAATCCAGGACCAGCCCCTCAAAGGTCTTCATGAGGTGAGATGTACGAGCCACTGGCCTGTAGTCATTAGGTGGTGAGGCGTCTACCTTTTTTGGAACAGGAACAAAAAAAAAAAATGTTTCACAAAATGATCCTAACCAACCAACACTCAGTGACACTCTGAAGGACCATAACTCTCTGCCACAGTATAAAGGCGATCCCCTCAGTATTGAGGCCATAGTGGACCTGCCACTTACAGAACACAAGGGATATGCACTCACTAGCCACTTTATTAGGTACACCTGGTCAACTGCTTGTTAAATCAAATATCTCATCAGCCAATCACATGGCAGCAACTCAATGCATTTCGGCCTGTAGACATTGTCAAGACCACCTGCTGAAGTTCAAACCAGCATCAGAATGGAAAAGTAATAATGTGACTTTGAACATGGCATGGGTGTTGGTGCCAGATGGGCTGATCTGAGTATCTCAGAAATTGCTGATCTGCTGGGATTTTCACACACAGCCATCTCTTGGGTTTAGAGAGAATGGTCTGAAAAAGGGAAAACATCCAGTGAGCGGCAGTTCTGTGGGTGAAAATGCCTTGTTGATGCCAGAGGTCAGAGATGAATGGCCAGACTGGTTCAAGCTGATAGAAAGGCAGCAGGAACTCAAATAAGCACTCATTACAAGTGATGTATGCAGAAGAGCATCTCTGAACACACAACACGTTGAACCTTGAAGCAGGTGGGCTACAGCAGCAGGAGACCACCCTGGGTGCCACTCCTGTCAGCTAAGAACAGGCAACTGAGGCTACAGTTCATATGGGCTCACCAAAACTGGACAATAGAAGATTGGAAAAATGTTGCCTGGTCTTATGAGTCTCAATTTCTGCTATGACATTCAGATTGTAGGGTCAACATCATGAAAGCATGGATCCATCCTGCCTTGTACCAACAGTTCAGACTGGTGGCGGTGGTGTGATGGTGTGGGGGATATTTTGTTGGCCCCTTAGTACCAACTGAGCATCGTTAAAATGCCAAAGCCCACCTGAGTCTTGTTGCTGACCATATCCATCCCTTTATGATCTTCTCATGGCTACTTCCAGCAGGATAACGCGCCATGTTACAAACTCAGATCAACTCAAACTGGTTTCTTGAACATGACGATGAGTTCACTGGACTCAGATGGCCTCCACAGTCACCAGATCTCAATCCAATAGAGCACCTTTGGGATGTCGTGGAGTGGGAGATTCGCATCATGGATGTGCAGCCAACAAATCTGCAGCAACTGCATGATGCTATCATGTCAATATGGACACAAAATCACTGAGGAATGTTTTCACCGCCTTGTTGTATCTATGCCTCAAAGAATTACGGCAGTTCTGAAATCAGAAGGGGGTCCAACCCAGTAATAGTAATAGCACTGCAGTCTTTGTCCAACAGTGGTCTACCACAAGAGGACTCGTATAATCCAGGACCAGCCCCTCAAAGGTCTTCATGAGGTGAGATGTACGAGCCACTGGTCTGTAGTCATTATGTGGTGAGGCGTCTGCCTTCTTTGGAACAGGAACAAAAAAAAAAATGTTTCACAAAATGACCCTAAACCACCAACACTCAGTGACACTCTGAAGGACCATAACTCTGTGCCACAGTATAAAGGCGATCCCCTCAGTATTGAGGCCGTAGTGGACCTGTCACTTACAGAACACAAGGGATATGCACTCACCGGCCACTTTATTAGGTACACCTGGTCAACTGCTTGTTAAATCAAATATCTAATCAGCCAATCACATGGCAGCAACTCAATGTATTTCAGCCTGTAGACATTGTCAAGACCACCTGCTGAAGTTCAAAGCAGCATCAGAATGGAAAAGAAATGAGACTGATGTGACTTTGAACATGGCATGGGTGTTGGTGCCAGATGGGCTGGTCTGAGTATCTCAGAAATTGCTGATCTGCTGGGATTTTCACACACAACTGTCTCTAGGGTTTAGAGAGAATGGTCTGAAAAAGGGAAAACATCCAGTGAGCGGCAGTTCTGTGGGTGAAAATGCCTTGTTGATGCCAGAGGTCAGAGATGAATGGCCAGACTGGTTCAAGCTGATAGAAAGGCAGCAGGAACTGAAATAAGCACTCGTTACAAGTGATGTATGCAGAAGAGCATCTCTGAACACCAACACTCAATGAGAGTAAAGAGGGCGGGAGATGGGCCTGTTCCCTGAGGTGTTCCAGTGTGACGTATTCTGCATTATTTAACTTATTCCTCAAATTTGAGTCTCTTTACTGTCAAACATTTTCAGGGGGGCAGCGTTTATGAAGTAACCTTTGTAGCAGTGGTTCTCAGTGTGCTCACTAGTGGGGTCCCTAGTAACCTTCCAGGTGAAACGCAGCAACATATTTAAATCAGTAAAAAAAAAAATGAAGCTACAGCAAGGGAGTCCAATTTCTGGATCTGGCCCTGAGATTAAAACACGTCACATACGTCCCGCAATGACCGTTAGTTTTCTCAAGACCCTCCATTAATGTATGTTTTTTCTTATATCGTTTAGCTGCTGCCTCCACCCTACATGATGCTGTCGTCGTTTCTGCTGACTGGATTGTTTTTTTGTGGAATGAAGACGCTTTTGCATTTCCACTCGTGTTAAACGTGCCGATCACCGACAGAAAGACTCCAGCACTGAATCCACAGGCTAAACAAGGGGCTTCTGAAGTGTGAAAAAATACAACAAAACAATAAAACGACAGCTGCAGGGATTAATTCTTTACTTTACAAATTACTCACTACTAATCATTTGGTTTTCAGTTTAAAATGTAATATTTAAGCCTAGTGAGTCATGAGCCAGTTATATTGTTATCAGAACTATCTGCAGTGGCAAATCCTGTATTTTGGTAATTACTGCTACCTAAAAATTGCCCACTCATTTTATGTTACAATTAAGACAATTTAGGCACCAGTAAAAACAACTTATTTAATAAAACACAGAGGCTGTTTTTGAAATGGCCTATTGTGTATTAAGCTTTATAAAACCCAGGCAGTGTAACAGCATTAGTCGCTAATAGGATTTTACAATACAATGCGGGGGGAAATCGGCCACTAAGTGAACTCGCTTTTTCTTTTTTAACTTAAGCTGACAACCCACCTGTTGAGAAGCTCTCCACCAGGCCAGCATTTCTCAGCCTTTTTTTTGGCATTGTGACCATTCCCCCCCCATGTAAGTGTTTTTGCGACCCACCAAGGAGGTGCCCCCTCTGGCAGTCATCAGAGCACATCCATCTCCATGTATTGATCTTTATGGGGTGAGGTCAGTGATACGACCCGCAACGACCCACCGTGTCCCACTGCCAATATAAACGATAGCAATTCACAACCCACTGTTGGCAGCCTACGATCCAGTGGTTGAGAAACACTGCACTGGGGGGAGATTGGAGAAACAAAGGCTGAGGACCACTGGCCTACAGTATAGAGTCCCCACTAACTACAGTGTGAGGGCACTGTAGAGCACTAATGTGAGCAACACTGAATTTAAAAACAAGCAAAACATCTTCCAGGAAATGGTGGTTTATTTATTTTACAAATATAAATGAGGTTTTCTATTAAATAAAATGAAATTTGGTATTTTAATATGTTCCCATTTATCATGGCACCCAGAGTAAGAATTTAGCTGTACTCTCCACTTGTTAAAATACAACTTTCTACAGCAACTACTATATATATAGTGATGGAACCATGGGCGTTAGCAAGCCGCAAACCCCCAACACGAACACACAACTCAGTCCCGGGTTCAAATACCAGTGTGTTTATTAAACCACAATATTTCAAAGTCACAAAGCACAAATTTCTCTCTCTTCTCCACAATTCCCTTCACAATACTTTTCTTACCACCTCACTACCTTCCTCTAGTCAAGTTTTGCCTCTTTACCTCCCAGCTCTGACTCACCGGGCCAAGGGAGTGTGGTCCCTTTTATTATGGACCTGGGAGTACTTCTGGTGTCCGGGTGATTGCCCGACGAAAGCACTTCCGGGTCACATGAAAGTCCATTATAACAGGGGGCTTGTCTTCCTGCAGCACCGTCTTGTGGCACCCACTGACCCCAACAGGGCTGCTCTGCTAGACTACATCTCCCAGCATGCCCTGCCGGTTCCATACTGGAGCTTGCTATCTGGGGCTGCTGCCATCTAGCGTGCTGGGGAAGGGAAAAGGCCAACAGCAACACCTTCATTCTTCAAGGGGCTGTCCGAACCTCTATTCTGGTCAGTTCTTCTGGGTCTGGTTCCTCTCGGAGCACCCTGTCTAGGTAAAGAACCATTGCCTGTTCCGGCCACAACGCCGGTCCAGCCCATATGGAATTCACTATATATATATATATATATATATATATATATATATATATATATATATATATATATATATATATATATATATATATATATACCAGTAACGGCATACTGCACGTTACTGTGCAGTGAATACACTAGACTTGATCATTCCTAATATTCATCCTCTTTCTCTGTCTCTATTTACCTTCGTTTGCTCAGAGCTTGATGCACTTGCTGCTTCCTGAGCAGCTCTTCTTTACTCCACCCTAACGGCCCGCTGCTTCTCTTCTTTCGTTGGCATCTTTTCGCGTTAAAACTGATAAAGTTAGTTTTTGTGTTGCAATTACTTAGTACGTTTTCTTTAATTTTTCACTTAATCTGGCACTTTAGTCTTCAATCTGCCTCAAAAATGATTAGCGAAGGTGGTAGGGAATGAGAATGGCGCCCGTACGCATGCGCCGCATGGCCGCCCTGCTGAGAGTTGATAATACAATAAAATAAAATTCAAATAAAAAGAGTAATAAAATCATCATCCTGAAAGCGGATAGTAGACGTCACATAGTATATGTGTACCAAATTTCAAGTCAATAGGTGAAATGGTTTGCGAGCTACAAGTGATTTAAAATCCTGGACAGACAAACGAACAAACACGGTAGCGTATTATAGAAGAAGATATATTGTAAGAAAGACCCGACACAGATTGGACACGGGAGGCACGTATAAAAATGAATAAACTTTTATTTTCTTCAGCTGGAGGGCACGTCTTCCCTGTAATCCCTCCAGCCACAACACAGTCCCAAGCACAAAAAACACACTACAACACTCCTTTTCTCTCTTCTACCACCACCACTCCTCTACAAGCTTTGTCCTCCTCCTCCCGACTCTGGCCATTGAGTGGTGGTTGCTGTCTCCTTTTATGGCCCACCCAAAAGTGCTCCAGGTGCTTGATCACCTGTTTTCGGTTGCACTCCCGGGTTAGTCCAGTTGGGCTCAGGGACCCATGCCACGCCCCCTGGTGGCCACCCCAGATCCCAACAGGGCTGTGGAGAACTCCATTTCCCATGAAACCCTGTGAGAGACTGAGGCACCGCTCCAACCCATGGGGGCGGCTATCCAGCATCCAGGGGGAGGTACTGCATCGTCCAGGGCTGCTCCCCCTAAATACCCATTGAAGGGGCATCCTGGGACCCAGCCGTCCGCCACAATACACACACACACACACACACACACACACACATATATATATATATATATATATATATATACTGTATATACAGGGTGAGTCAAAATTATGTTAACACTAACGGTACTGCTATGTATATACTAATATACAACTTTTTGTAGACAATTTATGTGCCACATATGGTACATGTGTTGAACATGATGGCAAACAGGTTGAGACATTCCTGTAAATCATCTTGCATATATGCAGAATGTTTTGTGAGTAAATTATTTTCGCCAATCAAATGTTAACATAATTTTGACTCCCCCAGTATATATAAGCTATATGGTGTATATAAAGATACATATATACATATACAGGGGTGGGCAAAAATAGGTTTACACTTCTTCATATGGAAAAAGACAAAGGCAGTTTATGATTATTATAATAACTTTATTAGCTCAAAAGAATGACACAAAGGTACAGTGCACTTAGGTAGAATATTGTAAGTGCGCAAATTGCTGGCCTTGAGTACTCACGACTGTAACCCTATTTTTGCACATATACTTTGTGTGTGTATGTATGTATGTATGTGTATATATATATACAGTATATATACATATATATTTACATACAATGTGTAAAATGCTATCTGCTGCCACTTGGTGGTGCTGGAGTGCAGTCCAAAGATCCACTCTGGAATGCCTATGGTCCTATCAGCCATGCAGTAGGCCAATGTCTAAATGAGATTTGTCACAATACATTTTAATGCGCTCATTGTTTATACAGTTTGAGTGTCCATTTTCTGAGAAGAGCTTTATACACGTTACTAATTCACTGCTCATATCAGGAAAACACATTTGTATGGAAACAGCATGATGGTGCAGTGCTGCTTATTGCATTAAAACTTCAAATCTTGCACTTGATGGTGTTCTGTGTAGACTTAACAATTTTTTCTGTGCCTTAGTGCACTGTGATCATTCGAGGGAATGACAGACTTGACAAAAATACATTTTTGCGCTCCAACCGAGCCGTCCCCATTTACTTTAAAGGAAAACAATCACTCAATGGTGGCAAAACATAACAAAACAGTAGCCACCAGGTAATGTGGGGTGGACTAACGTCAAGTGTTTCTTCAAAGTTATAAAGGGGCTCCTTCTTTCTGGTTGCTCGGTTGTGAAGTGACACCTCCTTCCAGGCAGTCGAGCTTTTATGGCCCAGGGACCAGATGCCAGCTGAAAGCAGCACCCCTTCTTTGTCTGGGGTGGAAGTACATACCTGGGAGGGACCCTGAGTGTGACCCTCTGATGCACATGTGTGATAAGCGTGTTCAGTGAATTGGCAGTTCTGCTTTGCTCCCATGGCACTGTGAGGACGAATGTGTGCATATGTGGGCACTCGGGCGGACTGGTGCCCTGCCCACTGCTGTTCACCAGCTTTTAGCCCAGTGCTGGCAGCCCCTCACAAAAATGAATTGGATTAAGCTGGCGTCGGTGTTGTATATATATATGGTCTTTATATGGCCCGTCTCGAGCCCCTCCAGTTCATATTTGACTTGCCATTTCTTGATGTACTCTATGAGCTCAAGTCAGCACTGAGCTGTGAAGGTGAAGTTAATGTGGTGGAAACAGGAAGAGTGGTCAAGAGTAAGGATCCAAGTTACTTTGACAAGAAACAAATTGTAATGGCTAGACAACTGGGTCAGGGCATCGCCAAAATGGCAGGTCTTGCAGGATGTCCCTGGTATGCAGAGGTTAGTACCTACCAAAAGTGGTCCAAAGAAAGACAACTGGTGGATTGGTGAAGGGGATTTGGGCACCCAAGGTTCACTGATGCGCATGGAGAGTGAAGACTAACTCATCTGATTTGATCCCACAGAAAACTTAGAGAAAGGTGTGAGAACATACAGCACATCGCAGCTTGCTGTGTCGCTGTAGACCGGCCAGAGTGCCCATGCCGATCTCTGTCCACCACAAAAAGCACCTACAATGGGCATGTGAGCATCAGAACTGAACAACAAAGCAATGGGAGAAGGTGGCCTGGTCTAATGAATCATGTTTTCTTTTCAGGGTGCATGTGTGTCATCTACCTGGGGAAGAGATGGCAGCAGAATGCATTATGAGAAGAAAAGCAAGCCGGCAGAGGCAATGTGATACTCTGGGCAATGTTCTGCTGGGAGAACTTGGGTCCTGGCATTCAAGTGGATGTTACTTTGGCATGTACCACCTACCTAAAGATTTCTGCAGACCATGTATTCCCCTTTCATGGCAACACTGCAAAACTTGTTTAGGAATGGTTTGAGGAACATGACAAAGAGTGCAAGGTGTTGATCCGATTGAGATCTGGGAAATTTGGAGACCCAGTCGAGTATTGTTGGGAAATGCTAGAAAAGCAAGTCTGATCTATGGAGACCCCACCTCGCAACTTACAGGACTTAAAGGATCTGCTGCTAATGTCTTAGAGCCATCCGATACTACCGGACACCTCCAGAGAGTCTTGTGGAGTCCATGCCTGGATGGGTCAGAGCTGGTTTGTTGGTGCAAGGGGCACCTGCACAATTTTAGGCAGGTGGTTTTAAGGCTGAGGTGGACCGGTTTATGCTCCATCCATAGAAGATGTACAATCTTCCTTAACATTTGTACCGACTCACAGTTACTAGTTCCAGCCTTACGTTCTTTACCAGCTCCAGCCATTACTTGACTCAAATGAGTTTTGTTACTTTTTCCCAGCAAATCCAGGCAAGATGGCAGTAAAGTCTATACAGGCTAATAGGACTTTCCTCATACTATAATTATGACATTTGTAATGAATAGCTTGTGTTTGTGCTCACATGCCCACAAATAAATGTCTTTATATTCAGCGCCTTTAATGAATTATTCCACATCATTGGCATACAATACAAACAAGCGTGTCACTTTTAAAAGAAACATCAATTCATTTATTTACTTATTTCGCCTCCACAAATACATACTGCTTCACAGGGTCCTGCAGTTCATTCATTACATTTACTAATTAAAAAATGTGACTGTTTATTCGCATTAGATTAACTGGTAACTCTACATTGGACGAGTGCGATTGTGGAGAATGCATGGCAGGGACGTCCCTCAAAGGTTGCTTCTAATATTGCCAGGATGGGCTTCAGCCTTTCATGACCCTCTACTGGATAAGAAGATTACCAAAAAATGGAAGAATAGATGGAGGGACTCCTTATTTGGTGGTCAGAGACACTGATGTGGGTGTCAAGGAAGCCACAATGTAAAAAAAAATAATGTTAAATTTACGGTAAAGTACTGGCAGCTGTGGTTGCCAGAATTTTACTGCAAAAAATAAAGCGACAATATTTTTAGGTCTGCGGTATAACTTTGTAGTAAATAGCTGTTTTTTTCTTTACAACACATTCCAATAGAAATGAATGTCGTGATGGATGGCAGGAACGCCCAAAGAATGAAAGAATGGGGGAAGGCAGCTTCTTTCGGACACTGCCTCCCCCACGACGCCAGATGGCGATTTCCCTGCAGCATAGCGGTGCCCCGGATTCCCACAGGGCACCATGGGATATGGAGTTCGGCTTCAGAGCCCTGCTGGGTACCGTGGGTGCTACCAGGAGATGCCACAAGGAGACAGGGGGATTTTTGCTTCCCGTATAGCAGTGGTTCTCAAACTGTGGGGTGCGCCCAAAGTAACAAAAAAGGGGGCGCGAATGTTGCCATATGTGGCGTGATTTCGCTATTCATAGGAAAATTTTAAACTTGTAGCGGTGTATTGCCAGCAAAAAATATAGAAATAAATTTTATTAGGGTTTCAAAAAAATGTTAGGGGGGCGCGATTAAAACGGTTATGAAAACTTGGGTCGCAAATACTGTACTTAAAGGTTGAGAAACGCTGCCGTATAGCCAGGAAGTACTTCTGGGCTGAAGAAAATTCAAGCTCTCCATTTGACCCTCAAAGTGCTGACAAGTCACGTGGGAGGAAGAATGGAAGCACTTCCGGGTCAAGGACTATATAAAGGACTATTGAGAACCCAGCAGGCGAGCCGGAGTTGGGAGGTGTCGAGGAGAGAATTATTATTATTATTATTATTATTATTGTGGAGAATAATTATTGTATTTATTAATAGTACTGGCCTGTGTATGATGGTTGGGGTGCTTAGAGGCACAAAGGAAAGAATTTAAAAATCCTTTTTGTGCTTTTACCTGGTGTCCTGGACATTTGTCTGTCGGGTTAGAGGAGTGACAGCGCCCTCTAGTGCCACAACGTTTAACCGCAACCTGAAATTCATGCACTGTAATAAATAAGCCAATCGATAAACCCTTAGAAAATATTGTCAGGATCAAACACCAGTAAAGTAACAAAACCCAATAGCAAACATGTATCATTTAATTACATACATTAAAAAGAGTTCAATTTTTAAGGAAGTTGTGGCACATTGTCTGGTAGAGAAGTAAATTTTGCTTTTGTGGTGTGTGGTGTCCAACAGGTGCGCCAGCTTATCGAATATAACCCACCATAAATCGGCTTGCATAACCTCAATAAACCTTCAGCACACAGGGAAACGAAATCTGCTAACTTTGTTTAAGTTTTTTCCCCCCACGGTGCAAAGGTATGCGGTTTACCAGGAACAATATGGTAAAAGGGGGCGTGTCCTTATGCAAATATAGTAACTTCGGTGTTATTGACGCAGCACTCTACTGTTTTACAGTACATTTTACAGTTGTTTACCTTCGCTATACACTGTAAAATTAACAGCGATTTTTTTCAGCGTAACTGTAATGCATCAGTAAATGGTATGTAGCATATTTTGAACGTAGAAAAATATTTAATTTTACAGAACTTAGCTGTAAAAAATGCTGAAATGTATTGTTTAAGATATACAGGTGCATGGTGGCGCAGTGGGTAGTGCTGCTGCCTCGCAGTTAGGAGACCCTGGGTTCACTTCCTGGGTCCTCCCTGCATGGAGTTTGCATGTTCTCCCTGTGTCTGCGTGGGTTTCCTCACACAGTCCAAAGACATGCAGGTTAGGTGCATTGATGATTCTAAATTGTGTGCTGTGTGTGTGTGTGCCCTGCATGTCCTGCGGTAGGTTGGCGCCCTGCTCGGGGTTTGTTTCCTGCCTTGCGTCCTATGTTGGCTGGGATTGGCTCCAGCAGACCCCTGTGACCCTGTGTTAGGATTTAGCGGGTTGGAAAATGGATGGATGGATGTATTTTACTTTCACCACTTACAGTATTTTTAACGTTAAATTTACGGATATTTTAACAGTGCATATGCAGCAGGGCACTGTCAGGCCCATGGCTTCAAAGCTAATTAAAAGATGATTTTCTTTACAGATAGATAATACTTTGTTTGTCCCCAGGGGGAAATTACAATTTTACAGAAGCTCCCAAAGAAAAAAAAAATGTGATAAAAGCAAACAAAAACCCCCAAACACACATTAAAACGTCTGGCTTGGATAACAAAGAGCTGCTGCTGTCAATAACAGGATTGTAGGTGGCAGTAAGATGAGGGCAGACCTGCTCGGATTGTGCCACAGGATTATATTTAAAAAACTACAGTCAAAGTAAAAAGTATGTGAACCCTTTGGAATGATCTGGTGTACTGCATGAATTGATCATATGATGTGATCTGATCTTCATCTAAGTCACAGGTACTGATATACACAATGAGCTTAAGCCAATGACACACAAAAAATTCTACTCTTTCATGTCTTTATTTTACAAACGCATTCAACGTTCACAGTGGTAGTGGAAAAAGTAAATGAACCTTGGGATTTAATAACTGGTTGACCCTCCTTTGGCAGCAATGACCCCAACCAGGGGTGTCCTGTAACTGCAGATCAGACCTGCTCATCGTGTGGGGGGAATTTTAGCCCATTCTTCCCTGCAGAACTGCCTTAACTCTTCCATATTCTTTGGTGGTCTTCTGTGTATGGCTCTCTTCAAGTAATTCCACAGCATCTCAATAGGGTTGAGATCTGAGCTCTGACTGGGCCTCTCCAAAAGACAGAGTTTGTTCTTCTGAACAATGTTGTCCTGTTGTGGATTTGCTGCAATGTTTGGGGTCGTTGTCCTGTTGCATCACCCAGCCTCTTCTGAGCTTAAGTTGACGGACAGACACCCTCACATTTTCATGGAGAATTTGTTGATAAACTTGTGAATTCATTTTCCCCTCAATGATGGCAAGCTGTCCAGGCCCCCAAATCATGATGTTCCCTCCATCATACTTTACTGTAGGGATGATGTTTTGATGTTGATATGTAGTGCCCTTTTTACGCCAAATGAAGTTCTGCTTGTTCCTCCCAAATAGTTCAATTTTGGTTTCATCACTCCACAAAATATTTTCCCAGTACCGTTGTGGAGTGTTCAAGTGCTCTTCCGCAAACTTCAGGTGTTCAGCAATGTTCTTTTTTGGTAGCAGTGCTTCCTTCTTGGTGTCCTGCCATGGACTCCTTTCTTGTTCAATGTTTTGCGTATAGTTGACTGATGAACAGAGATGTTAGCCAGCTCTAATGACTTCTTCAAGTCCTTTGCTGTCACTCTAGGGTTCTTCTTTACCTCATTGCTGACTTTGCGTTGTGCTCTTGGGGTCATTTTGGCAGGGCACCCACTTCTAGGAAGAGTAGCCACAATACCAAATTGTCTCCATTTATAGACAACTTGCCTAACAGTAGACTGATGAATATCTCAAATCTTTGAGATGACTTTGTAACCCTTTCCAGCCTTATGTAGATGAACAATTCTCAATCATAGCACTTCAGACAGCTCTTTTGTGTGAGGCATGATTCCCATCTGGATATGCTTCTTATCAAAAGCTCAAACTTTATAGTGTTTGTGATCAGTCAAAGTCATTGTAGGCCACACCTCTGAACTCGTTTCATTAAATGGACTCCAGGTGTGCGAAATTCTGACTGCAATGAGCTTTTTAAAAAGTCATTAGCTTAGGGTTCACTTAATTTTTCCAACCTTCAGTTTCACCGTTTGAATGATTTATTCAATATGGTCAAAAATTATCTGAAAATCTGTGTATCTTTAGTTATAGGAGACTGTGTTTGTTCATTAATGTGACTGACATGAAGATACATATGGGAATTATACATAAATATAGAAACCTTCCTAGGGGTTCACATACTTTTTACTTTGACTGTATATATACAGGTAGTCCCCAGCAGTAGCGTAGCGTGGGTGTCAGCCACCCGGGGCGGAGGAAAATTCCTCCGCCCCCTTATTTAGGTATGGTTCAAATTTTTACAAGATATTATTATTATTTATTGTGAAATTTTGCCGCCCGGGACGGGCCGCCCCCACTACGCTACGCCACTGGTCCCCAGGTTACGGACATTCGACCTACGACATACGAATGGGGCCGCAGCTGCAACGCATGCGCCTCAGTAACTGCCGCTCCATCATCTTCGGCCCGCGAACGCTGCAAGCTGTGGCTGGACTGAGGCTGGAGGGGGGCAATTTTGCTGCTTGCGCAGTGTAGTGTCCCTCCGGTGGATCCCGGTGGCAAGTGGTTTCACTGCCAGCCCACCACACATGGCTGCCCCGTTTGTTTTAGGTGCGTGGCTGGTAATGCTGCAAGCGGTGATCCGGTTGTGGCTGAACGGGGCGGCGGGGGGTAGCATTGTAGTGTGCCTCAGATGGCTGCATGTTGAATGGGGGCGGTGGTGTTGCGTACGCTGCAGGCAGCATACTGTAGTGGAGGTGACTGCGAGGTGGGCTGGTGATGAACCGCCCCTCACTGCCCCCATTCATTCTCAATAGCAAGCCTGCTTGTACTGTTACGCACATAGCAAGAAGTTGTCTCTTGTCAGTACAGGGTGGTCCTGATCTAATTATGCAGATCCAGATCGTCTGGATGACTTTAATTTATGCAGGGATGATTCCAGTTCGGCGATTCTTTGTGTCGTCAGTTCGTACACTTCTCGATAGTCCGGGATTTTTTGGGTGATTTTCTATGTAATAAACTGAATAAGTTATAGCGTAATGAAAATTGTATAATTAGATCTGGACCACCCTATACATCAGACGTGTTGACGACTGGTGCCTTCCTGCTGTGATAGTGTGTACAGTGCTGTGCAGAAGAGCTCATCTGTACCTTTTGTCTTCACCCTTCAACAATGTTAAAATAATGTACCTGTTCTGACTTACATACAAATTCAACTTACGTACAAACCTACAGTCCCTATCTCATACGTAACCAGGGGACTGCCTGTACTGTATTCCCATATTAGCTTGGTAACACGGTGATCATTGCCACCTAAAGGGCCCCATCACGGTTTGTCGAAAAATGAAATTGGGTAAAGGGGAGAATATTCCGAACAAGAGTAAAAGTTACAAACTCATCTGGAGATGGAAGAGGTGAAGATCTGGAGTGAGGACTAAAGTAAGGCGGAAAGGATTCAGACCTGGGCGGACTTCATATAATGAGAAATATTCTTTTGCTTTCACATAAATTGTTATACCTCATAGCGAGTTACAGCAAGTTCAGGTACTGTGATATTTGGGTACCACGGAGAACCTGCATACACCATTTATCTCAGACGGTATTTTATTGCTGGACGGATTTCAACAGACTTGTGTGGAAAAAGCAGGAGTAGGAAATTAACATTTTTACGAATTGTTCAGTAATGAAAAGGGGAGTGAAGTGAAGTGAAAACTAAATGTGTGATCCGGGCTTTGAATTGCAGACTGAATTTGTCCACGTTACTGGCCGGGAAATAAGTGACATCGTCTGTGAAAGCGCTGAACTGTAGCACTGAACGCAGTCAGGACTGCTTAAAAAGAAAGTGGCATTGAGCATAAAAACAGCAGCTGACAGGAACGCCACACCCCGGGAATTGACAGCAAAGTCAGTTGCTGCTCTCCTATCATTCTCTTCACATTCTGAAATTCATTATTCCAGTAATAACACTAAGAAATTAGCCTGTGAACCCAGATTCGAAAATGACATACCTTAGAGACATCCATCCTAAAACCTACTTCATTCTATTGAAGTTTCAAAGGGTCTGTCCTGGCAGAAACCATTGTGACGGTCATTACCTGGATGGAAGGACCTGGGGAGAGAACACCCGCATGGCACGGCCTTCCCCGGGACACTAGAGGGCAGCCCTCCAGGGAGGCTGTGGGCACCACTGATTCCTGCAGGGCATGCTTGGAGTTTGGCACAGCCCTATTGGGTTCCGTGGGGACTGAGCGCGAGAGGCAGAGACCTCCTTTGGACTTCTACCACACCTGGACCAGGACCAGCTTAAAAGGAGCTGCCTCACCTCCATTCAGAGGTCCAGAGTCAGGAAGAAGCTTGCCATGGAGGAGTGGAGGCAGAAAGGAATTGTGCATTTGGTTCTGCTTGTATTGTGCTGCTGTGGGAAGCGAGACAAGAGCTCTTCCTATTTGTAAGTAAACGTGAGTTGTGTGGGAAATCGTCTCTCTGCCTGCCTGTGTCGGGGTTGGAGCATCTGCAGCGCCCCTGCTTTCCACACCACCCTGGGGCAGGACGCCTGTCCATTGCCAGACACACTTAATAATAATTCTTTACATTAACGTAATGCCTTTCTCACTACTCAATGCGCTTCCATACAAGGATGAACTGAGATGTGAACCCAATGCTACCACTGTGCCACCTTGTCACTCATGTAGAGCCAACTTAAGAGTTCTCAGTGAACGCTGCACACACATGGCCATTGGGATCAGGGAAAGCTGGAGTAGGCGACAAAAGCACAGAAAACGTGAAAACTCCAAACATGGGATGCCGAGGCAGTTCATTCATAAATTCTTCCTGGCATCCATTTTGAGTCGAGCCATGCAGATGAAGAAGAAACCTCAAAAACCTTTAAGAAGTATCTAGATGAGACATTGGGACAGCTTAGCTATCATCCAAACCAAGGAGCTTGATGAACTGAATGGTCGCCTCTTGTTTGTCAGATTTCTTACTCAACTCCTCATCTGCTCTACCATTACAGGGTTATTCATTCACTTGCTTCCAACGCCAGTTTTGCCCATTAAGGAGGCACATAGTTATTCTGGTAGCATGATGGGATGCCAACCCACTGCAGTGCACATTCGTATAAGCAATGTAGTCATCAGTTGACCCACAGGAGGAGGAGGAGGACTGGACATCTAGGTGGACAAAAAAAAAAACAAAAACAAAACACGGACATGCAGGCTCAGTGCAACATCAAAGAAGTTAATAAGATCTGTTAAGAAAATCTGCAGACCACCACTGACCATACCTGCCACCAGCGAGGAGCCAGAGAGTCTCACCCCTGTAGCGTATCTGATAATAGTAATGGCCCATGGGGATCAATGTGCTGTTACTCTGTTACTGACATTTACAACAGCATTGCTTGTGACATGTGATACAATGAAAATTACTACTACTAAAATACTACTGCTGCTTCTACTACTAATAACATAAAATACAAACTACTAATAATAAATACTAATATATAAAACTACTACTAATACTATCACCACTAATGTAAAAATACAACTACTAACACATAAACCACTACTACTAATAATGCTACTACTACTATAACATACAACTACTAATAATACACCAAAAACTACTACTACTACCACTACTAACAACAACTACTAATATATAAGCTACTACTACTACTAATAATAATATAATACCATTACTACTAATGTAAAACAATACTAATACATAAACCAGTAAGAATAAATATGAATACTGCTACTAATAGAAAATACATCTACTAATACGTCAACTACTACTACTACTACTACTACTAATACAGTATCAACAACTACTACTAACAATACTACTGCTAATATGTAAATTACTACTACTAATAATCTATAATAATAAAAGGCAAAGCCCTCACTGACTGACTGACTGACTCACTGACTCACTCATCACTAATTCTCCAACTTCCCGTGTAGGTGGAAGGCTGAAATTTGGCAGGCTCATTCCTTACAGCTTACTTACAAAAGTTAGGCAGGTTTCATTTCGAAATTCAAAGCGTAATGGTCATAACTGGAACATATTTTTTGTCCATACACTGTAATGGAGGAGGCGGAGTCACGTATTGCGTCATCACGCCTCCTACGTAATCACGTGAACTAAAAACAAGGAAGACATTTACAGCACGAGTCACACGCGGGAACGAAGGTAAATGACGTTAATTTTTTGACTATCTTTTAATACTGTGTAAGCATACATATTAACACATGTGCAATTAACGTGTGCATTTACGGGGTGATTTCTCAGGCTAAAAAGCTCACCTTTTATCAAACGCGGGAAGAAAGGTAACTGACGTTGTTCACTGTCTTTTAATACTGTGTAACCATACATATTAACACATGTCCAATTAAACGTGTGCATTTACGGGGTGATTTCTCAGGCTTAAAAGCTCGCCTTTTACTAAAAAGGTAAATGCAAAACTATTTTCAATCAGTTTATTGAAACGCTCCCGTTAAGGATTGCAATAACATATTCGCGAGATAAAAGAACGAAGTAGGGGGAAATGGAGGAACAGCCGCAAACATCGAAGAGCAAAAAATTAATTAAACAATGAGAACGGAGCGAGTTAAGCATACAAGCATGTTCATAAGGGAAACAAAGCACGGTGTAAAACGTAAGTTTCAATTAAGTTTATAGAAACGCTCCCGCTGCGGATTGCAATAACATATTCGCGAGATAAAACTTTAATGAGAAGACACGAGGTATAAACGAACCACACGCCGTGGCGCAACGTTAGGGGCAACAGTTTCAACCATTCTATGATCTGCTTCTCGCAACTGAAAGACGGCACATGGCGGATGTTAGCCGACTTGCTGACCGCAACGTTAGGGGCTTCAACTATGGCGCTGACGCCACATCTCAGTGCCAACACTTTGCAGACTGTACTTAAAAGACACGCCCTCCTCACTGGACAGTAAAAACACCAATCAAACTAACGATGACATCAAGTATTACCCAATCAAAAGTAGGAAAGGAGGCATCTTCATAAAATGCGTGTGGGATGATTTGCATGAGACGCTGCTTTAAAAAAAAAATGATAAAAAAAATACAGGATAAATCACGTCCAGTATTGATTCAAAACGAGACGCGCTATTTCATTCTCAAACGTGGCACGATTCCGTATTTTAAAGGACGGGTGGCAACCCTACAGTGCCAGGTAACCACCCATACAATCACATTGTGATTCAGACTAGGAATGCAATGAATGTAACTACCCCGATCTACATACAAGGCGAAAGTCTTGCAACATTCAAAGATGATGGTTTGGGATAAGTACACCATACAACATAAAAGAGCTTATGAAGCCTTGAACCGAAAAAAGCAAGATCTCAGAGATCGTAAAAAAAAAAATAGGAGGTAATGTCGTTTTACTCGCTGTAGATTTTAGTCAAACATTACCAGTTATTCCACGAGGGAGACCAGCAGATGAACTCAACGCGTATTTAAAATCCATGCTAATCCCACGCTCGGTTATATGTCGCGTGTTCTCGGGTAGGTGCACCAAAAAATGTATACATTTAAGCATGTAATGGGCAAACAAAAAATGAGGTATACCCGAAGGCACTGCAGTAGTACTTAATGTAACTTTACTTCTTAAATGTTAATGTTTTACTGTTTAATAATTTATACGCTTCTTATATGTTGTTCAAATTCTTTTATCAAAATACCACTGACAGCGCAATGCACGATAACATGGAGTGAATACACCATACGCATCCGCCCACGGCTGCCCTGCTGTGCGCAGATAGGAGTTGATTCTACAATAAAATAAAATAAAGATAAAAAGACTAAAACAATCATCACCCATAAAGCGTGTGTGTGTGTATATATGTGTATATATATATGTTGATATGTGGATGTGTATATGTATATATATATATATATATATATGTAGATATGTATATATATGTGTATATGTATATGTATATATATGTTTATATGTGTGTGTGTGTATTTTATATATATAAAACACAGCAACACTCATAACAATGACAACACAATTACATTGACAATCATGTTACGTTATTTTTAAAATGTTTCCTTTTTTTTTATAACCTCTTTAACACACTACTTCTCCGCTGCGAAGCGCGGGTATTTTGCTAGTTCTAATATAAAATACAACTACTAATCAACAACTACTACTAATATCAACTAAGAACAATAACAATAATAAACACTACTACTACTACTAATATAAAAAACCAATAATAAATACTAATATAAAATACAACTAACATATCAACAATACTAATATATAAACTACTACTAGTAACAATAGCACATACTAATACTACTACTAATGTAAACTACAACTACTAACATATAAACTACTACTAATAATAATTTAATACTAATACTACTAATGTAAAACAATACTAATACATAAACCACTAAGAATAAATATGAATACTGCTACTAATAGAAAATACATCTACTAATACGTCAACTACTACTACTACTACTAATAATAATACAGTATCAACAACTACTACTAACAATACTACTGCTAATATGTAAATTACTACTAATAATAATTCTAATATAAAATACAACTACTAATCAACAACTACTGCTAATATGAACTACGAACAATAACAATAATAAACACTAATACTACTAGTGCTACTACTACTAATATAAAAAACTAAAATATAAACTACTACTTTTATTAATAATAAATACTAATATAAAATACAACTAACATATCAACAATACTACTATATAAACTACTACTACTACTACTAACAATAGCACATACTAATACTACTACTAATGTAAACTACAACTACTAACATAAACTACTACTAATACTAGTACAGAACACAACTAATACTGTATAACAACAACTACTACTACCACCACTTCTATTACTACTAATAAATAATACCGATACTACTAGTACTGCTACTACTACTATAATAATAATAAATAAAAACTACTAATTCTAGTACTTAACGTGCTGAATAAACTTACTTAACGCAGTAAATGCCGAGTCGAAATGAAGGTGAATAAAATGAGGACGTGGATGTTATCGCCTACGCTTATGAGTTTATTCGGCATTAACTAAATCACGAATGTCAAAGTTGACAGCGTGACGCTTTTCCACAATTCAGCCAATAAGCGACCCTGAGAGCAGCCTCTGTGTGTCGGTGAAATTCTCAAACGTGTCCCGAATGCCACAACACTCGTAGCACTTGCTATGTCGCCTGACGTCCGCAGCCTTTAACGACTTGAGGAGCTCCTCAGGCCCGCCTGACGGTAACACGGAATCCTCGACTAAGCTGGTGCCTTTCCAAATAAATTAATAAATAAAACGATTTTACTAATAAGCTCATTTTTCCATGTTCAATTTAAGTAAGAAAAAGAATCATTGATACTGGTAAAAAATTTAATTAGAGAGCCCATTATTGGTGCTGCCCGTGTTGCCAGTGACAAATTATTGAACGTTATGAAACTGAAGCGGAGACCTCAGCTCGGGACTGCGATGAAAAATAAAAATCATATTAGTAAAGATTTGTGATGCAGTGAAGGCATAGTTAAAACAAGAATTCAATGATACAATATTCTGCAATTGTACAAAATTGGCAATTCATTAGATTTAAATCAAGACGCAGTCACTCCAAATAGCAGGTAATGTTGCTCATCGTCCAACTGAATTAATAACGACCGGGTCGCGAAGCGCCTGCCCAGCTGTTCGCACAAGCGCCTTCGGTTCCCACGATTAAATCCACTTTAGTCACTTAATCTCGTGAACGGCCCTGATTGCAGAGAATTGGACATAAAATTCTCTTCAATTCACTCTGATAGGCGGCGCCTTTGCACTTATAAACCTGGAGCGCTTCGCACATTTGCACGTATGAAGGTTGACGTCCGTTACCGAACTCGTTTAATCACACGCCGGTCGCAGGAGATGAGCAGCCCTGGGCATAAGGCAGGTATCCATCCCGGCATTAAATAATAAGAAATAACGCATAATAAGAAAATATAACGTTCTCAAGCTACCTGGGGGTATACGCCTAACCACGAGGTATCAGCCACACGACCTTTCAAATTTAAGTCAGGAAGTTTCTTTGGAGGACATAAATGCACTGTCGCTTATTTCAAGCCAATTTTAGAGTAAATATTAATAATTAAATTAAAAATTCAGAATATTATAAGACCAGTTGTCAACTCTGAAGTGGAAAAAAAAATTCCAGTGTATTTAAAACCAAGCCCTGGCATGCTTCCCAAGCCCATATCAATACCAATTAGATGATCCTTAGTGAGAGTGTCTTAGATGCTACTGCTGCCACACAGCTCTAGACACCAGGGTTCAAGTCCTGTCTAGATTATGTAGTGGTGTTGACAAGCGGGATCAGCTTTACTGGATGAATTGGAATTCCATTAAGCAATTAAGCAGCTTCAGCGCCAGCTGCTGGGGAACTTACAAAAAGGGCAAGGCTGCCAGTGCTGCATGACCACCAAGTAGTGCGACTAAGTGAGCTGTCCATCTAAAGAGAGCAGAAATCTATTAGGTCAGTATAGTGTCTTTCATATCTATCTATCTATCTATCTATCTATCTATCTATCTATCTATCTATCTATCTATCTACAGTGGTGTGAAAACTATTTGCCCCCTTCCTGATTTCTTATTCTTTTGCATGTTTGTCACACAAAATGTTTCTGATCATCAAACAACTTTAACCATTAGTCAAATATAACACAAGTAAACCACAAAATGCAGTTTTTAAATGATGGTTGTTATTATTTAGGGAGAAAAAAAATCCAAACCTACATGGCCCCTGTGTGAAAAAGTAATTGCCCCCTTGTTAAAAATAACCTAACTGTGGTGTATCACACCCTGAGTTCAATTTCCGTAGCCCACCCCCAGGCCTGATTACTGCCACACCTGTTTTCAATCAAGAAATCACTTAAATAGGAGCTGCTGACACAGAGAAGTAGACCAAAGCACCTCAAAAGCTAGACATCATGCCAAGATCCAAAGAAATTCAGGAACAAATGAGAACAGAAGTAATTGAGATCTATCAGTCTGGTAAAGGTTATAAAGCCATTTCTAAAGCTTTGGGACTCCAGCGAACCACAGTGAGAGCCATTATCCACAAATGGCAAAAACATGGAACAGTGGTGAACCTTCCCAGGAGTGGCCTGCTGACCAAAATTACCCCAAGAGCGCAGAGAGACGACTCATCCGAGAGGTCACAAAAGACCCCAGGACAACGTCTAAAGAACTGCAGGCTCACTTGCCTCAATTAAGGTCAGTGTTCACGACTCCACCATAAGAAAGAGACTGGGCAAGAAACGGCCTGCATGGCAGATTTTCAAGACGCAAACCACTGTTAAGCAAAAAGAACATTAGGGCTCGTCTCAATTTTGCTAAGAAACATCTCAATGATTGCCAAGACTTTTGGGAAAATACCTTGTGGACTGATGAGTCAAAAGTTGAACTTTTTGGAAGGCCAATGTCCCGTTACATCTGGCGTAAAAGGAACACAGCCTTTCAGAAAAAGAACATCATACCAACAGTAAATATGGTGGTGGTAGTGTGATGGTCTGGGGTTGTTTTGCTGCTTCAGGACCTGGAAGGCTTGCTGTGATAGATGGAACCATGAATTCTACTGTCTACCAAAAAATCCTGAAGGAGGAATGTCCGGCCATCTGTTCGTCAACTCAAGCTGAAGCGATCTTGGGTGCTGCAACAGGACAATGACCCAAAACACACCAGCAAAATCCACCTCTGAATGGCTGAAGAAAAACAAAATGAAGACTTTGGAGTGGCCTAGTCAAAGTCCTGACCTGAATCCAATTGAGATGCTATGGCATGACCTTAAACAGGCGGTTCATGCTAGAAAACCCTCAAATAAAGCTGAATTACAACAATTTTGCAAAGATGAGTGGGCCAAAATTCCTCCAGAGTGCTGTAAAAGACTCATTGCAAGTTATCGCAAACGCTTGATTGCAGTTATTGCTGCTAAGGGTGGCCCCAACCAGTTATTAGGTTCAGGGGGGCAATTACCTTTTCACACAGGGCCATGTAGGTTTGGATTTTTTTTTTCTCCCTAAATAATAAAAACCACCATTTACAAACTGCATTTTGTGTTTACTTGTGTTATATTTGACTAATGGTTAAATGTGTTTGATGATCAGAAACATTTTGTGTGACAAACATGCAAAAGAATAAGAAATCAGGAAGGGGGCAAATAGTTTTTCACACCACTGTATCTATCTATCTCTCTATCTATCTATCTATCTATCTATCTATCTATCTATCTATCTATCTATCTATCTATCTATCGTGCCTTTAATATCTGTTTTATAGTGCCTTTCATATCAATCAATTATATAATGTCTTTCATATCAATTGAGTCCATATTACCTTTAATATCTATCTGTTATATAATCTATCTATCATCATGGATAGAGTGGCACCCCGGTGGGGTGTCTCCTTACCGGGAGGCCACAAAGAAGGATATCTCGATGCATGCTCAATAATCCAGGTAAGGAAATCCTAGAAATTTGATTCTGTTCATCTGGACAAAGTTTTTAAGTGGGAGAAATATTTCGAGACTTATCCAAGTCTCTTCCTCAGTCTCAATTGACTGCAGGTTTCCCCAACCTTATAAACAGTACCTTTGCTTAATCACAGAGACTAGCACCATTGACAAAGGGCCAGTTGATCAGTGATATGCAAATTGTCCACTGATTAGTAGACGTGTGAACCATTCATAGAGGGTTGAGGAATGGCTGCAATCACAGCATTGTAAGATGGCGACAGATGTACCCTTAGGCCCCCCTCCTCTGTTCAGAGATGGTTGTTCCTTTTTCACGTAAATGGCCTCCTTGATTCCTCTCTCTCAAACCAGCGCTCCTCCCTGTCCAGGATGTGCACCTCTTCATCTTTAAAGGAGTGACCACTATCCTGTAGATGTAAATAGACTGCGGAGTCCTGGCCTGACGAGGAAGCTCTTCTGTGTTGTGACATGCGCTTAGCCAGTGGCTGCTTGGTTTCCCCGATGTATAATTCACGGCACTCCTCCTGGCACTTAACTGCGTAAACTATGTTACTCTGTTTGTGCCGTGGGACCCGATCCTTGGGATGGACCAATCTTTGGCGTAGCGTGTTTTGGGGTTTGAAAGCCACTGAGACCTGGTGTTTCGAGAAAATGCGCCTCAGCTGTTCCGATACTCCTGACACATACGGGATCACTAAGGGTTTTCGCTTAGGCAGTGGATGTCCTTCCTCTCACATGAATCGCTTAGAGTGTTCTTTAGGTGTCCTCCCTGCTTTGACAAAGGACCAGCTGGGATATCCACATTTACTCAGGGCCTTTTTGACGTGGTGTTCTTCTGCTTCCCTGGCCTCTGAGTCTGTGGGAATGGTGTTAGCTCTGTGTTGTAGAGTCCTAATGACACCTAGTTTGTGCTCTAGTGGATGGTGAGAGTCAAACCTTAGATACTGGTCCGTATGTGTGGGTTTACGGTACACATCCACTTTCAAATGTCCCCCGTTGATGATGGAAATTTCACAGTCTAAGAAGGCTAGCTTGTTATTTTTCATATCCTCTCTGGTGAACTAGATGTGTTTGTCCACCCCGTTGATGTGGTCTGTGAACTGTGGTACCTCCTGAGATCTGATTTTCACCCAGGTGTCATCCACATATCTGAACCAATGGCTCGGTGGTGTTCCAGGATGAACAGAATCAAATTTCTAGGACAAAGAAGGATAAGTATAAAGAATGAAATTATGGCTTGAGACAAGGGTTCAACATCCTTCCTCACAGCCAGAAGGCTTGTTTGGAAGGGAAAAATAATGGATGGACCGAGATCCTTTCCGGTTTGCACAATGCCCTCTTTCCTGGCCAAGTGGCCATTTTGGAGCAGGCTCAGCACCAGGGATGTATGGGTGTCCCGACCTGGATGGGTGCTGCTCCCTGCCTCAACGATTCTACCCATCTCTCTCTCTGAGCCCTATGGTATACTGGACCACAGCACATTACCTGTTAGTTCTTTCAGGCATCTAGTTATACAGAATTTTTATTTTGTCCACATTATGGTCTTCTTTTCTGTTCTTCCTGACCACCAGGTTGCCCAGTGTCCATCACACTTTCTGTCCTTTCTCTTAAAAGCTTCTCCTCCACTCAGGGAACTCTCTGGCCACTTAGTTATGTCTCCATTTGGAGTTACTGTGAGGTTCACCAGTTTGTGTGGAAGTCCCACGATGTCCAGCGGTTTCCGAAGCAGTCCTCAAATTTCACGTTTAGGGGAGAGGAGGCCATTGAGCCCAACACAGCTGATCAATGGCAGCTCATGAAGTGTGTCTCAAGTAGCGTTAGCCGAGATGTGAAGGTCCTCTGTGTTCTTTCCCTTCCTCCATACCACTGTGCACCTTGTTCAGTGTCGTCCATGGCCCTGATGTTTTAGACACGTGCAGTGTGCCCATCCTCAGATGCTGTAGATCTCTTTCTCTCTTTGCTCCTCTCCACTTCTTTACTTTCCTGGAGGACGGCTCTCTGATGTCACTGCATGTGTAATTATGACACAAGTGTGGACGCTTTCCAGTTGTCTCAATATGACTTTTCCTTTTCAGTCACATAAGCCAGCTGGAATGAAATTTCAAATTAACCTCCTCTTGTAATGCGGGACAATCTTCTCGCATTGAATCTCCTGCTCTCTTACTTTGATGGGAGTTTGACCAGAGCTGCTGATTGATGATAGCAATTAAAGCGCCTGCAATCAACAGTTTGATAAACGTAGCTGCTCCGCTTTATTAATAAACTTCCCTTATGAAAAATCGACCCTAACCCTGACAATTCCTTATAAATGACCGCAGCCTTCCTCCGAGCTTACGGGGAGAAATATATTTGGCTTTTGGGATTTATTTCTCATAGATTTTTTTAGTAATGTCTTAAAAAAAAATTAAAAAGGAGGTGCTGACTCCTCACGTTACATTTACAGGCATGTAGCCAAATGTCTGACTCCAGGATTTCACGGCAATATGACACCTGCCAGCTCGACTCCCGTCACTTTGATTAGAATTCATTTGCTGTCACCCGCTGCCAGTCATTAGAGGCACACCGGCCCGCCGGCGGGATGAAAGCCTCCCCTCCATCAGACTCGCTCAGGCTGAGGGCGGATCTCACTGCTGGCGTTCTGTTCAATGCCACTTTGGTTTGTAGCTGGCCAAGGCTTCTTTTTCTTTTCACTAACCGCCTTATTAATTGTAATGGATGGGCTTCATCAAACATTTTTTTTCTCCTTGGATACAATTTTACCGAGCTTTTTTTAATTGTTTATTCTTGAATTGGTTTACCAAGGAATATTTTGGATTGGCTGATTCCTTTATGGTTTTTGTTTTGTAGAAGTTTATTTGATTGAACGCTTCGACGCTGCTTAATAGCACACATGTCAAGAAGGAGCTGAGTGAGGAAGGCGACCGGGTCGATCTACGTTCCTACCATCACCTACGGTCAGGAGGTTTGGGGTAACGACTGGAAGAATGGGATTGCGGGTACAAGTGGTCGAAATGAGGGTGGCTGGGCTTTCTCTTAGAGATAGGGTGAGAAGTACAGACCCTCGGAAGAGGCTTAGACCCTCCACATCGAGAGCAGTCAGCATCTGATACCCTCACCTATGGCCACAAGCTTTGGGTAGTGACCGAAAGAGCAAGATCGCGGATAAAAGCGGCCGAAATGAGTTTTCTCCGGAGGGTGGCTGGACTTTCCCTTAGAGATAGGGTGAGGAGTTCAGTTATCCGGGAGAGACTCGGAGTAGAGTCGCTGCTCCTCCACATTGAGAGGAGACAGTTGAGGTGGTTCGGGCATCTAGTTAGGATGCCCCCTGGACGCCTCCCTAGGGGGGTGTTCCGGGCATGCCCAACTGGGAGAAGGCCACGGGGCAGGCCCAGGACACGCTGGAGGGGTTATATCTCCTGGCTGGCCTTGGAACGCCTCAGGGTCCTCCCAGAGGAGCTGGAGGAGGTGGCTGGGGAGAGGGAGGTCTGGGCTTCCCTGCTTAGGCTGCTGTCCCCACGACCCGACCTTGGATAAGCGGTGGATAATGGAAGGATGGATGGATGGATACTGATGCCTCCCTGTGGCACGACCAGCTGGGAGGAGACCCCGGGGAGGACCCTGTGCTCGACGGGAGGATTATATCTCCTAGATGGCCTATATGAGATGGCAAGTGTGGATGAGGAAAGAGACGTATGGGCCACACTGCTAAGACTGTTGCTCCAGCAGCTTGGTTTTGGAGGAGTGGTGGAAAATGAATGAATGTCCAGAACAATGTGAATGATGACTGTCATGGAAAACATCACCCCCCTAAACTCAACTGCCTACATTGAGTAACATCACTCCTCCCCATCTCAGAAGGCAAAGTGCACCGATAAGGTGAACACACATGAACTACTGACTCTTGTGGTAAAAATGTCATCTAATATGGAGACTTTACAGTAGAATGTCAAGGAGGGGATGGGGCGACCAGCTGGCTGAAGTCTCCATGAATTTGATTGTGTCTGACTTTGATGTTAAAATGAGCCAGAAATTTAACTAAAGACTACACTCACCCGGGCAACCATCTCTGTCAGTTTCTACCATCGAGGATATGTTACGACTCAATGAAGGCAAGAACGACTCGACATAGAAAGAGCTTATGTCCTTCGGCAATCACTCTGGTTAAAGAGAGTCTCTGATTCATCTGTCTCTTCCTGACTTCTATTCTCCTTCATTCAAAATAAACTTTGTTTATTTTGTAAAGAATGTACCTACTATACTACTGGGAGGGAGTGAAATTCAACTTTATTATATCGCTTTTATAGTAGAACAAACGGGACGAGAGCAGGCCATTCAGCTCCACAAAGCTCACAAGTCCTACCCACTTAATTCTTCCAAGATAACATCAAGTTGAGTTATGAAGGTCTCTACAGTCCTACTGTCTACCACACTACTTGGTAGATTATTCCAAGTGTCTATTGTTCTTTGTGTAAAGAAAAACTTCCTAATGTTTGTGTGAAATTTACCCTTAACAAGTTTCCAACTGTGTCCCCGTTGTTCTTGATGAACTCATTTTAAAAGCCACCGTCTCGATCCACTGGCCTAATTCTCTTCATACTTTTAAAGACTTCAATCAGGTCACCTCTTGATCTTCTTTAAAGGCTCAGCTTTTTTAACCTTTCCTCATAACTCATCCTCTGTAGTACTGGAGTCAGCCTAGTTGCTCTTCTCTGGACTTTTTCTAGTGCTGCTATGTCCTTTTGGTAGCCTGGAGACCCAAACTGCACACAGGACTCCAGATGAGGCCTCACCAGTGTGTTATAAAGCTTGAGCAGAACCTCCTGTGACTTGTACTCCACAAATCAAGGCGATATATAACCTGACACTCTGTTAGCCTTCTTAATGGCTTCTGAGCACCGCCTGGCAGTTGATAGTGTCGAGTCCTCTATGACGCCTAAATCCTTTCACATAAGGTAGACTTTCGATTTTCAGACCCTCCATTGTATATTCAAAATCTTCAGAATCTTCAATATCTGTGTTTACTGTATATTATGTTGTGGTTGTGTCATGTATTGTATATTTTGTGTTGTTCCTTGTTATGTGTGTGGGTGCAACACCATGAGAAACGCCTGGCAGCTGTGTTGCTTGGCAATAAAGTTCAAAGTTCAACTTCAAGTTCATTTTTTCCAGAGATGCTGCTGAGTGGAGGTTTTATTTTCTGTCTCCCGTTGTCAGCTTTTCATAGTTCAACACTTAATTAATGGATGGATATGTGTGACGCTATAGCCTCACCGTGACGCTAATACGCTATACTACAGATAGATGCTGGGGCAAGACTCTCAATAAGTTTTAGGTATGAACCGCAATGCACAATATACCAACGAGTTAACAAGGGAAAAAAAGAAAAAAAATTTTTTTTTACTTTAACAAAGTTTTTGGACTTATCATTAGGTCGTTTCGTTTTTTTTTTCCAGATGTTCCACCGCATGTTTTGGGTGCAAGCCTCGACGCATAACGGGTGCCTGGGAAGGACAAAAGACAGCTATAGGAGGAGTCCAAGTTGGATTAGTAGTGTACACGTTTGTATGTTTGTATTTTAGCAATCTCGGGGTTAGGTATAAATGTTTTTGTTGTTTTGTTGTTTAGTTTTTATTATGTATATTTTGTTGTCGGATATTTTGATTTATACTTGAAGCGCAGGATTTCCCCGGCAGGCATGAAATGGTATCTCCCTATGTTTAGGGAGGATTAGGATTAGGGATTAGGATTAGGGATTGTTATGGTGTATAACATCTACATCTTATTCTGTATTATGTTTTGCTCAATCCCAACAAGATGAATTCAGATGTAGGAGGCATTATAATAAAAAAAGGCATATCCTCTTCCCTTATACCTGACTTTTATAACAGTTGTTCATAGTTTAGTGCTAATTTGGTTTACAGCCTGGGAAAGGAAGCCTGAGTCGATACCTCAGGCTATTGATTACTTTATGGATGGACATCTGGGACATCAATTGGGTTTACGGCCTGGGAAAGGAAGGCTGAGGCAATATCAAAGAACTTTATTACCTGGGGAGCAAAATTCATCCATCATATTGACAGCCAGCCAATCAGGTGCATGGAACATTCATCTGCTGTGGAACCATGGCATGCAACTTTATAATAAATATGCCTCATTTTGAAAGAAACGTCAGCAGAAGAAGAAGAGAAACAGTGACGACGGAAGAGCGACGTCAGAGAACAAAACAAAAACACGTGTGACCAGTTTTCATCCGATCGTCAGTCAACAGCATTCTCATGAACATTGATTGCTAAATCAAACGCTGCCCTTGGACTTTCATCCTTGACATCATTCCTTTCAGTAAGCTTTTTTTAAGATTATTTTATCCAGACTTTACTATCGATCTTATTTTATATTACTTATTATTGTTCTTTAATAAATAGTAACTTGTTTCTATGCTTTGTCTTAATGTCTAGAGTGATTGAAGTAATAAGGTAGATTTCTAAGAGCACCTGGCATAGCTGGAGATTTTGCCATTAGCTCTGTGCTGCAGGGTTTTAAGGCTGAGAGTGAGGGCGCCACTCAATAGTTAGGGACAGTATGAGAAGAAGGTATTCTTGGCTGATAAATGGCCTATAGTCAAGGATACTGAGTCTTTGTATGTTTTAATATTTTCTTGGAGACCAAAAGTAACATTTAGCTCTGAGGTCTATTTAAAACATTGTATGTTGTTCGAGCCGATAATAAATAAGTCTCTTGACGTGCTGAGAGAGTGACAAGTTGTGTTATACATAAAGCATTTGTGTGGTTTTTAAGTGCTAAAAGTTAGCCAGCTGTGTGTGTGTCATTTGTAGGGCACTGTTGTGGTTAGGGTCTGAGTGTGTGTGAATCTATGTATGTGTGTGTTATTATTTAGGGTGCGGGAGTAGACCAATCCAATAACGAACTTGACAAAGAAAGGGTAAATAGACGATAACACAGGGAGGATTTCCCTGGCAGGTATAATATGGTATCTCCCTGTGTTTAGGGAGGATTAGGATTAGGGAGGAAGTGTAGGATTTCCCCAGAAGGCCTGAAATGGTATCTCCCTATGTTTAGGCAAGCCGACCCTGGTAATGGAAAAGGCTTTATAAGTACAGTTGTGGCCGCAAGAGGGGGAACGATCGTTCAGAGAGAATTAAGGAGAGTTAGGTAGTGCAAGGCACTCCAGATTTAATAGGTGCCTGGTGGCTGAGCTGCTGGTCGATGTAAAGGTGTGTGTTAGGCTCCTGAGGACCAAAAATGGCTCCTGAGATTTTTTTTTTTAGGAGTTGTACTTTTGTCCTGGGCTGAAACAGAGTCCAGTTTTGTTTTGTTTTAAGGCTGCTGATGCCCTTACATGGACTGGAATTGACTGTATATATACAGTATTTGGGTAAGAGCCTCTGTGTTTTCCAATTTCTATTTTTCGTCTTTTTTTTGTTTTCTTCATAGAGTTTGTCTTGTTACAGGATTATTTATATGTTTTTTGTGCATCCTTTCACATCAGCAACTGTTTTTTTTCTCTACTTTATCGTGGAATAACAAAATTACCTTTTTTATTTGGAACATCTGCCTCTCTCGTGCCTCTCTTATTACCCCCTCAGTCCTGGTCGGTCCCAAACTACTAGCAGGCCATCTGCTATAGTAGACGGCTTGTGACAATATATTAGTCAGTTGTCTTCCTGTCTGTTTAAACAAATCCATATTTTCATGTGTACTCTTTAGTGGTTGGTGAAGTTTGTATTTACATTTTACCTGAGGACTTGTCACAGGGCTCAGTGAGGAGCGCAATAGAAAAATAAAGAAAATAAATTGAATTGATGTGATGATGTCACCATAATAGCAAAAAAAAAAAATGTAAACAACATTGACGTTTTTATTTAAATGAAGCATTAAAAACTTCAATGGGTTTGAAGAGCCTGGTCTTTAATTTGCCATTACGTGGAGGACTTGTTGAATGGCTTTGTATTCTATTGTTTTGTCTTTTTCTTATTCCTTTCTTGATTTGTAGGGAATATTTGTACCATTTCAATAATGTAAATTCTTTGCTGGTAAATGTGTATTCCATTCATCCATTATGTAACCCGTTACCAATCCTAGCCAACACAGGGTGCAAGGTAGGAAACAAATCCCAGGCAGGGCACACACACCCACACACCAAGCACACACTAGGGACAATTTAGGATTGCCAATGCACCTAACCTGCATGTGTTTGGACTGTGGGAGGAAACCCACGCAGACACGGGGAGAACTTGCGAACTCCACGCAGGGAGGACCCGGGAAGTGAACCCTGGTCTCCTTAATAATAATAATCTTCCACATGAAGTTGGATGTGAAACTCTGGGCTTCTCAGAGACTTCTTTACCATCTTGCATTCTGCTCTGAAGCTAAAAAGCTTCTCCACCTTTACAGTAGATGGTCTTCTGGAAAGTGGAATGTTTGATTTCCAGTTGTTTGGAGTTTTTTCTAAGTCCCCATTCTAGCCTCACAGGCATCTAGAACTTTCTTTCTGAAGGGCTAAGAGAGCTCTGTCAATCTCGTAGTGGCAATGACATACACTTTAACAATTAAAGAACAAATCAAGCTAAACGTGTGAGGTTTAAATAAGATGGGGACAGACAAGAGCCTTGTTCTGATGTGAAAAAATATTCAATCTTCACGTGTGTGTAGGGGGCAGCCAAAGGGTCCAAATGAGCGTGAACTAACCAGACGTTTAGAAGAGTACTAAGCCTTTTTTTTCCTTTCCCAACAGACCAACAGAAGAAAAATATATATTTCTCAGCTCAGTCCCAGGCAATGGCACTTCCGACTTTCCAAGATGGCTTCACTTCCGGTCCCCGTCTGATGATCTCACTTTCCGGCTTTCCAAGATGACGTCACTCCCGGTCCCTGTTTAATGACCTCATTTACGGCTCACAATGATGATGTCACTTCCTGCAAAACCACTTCCGCTTCCTCTCTGGTTCTAATTTCTTCCTGCCATTTCTCCATAAAAGACGCGTGAATGTATTCTCTGATTGTCAAATGTATTTCTCAATTTTGACCATTGCAACAATCCTTTTTTGAATCGGACCACCGACGTTATATCGGGACATCCTACAGGTCTTCTTTTTGTGTTTATCTCTCCTTTGTTCTTCAGTGTTTATATTAATTTTTAATTATTTGTCTCGAACAAACCAGGATGAACGGAATTTAGTGGACTTTAATTACAGGCATTGCAAGCATCCTTTCTCATTTTACTAGTAATTTACGCCTTTGTTCCAGTCAGTTTCTCTTCCAATTAGTTTATGACCTAGGAATGGGAACTAAGCCCAGATGCTACAGAACCTATTTTAATTAGTTTATAATTGACGTTGTTGGGCTAGGAATGATCAAATTAGTTTACAGCTTGAGAACAGAGAGTACAGAGGTACAGAAAAGTTCAAACACTTCTAAGAATGAGTTGGATGCTGCTTTTCTTATTCACAGGGTCTATTTAGGCTACTGAGATCACTCTCTAGAATTAGAACAATTGTAATAAAATCAGGACCTAATTTGGTTAGTAAGTGGCAAATAGCCAAAAGAGTTCTGCTTTTCTGTGTGTTGTGACGACACCTGCATGTTTGGTAGAGCTGGTGACAGTGAAACCTTTGTGATAAAATAGCTCACAAGAAAACTCAAAAGAGTTGGAGAATGACCCCGTAAATTGTCCGTTGGACAAAGATGAAAAAAAAATGTGGTCAAAAGAATCAAAATAGATCACAGAAGACATTGTCCATTCTGTTTAAGGCGTTTCTATAGGGAAAATGGTGGAAGGAAATGAGATGGTAGAAATGGTGTCATCTGAAATCGCCGGAAGTGATGTCATCTGAGATGGACCCCACAAGCTTGCCCAACACCCAGTCCATACAAGCATTGAACAGAGTAGGAGCAGAACACACCCCTGATGAATCCCGGAATCAACTAGGAAAAGCAGTGTGTGCAGAAACTCTGCGTCAGTTTACATGATTGAAAATCATCGGGCATATCAGGGTTAGTGACTGCATGACACTTGCCTTGTTCCCTTTTTCTGAGAGCCAACAATGTGCTGTGTGACTGAGCCAGTGCTGTATGAAGGGTTAACAGCTACAATGCAATCATAGCCCCCTTTAATTTTTATTTTTGTCATTCTGTCATTGTACATAAAACACATGTCATCAGACAAACAAACTTCTCTTCTGTTTGTGAGGTTCCTTATTTCGTGTTGTTGCATTCAATACATTGCACATCTGGATGAGCGTTCATTGGCTGTCAGCTCTCATGCACACCAAGCCCACCCCGTGGACTAAAGACAGCATCAAACCTGCTTGATTTCATCAGCGCAAGTCATGGACTAACTGGAGTCCCTGGGGATGTCACGTTATGTCACTTAGTGTCATGGCAGTGCGCCACCAACTGCCTCTGACTTGCCAAGATTGGATAAATGAAGGCCATGTCTAAGAATCACTGAAAAAGTCGTGTAAGGTGATGTGGCCTTAAGACATCGAGAACAACTGTCTAGGCCAGTGCTTTACCACCGGGGGGCGCACTGTGAGGCGTGTGGCTCTAAAATGAGTGTCAGGAACTCACCCTGCAGCACAGATGGGGGTTAAATTTAATTTATGACTGGCAAAACTGTGGAATAGTGGAATTAAAAAGTGATATTAAGATAGTAAGAAAAAGAAATCCAGATTTTACAGTAAATTATTCAGACATGAACCCAAACTCTCTATCCTCTAGACACAAGCCAAACAGCATTGAGAGGATTGGCTAATGCAGCGCTGCATTTATGATACAGTAAGGGAAACATGTGTGATATGTTCGGGTCAGCTAAAGAAATTAGGGATCAACAGCTTTCAACGAGACCGTGAGCCGGAGGGGATTAACATGAACACGCGTATCAATGAGGAGAATAAATAAAGTTACCGCAGGATACACGTTTACAATAAGATCTGAGTGCAGGGTCAACACCACTGCATCAAAGAGGCCAAAAACAAATCGCAGTTCTGGCAGAAGTTTAAATAACATGAATAAAGAACATTTGATTATAATTAGAAATGAAATCTTCAATACTGTTTACACAACTGGTGCAAATAAATACTCCTCTCAAAAACAGAAAATGAATTAATCAGCCAGTACTCAGCTCTTCTTATTTTGTTTCTAAGACGCACTGTCACTGTTATTTATCCGCTGATCCTTTTTGAAAGACTTTTGGGTACAAAGTAGGAACCAATCCTAGAAGGGACACGGTGCCCACTGAGAGCCTCCAGGTAAGCCCAACACCGGCATCTGTGGGATGTGTGTTCAAGTGAATTCGAGCTTTTAAATTAAAGACCCGCCTCCCTGTTCATTCATTGGTCAAGAGACCTGTCTTCAGTTCAAAAGCTCCAGTTTGTTTCAATGCACCTCATGTTCGCGCACTGCATACTTCTAGAAGTAACAACAACAACAACATTTATTTATATAGCACATTTTCATACAAAAAGTAGCTCAAAGTGCTTTACATAATGAAGAAAAGAAAAATAAAAGACAAAATAAGAAATTAAAATAAGACAACATTAGTTAACATAGAAAAGGAGTAAGGTCCGATGGCCAGGGTGGACAGAAAAAACAAAAAGAAAAAAAAATCCAGACGGCATGAGAAAAAAATAAAATCTGCAGGGGTTCTAGGCCACGAGACCGCCCAGTCCTCTCTGGGCATTCTACCTAACATAAATGAAACTAGCCAACCCGCGGCGTAGCATACGCTGCATAATCAGACCGTTTTTTTAATGATTTTTAAGCACAGGGAAAAAATGAACATTTGAAAAATCCATAATTTAATAAACCACCAAGAAAAGTAACATTGCAACAATGCGCAATACGAACCAACATACAATTGTCCGTGACTGAAAACTGGAGGACCGCCGTTGCGCCTTCTCCTCCCAGAGCGAGGGATGGGGGTGGACGGCGCTCAGCCGCGGAGGGCAGAACGGGAGGAGAGGGGAAGGACGCCCATTCCGCCCCCTCAGTTATGCTAGTCTGCTGATTTCTCATTCAGTACGCACTGCCTGCTCATGTGCCCACCCCAACCCCAACTTGTCACCTGAGTCGTTTTCGTCTTTGCACAGTCCACATGCACATGTGAGTCACATTGACTGTTCATTTTCCAAACAGCGCCTCATTCGCTTTTGTCTCTGGTACAGTACACATGCACCTCTGAGCCACGTAGACTTTTCATTGTTCTTTGCGGTTCTGGCTGCTTTTCTATATATAATCCACCAAGTCACCCGACCATGGTAGTAGCGAGGGTTGTACAAAGGGCAGGGACGTAATCAGTGCGAGCGTATGACCCGCACTTACTGGGAATTCCTCATTCGTGGGGAACAATTGCAAGCCCCGGTTTCCATCACGAATGGGGTTCAACGGCTCACCCACACCTCTCTGCGCCGGGTAGACACACGTTGATCCATTCAGTGTAGCGCGCGTGCAGTTACCTGATGCAGGAATCTGTATAACATTGAAAGAAGTGTTGTTTCCATGAAATACATTTGAAGCGGTGGCCATAGAAGTCAAATGAACAGTCAACGCGGCTTACAGCAGGATGTGGACTGTAGCACAGACCAAAGCGAGTGAGTATGTGTTTGGATGTGGGAGGACGGTGAGAGTTGTGGGGCGGGGGCTGTGAGGTGCGCTCCCTATCACGTGGAAGGAGAGTTAGTTTGTGGGCGGGGCTTCGTCGTTTGTTTCCCATGTTTTGCGATGGTGGACGTGTCGTAACCTAAAAGAATAATGAAAAGTCAACGTGGCTCAGAGGTGCATGTGGACTGTAGCACAGACGAAAGCGACTTATTACGGGGTGGTTGGTGAGTTGTTGCGTCCAGGCACATGAGCAGGCAGTGTGAATGCCTGGAAAGCGGGGGTGAACGCGGGCTGGGGAATAAGGAGTGTTGGTGGGCGGGGCAACGTTTTCCGTGTTCCATTTAAGAAGAAGCATGTTTGTCATGGATGCGAATCGCTGTATGTAGTGTGTAAAACAGTTTGCGATGGTGGACACTGTCGTGCGTCGTAATCGAAAACTCAACGTGGCTCAGAGGTGCATGTGCACTGTAGCAGAGATGAACGTGAATGACGCCATGTTTTGTGAGCTGTCGCGTCCGAGTTGGTGGGCGTGGCTCTGTGACGCCTTGTTTTGTGAGTTGTCGCCCTATCCCATTTGGTGGGCGTGGCTGTCTTGCGTGCTCTCCATGGGTGTCTTGCTTGCGCTGGCGGCTGCTTAGTGAATTATATATATAGATAGTACTCTTTGTATTTAGAGTTCTCATGGAGTCACTTGATGCTGATGGTCATACAGACTTCTGGCTTTTAATCCATCCATCATTATCATTATCATTATCATCAAGTACTTATATTAATAATATTTTAGGAAAAAATACATGTGTTTTAAACATTGATAACATACAAGTAGATAACTGGCATGTGGGTTATGTGACACAAGTAACTTGTGGTTTCTTTAACCTCCTTGTTGTTAACACCGAGTGTAGCAGCCGGGGTGTAAGGTGAGTTTAAGCACATGCCGAAAGAAATCTCTCAGTCCAAAAGTTCATTTTTAAAAATATTTAGTGAAAATTAAAAGCAAATAATCCACACAAGAATAAAGAAAAAAGTAGTTACACATGTAGAATAAAATTTAAAAAAAAAAAGTATCTTCTCTAAACTTAGCTTTTCCTGAGAAACTTTAGTTATTTCTGTACTTAAAAGTTCTTTACTTCTTCTTCTATACTTAAAGATTCTTAACCTCTACTTCTGTACGCGTTAAACGTATGGCGCAGTACTTACAATTAAGTGCTTTGTCTTACATGTTACGTGACACACAAAACACGCACACAAGGTACGCAATTCTTAAAAAGCTCATAAGGCATGAGAGGCCCGGTTTAAAACCATGTGTCCTCTACACCTTACACATGGCAAGGCTGATCACTAACTGAGAGTAATGTTTAGTCAGAGCAGTTAGAAAGAGCTAGAATATACCAATTCAACTCTACTTATGGGGGTTATAGGAACCTCCCATAGATTATGCACTTTTAGTAAAACATTTATGATTGTTATGTAACTAGGAAATGGCTCTTACACCGAGTGTGACTCAGGGTTGGAATTCTGTGTAAGTATAGTTAAACCCGAGGCAGACTCGGAGTGACGTGTAATGATGCGCTTTACAGTGTTAAGCCCAAAAACCCCTTGGGATAATATTCTGCTGCCATCTAGTGGATGAATAAACATTACGCTGCAAAGAAATCATGAATATTTGTATGTGTTGTGCCCATTTATGGTAACTCTGTAGTAACTCATCAATATTCATGAGTGGGGCGGAGCTTTCAACCAAAAGCACAAAGGCAAACGAGAAGCTGTAAGGACAGTTTTAGAACAAGAGACATAGTAACGTGATGGACACACTGCACTTCAGACATTAACACTGAATACACCCTATCTGTTGGGCAGTTACTCTCTGTTGGATTTATTCAGCGTTATCGTCTGAAGTGCAGTATGTCCATCACGTTACTATGACTCTGGTATATGCCATTCGGTATGGGATTTGTAAAAGCAGTGCTAATGTTTTTGATGCACCATCTGTTGGATAACAGAGAAATTGGTAACGGGCAGAAACACAGATACACATACACTTGTCCTTTTATTGGAATATATTTTATAATGCATGTAGTTGGCATTGCAACAGATAGAACATTATAAACATTTGTAGTAAGAGAATGTTTTGCATTTGTTCTTTCAACAAATGGCCCTTCACAAACATTTCTAGTAATAAAATGCATTACTACAAATGTCTGTGATGCACCATATGTTGGGAGGACAAATGCAATGCATGTCTCTATTATTCGCCATTTATGGGATTCAAAAAAGCAACACTGATATTTGTGATGTGCCACCTATTGGAATTGCAAATGCAATGCCAGGCAGGAATACAAACAGAATCACAGTCATGTAGCTGGCAACTAACTGTAATTCCACATCTTAAAGTTATTAAGCTGTACTCAGGCTTGATGATGAAGGATAAGGGTAGGATGCCCCTGTTTATATTTGATGTCTGTTCATGGTGTATATGAACTGATAAATATGAGAATATCTTTAGTTTCTGGGACACCTTAGTAGGGCCTCGCTGGCAGCCATTTTAAGGAATCCCTGCAGGTTCTCCTTTGAATACTGGATTGGATGTGTTTGCCTCTGCTGTTACCCCACAGGCAGAATAAAAAAGGCTTCTAAAGAGCCAAAATGTGGACGGTCACTTTATAAACAGCGCTGCAGAACACCCGAGAGCAAGAAAATGACATTGGAACATTGACACTGCTTGGTCAAGGTCAGGGGAGCTGGATAAAATAAGCAATATGAGAGCTCTTCATTGCAGCAGGGTTAGCTAAGTTGTTCAGTTTCCACAAGCAATAAATCATAAATTGCGCTTGGACATATAGGATGGGATACGTCTGCTGACTGCTGGAGAAAAGACAGGAGAAAAAGGACTGATTTAAAGATAAATAAAGAAATTAGATAGATAGATAGATAGATATATGTAAAGCACTATATAACATATAGATAGATAGATGTGTAGGGCACTATATAATAGATAGATAGATAGATAGATAGATAGATAGATAGATAGATAGATAGATAGATAGATAGATAGATAGATAGATGTGTAAGGCACTATATAATAGATAGATAGATAGATAGATAGATAGATAGATAGATAGATAGATAGATAGATAGATAGATGTGTAGGGCACTATATAATAGATAGATAGGTAGATGTGTAGGGCACTATATAATAGATAGATAGATAGATAGATAGATAGATAGATAGATAGATAGATAGATAGATAGATGTGTAAGGCACTATACAGTGGTGTGAAAAACTATTTGCCCCCTTCCTGATTTCATATTCTTTTGCATGTTTGTCACACAAAATGTTTCTGATCATCAAACACATTTAACCATTAGTCAAATATAACACAAGTAAACACAAAATGCAGTTTGTAAATGGTGGTTTTTATTATTTAGGGAGAAAAAAAATCCAAACCTACATGGCCCTGTGTGAAAAAGTAATTGCCCCCTGAACCTAATAACTGGTTGGGCCACCCTTAGCAGCAATAACTGCAATCAAGCGTTTGCGATAACTTGCAATGAGTCTTTTACAGCGCTCTGGAGGAACTTTGGCCCACTCATCTTTGCAAAATTGTTGTAATTCAGCTTTATTTGAGGGTTTTCTAGCATGAACCGCCTTTTTAAGGTCATGCCATAGCATCTCAATTGGATTCAGGTCAGGACTTTGACTAGGCCACTCCAAAGTCTTCATTTTGTTTTTCTTCAGCCATTCAGAGGTGGATTTGCTGGTGTGTTTTGGGTCATTGTCCTGTTGCAGCACCCAAGATCGCTTCAGCTTGAGTTGACGAACAGATGACCGGACATTCTCCTTCAGGATTTTTTGGTAGACAGTAGAATTCATGGTTCCATCTATCACAGCAAGCCTTCCAGGTCCTGAAGCAGCAAAACAACCCCAGACCATCACACTACCACCACCATATTTTACTGTTGGTATGATGTTCTTTTTCTGAAATGCTGTGTTCCTTTTACGCCAGATGTAACGGGACATTTGCCTTCCAAAAAGTTCAACTTTTGACTCATCAGTCCACAAGGTATTTTTCCAAAAGTCTTGGCAATCATTGAGATGTTTCTTAGCAAAATTGAGACGAGCCCTAATGTTCTTTTTGCTTAACAGTGGTTTGCGTCTTGGAAATCTGCCATGCAGGCCGTTTTTGCCCAGTCTCTTTCTTATGGTGGAGTCGTGAACACTGACCTTAATTGAGGCAAGTGAGGCCTGCAGTTCTTTAGACGTTGTCCTGGGGTCTTTTGTGACCTCTTGGATGAGTCGTCTCTGCGCTCTTGGGGTAATTTTGGTCGGCCGGCCACTCCTGGGAAGGTTCACCACTGTTCCATGTTTTTGTCATTTGTGGATAATGGCTCTCACTGTGGTTCGCTGGAGTCCCAAAGCTTTAGAAATGGCTTTATAACCTTTACCAGACTGATAGATCTCAATTACTTCTGTTCTCATTTGTTCCTGAATTTCTTTGGATCTTGGCATGATGTCTAGCTTTTGAGGTGCTTTTGGTCTACTTCTCTGTGTCAGGCAGCTCCTATTTAAGTGATTTCTTGATTGAAACAGGTGTGGCAGTAATCAGGCCTGGGGGTGGCTACGGAAATTGAACTCAGGTGTGATACACCACAGTTAGGTTATTTTTTAACAAGGGGGCAATTACTTTTTCACACAGGGCCATGTAGGTTTGGATTTTTTTTCTCCCTAAATAATAAACACCATCATTTAAAAACTGCATTTTGTGTTTACTTGTGTTATATTTGACTAATGGTTAAATGTGTTTGATGATCAGAAACATTTTGTGTGACAAACATGCAAAAGAATAAGAAATCAGGAAGGGGGCAAATAGTTTTTCACACCACTGTATAATAGATAGATAGATAGATAGATAGATAGATAGATGTGTAGGGCACTATATAATAGATAGATAGATGGATAGATGTGTATGGCACTATATAATAGATAGATAGATAGATAGATAGATAGATAGATAGATAGATAGATAGATAGATAGATGTGTAGGGCACTATATAATAGATAGATAGATAGATAGATAGATAGATAGATAGATAGATAGATAGATAGATAGATAGATAGATAGATAGATGTGTAGGGCACTATATAATAGATAGATGGATAGATAGATAGATAGATAGATAGATAGATAGATAGATAGATAGATAGATAGATAGATAGATAGATAGATGTGTAGGGCACTATATAATAGATAGATAGATAGATAGATAGACAGATAGATAGATAGATAGATAGATAGATAGATAGATAGATAGATAGATAGATAGATAGATGTAAGGCACTATATAACATATAGATAGATAGATAGATAGATAGATAGATAGATAGATAGATAGATAGATAGATAGATAGATAGATAGATAGATAGATAGATGTGTAGGGCACTATATAATAGATAGATAGATAGATAGATAGATAGATAGATAGATAGATAGATAGATAGATAGATAGATAGATGTAAGGCACTATATAACATATAGATAGATAGATAGATAGATAGATAGATAGATAGATAGATAGATAGATAGATGTGTAGGGCACTATATAATAGATAGATAGATAGATAGATAGATAGATAGATAGATAGATAGATAGATAGATAGATAGATAGATGTGTAGGGCACTATATAATAGATAGATAGATAGATAGATAGATAGATAGATAGATAGATAGATAGATAGATAGATAGATAGATAGATAGATAGATGTGTAAGGCACTATATAATAGATAGGTAGATAGATAGATAGATAGATAGATAGATAGATAGATAGATAGATAGATAGATAGATAGATAGATAGATAGATGTGTAGGGCACTATATAATAGATAGATAGATGGATAGATGTGTATGGCACTATATAATAGATAGATAGATAGATAGATAGATAGATAGATAGATAGATAGATAGATAGATAGATAGATGTGTAGGGCACTATATAATAGATAGATAGATAGATAGATAGATAGATAGATAGATAGATAGATAGATAGATAGATAGATAGATAGATGTGTAGGGCACTATATAATAGATAGATAGATGGATAGATGTGTAGGGCACTATATAATAGATAGATAGATAGATAGATAGATAGATAGATAGATAGATAGATAGATAGATAGATGTGTAGGGCACTATATAATAGATAGATAGATGGATAGATGTGTAGGGCACTATATAATAGATAGATAGATAGATAGATAGATAGATAGATAGATAGATAGATAGATGTGTAGGGCACTATATAATAGATAGATGGATAGATAGATAGATAGATAGATAGATAGATAGATAGATAGATAGATAGATAGATAGATAGATGTGTAGGGCACTATATAATAGATAGATAGATAGATAGATAGACAGATAGATAGATAGATAGATAGATAGATAGATAGATAGATAGATAGATGTAAGGCACTATATAACATATAGATAGATAGATAGATAGATAGATAGATAGATAGATAGATAGATAGATAGATAGATAGATAGATAGATAGATGTGTAGGGCACTATATAATAGATAGATAGATAGATAGATAGATAGATAGATAGATAGATAGATAGATAGATAGATAGATAGATGTAAGGCACTATATAACATATAGATAGATAGATAGATAGATAGATAGATAGATAGATAGATAGATAGATAGATAGATGTGTAGGGCACTATATAATAGATAGATAGATAGATAGATAGATAGATAGATAGATAGATAGATAGATAGATAGATAGATGTGTAGGGCACTATATAATAGATAGATAGATAGATAGATAGATAGATAGATAGATAGATAGATAGATAGATAGATAGATAGTCAGGTCCATAAGTATTTCAACAGTAACACAATTTTTATAATTTTTGCTCTGTACATCTCCACAAATGATTTGATACAAAGCAATCAAGATGTGATTGAAGTGCAGACTTTCAGCTTTACGTCAGGGGATTTAAAAGAATATTGAATGAGCCGTTTAGGAATGACAGTCATTTTTATATGTGGTCCCCCTAGTTTTTTGGATACACTAAAATAATGATAAACATAATGATCACTTTCAGCATTTGGTTGAAGATCATTTACACTCAATAACTGCCTGAAGTCTGAACCCAAGGCCATCTCCAAGTGCTGGGTGTCCACCCTGGTGATGCTTTGAATGGTCTTTACTGCAGCTGTCTTCAGGTGCTGCTTTTTTGTTGGTCTTTCTGCCATTAGTTTTGTCTTCAGCAAGTGAAATGATAATAATAATAATAGTAATAATACATTTTATTTATATACCGCCTTTCCTATGCTCAAGGCATGTGTCCAATTGGGCTGAAGTCAGTTGATTGACTTGGCCATTGAAGAATCTTCCACTTCTTTGCATTGAAAAGCACTCGGTTTTCTATCCCAGTATGTTTTGGCCCATCGTCCATCTGTACTGTGAAATGTCATCCTATCAGTTTTGCAGCATTTCTCTGAATCTGAGCAGACAGTATAGCGCCCTGGTCACTTCAGAATTCATCCTGCTACTTCTGCCAGAAGTCATCCATCCATCCATCCATTTTCCAACCCGCTGAATCCAAACACAGGGTCACGGGGGTCTGCTGGAGCCAATCCCAGCCAACACAGGGCACAAGGCAGGAACCAATCCCGGGCAGGGTGCCAACCCACCGCAGGCCAGCAGTCATATCATCAATAAACACCAGTGACTGACTTCCATTGGTAGCCATGCATGATCGGGCCATAAAGCTGCCTCCACCATGTTTCACAGATGATACTCTCCACACTTTTTTCTATCCATCATTCTGGCACACATTGATCTTAATTTCATTTGTCCAAAGAAAATTGTTCCAGAACTTGATAGGCTTTTAAAAATGTTTTCTGACAAAGTCTAATCTGTCCTTCCTATGCTTGAGGCTTACCAGTGTTGTGCACCTTGTGGTAGACCCTCTGTCTTTACTTTCATGAAGCCTTCTCTTGATTGTAGAGGTCTTCCTCCCAGAGAGTGGACTTGGTTTGGCTAAATGTTGTGAAGGGGTTCTTCTTCACCAAGGACAGAATTCTTCGATGTGTGTTGTCCAGACCTTCTGGTGTTGCTGAGCTCACCAGTGTGTTCCTTCTCTTTAAGAATGGACCAAATGGTTGATTTTCCCACTCCTGGTGTTTCTGCTGTCTCTCAGATGAGTTTGTTTTCTTTTCTCGGCCTAATGATGGCCTGTTTTTCCTGCACAGACAGCTCTTTGGACCTCATAATGAAAGTTCACAGTGTCAACTTCCAGATGCAAATCCCACACTTCAACTGCAGACCTGCTTAATATTTAATGAAATAATGAGGGACCTGCTCCCACATGGCAATGGACCAGCTTGTCAGTCAAATGTCCATATACTTCTGAGCCCCTGAAAATGGGTGTTCAGAAAAATGTCTGCCATTCCTAGGCGGCTCACACAATATTTTTGGCAAACCCCATAAAATAAAGCTGAAAGACTGCACTTCAATCACATAATTGCTTTATTTCAAATCCATTGTGGTGGCGTTCAGAGCCAAAATGATGACAATTGTGTCACAGTCCTGATAGTTACGGCCCTGACTGTAGAGCCTATAGATAGAGTTTACCAGACCATTCAGATGCAGGCTTTTTATTCCACATTTTTATAGACTGTCATGCCTGTGAATACTCTTGCACTTAGGCGGCTGTCCCACTGAATTTTAAGAAAAGGTAAAAAAATTGAGTTTTATGAAGAAAAGAAAAAATATCCAGAGCCATCCCATTAAAATGCATTAAACAGAAGCCGGCTTTTCTACTCCCTTTGATCTTTCTATGCTTGCGAGGCCTGTGGTTGAATAGGTAGGGGACAAAGTTCTGTTAGATCAATGGATTGCTCCTTTTTCAACAGCACAGCTGGTTTACCGGTGTTAAGATTGTCTACGGGTTAAATGTATTTTTTTGTCCACGTTATATGGTTATGAAAATGAGTCAAATTTATTTTGCTCATTCTTTTCACCACTTGGTAGCTGACATCCCTCTGCATTCATATCGTCTTTGCTATTCAAGGACTACAGGGTGGTCACTAAGTGTGCTTCAGTTGACGATGTAATGCCATTTTTAAGGATGATGGGATGCAGGATTTCAGCTAAAAACAAAGAATTGAATAAAAACAAGTTATTTTCTTTAGGACCCCTCGAATGAATGTATAGCTACCTTGACTATGATTTCTAGTTTTGCTTAACATAAGAAACTTTGTTTGATCAATCGATTCTTGCTTCTTTCCCAGTTCTGATTCCATTTTTTCCCATTCCTACAGTGACTATAAAATGTATTCATCCTTTTGGAAGTTTTCACATTTTATTGTTACACATCACTGAATCACAGGGGAGTTCATTGGGATTTTCTGGCACTGGTCAACAGTGTCACAGTGGAGACAGATCTCTCCAAAGTGATCCAAACTCGTTCTGAGGCAGCTGGTCGACAGACAACTCGGCGAAAAGACAACTTGGCGACAGACAACTCGGCGAAAGACAATTCAGCGAAAAGACAACTTAGTGAAAGACAACTCGGCGAAAGACAATTCGGCGAAAAGACAACTCGGCGAAAGACAACTCAGCGAAAAGACAGCTTGGCGACAGACAACTCGGCGAAAGACAATTCGGCGAAAACACAACTCTGCAACATCCTTTACCCGTTAGGTAATAGTTAGGGAATAGGTTCAAAGAGATTTTTTAATGATATTTAAATGACAAAGTAAAGTTCGTTTGTCAATTATATAAATTTATTTTCAACATTTTAAATCACGTTGTCATTTAAATATAATTAAAAAATCCGAGTTGTATTTCGCCAAGTAGTTTTTTTCGCTGAATTGTCTTTTGCCAAGTTTTCTTTTCGCCGAGTTGACTGTCGCCCAGTTGCCACTGAGCCATCCAAACTAGTTACAAATGCATAATAATAAAAATAATACTATTTTCAAAATTTTAATTTTAAAACGTTATCATTAATGTTTTATTGTTTAATTGGTAAAGTTTGGGGAGGGTTACTGTCTCTTTATGGGACGCTGTTTTTTAGTTCCAAAACAGCAGTTCTGCCGCATTGAAGGTAATAAGTAATCAGGATGGAAGTTTATCACTTTAAAATCAGAGCTGTGGCACAGACAAATGTGGAAACTAATTAAAAGTACAATTTTAACATATGTTAGAAAGTATTGACTTTAGGGGAAATTCATAAACACATGGTGCATTGAGTACATGGCTGATTAATTGAGGGTATCAACTTGGGCCTGCGGACACCAGGGGGCACGCCAGTTACCTAAAGACCCAACACAAGCAGGCATGGACACAAGATGAAAGAGCGAAGAGTCTTTTATTGTGGGTGTAATAAGTGTATACGTTTAATATGTCACTGTACTCTGTGCAAATCTATACATTTAAAAGCCAAATACCACTGACTCACTCATCACGAAATCTCCCGAACCATGAGGACTTGAAATTTGGAATGTAGGTTACCCTTGGCCCATAGGTGCTCTCTAAGAAACGGTTTAAAAAATTTCACGGTCCAAGTTCGAAATTTCTTATAGTATTTTAGACTCGTTTGTATGTCTGTCCGTTTTTCACGAGAGAACTACTTAACGGATTTAGATCGTTTTTTTTTTCCTATAATTTTTTCGAACATTCTGTTGATTTTGCGATTTTCTCATCATGCTTAGTATCATAGTTCGCTTGCGGTACCGATTTATTAGCGTGAATCCAATAGAGACTCATCAGGCTGCGGGGAGGGGGGCGGGGCCTTCCTCACTCACTTGTCTGCCTTGGGACGTAACCTTAACTCCGCTTAGTTAGCGAACGAGAGAACTACTTGACAGATTTAGATCTTCTTTTTCTATAATTTGCTTGAACATTTCGGTTGATTTTGCGACTTCTCTCATTACGCTAAGAATCATAGTTCGCTTGCATTCGCACTAATCTGAGACAGAGGCTGCGGGCCGAGAGGAGGGGGAAGAGTGACGTCAGGAGTCGAGAGCTAAGCGGGGCCCTCCTCACTGTCCTGTTTCACGAAGCCGTGGGGATGGCTAGTATATCTTATAAATCTGCCTTTTCCTACTTACTGTACATGCACAGTTGACACAGTGTAGCAGTGCTACTATTAGTTAAAACCGCATCTCCCAGCAGTCCCTGCAGGGGCTGTTGGGGTCAAATGTGGTCAGAGTAGCTTAAAAGGAGAGTGGGTGTCCAAAGAGAAAAAAAGTGTTTTTGTTGTATTCTGTGTACCTGTCTGGCTGCCTTCTGTTTTTTAACTGTATTTAGTCGTCGTGTCCTGGATTGTTTCGTTGTTGGAAGAAAAGGAGCGCTCCTGAACTGTCCACCCATCTTCACCATTTTCAGGGACTACCGGTAGGACTGTTTTTTTCATTCCCTTCCAACGTACAGATCTCTGGACTTACTATCGTCATCATTCATTACATCTGGTGCTGTTTTCCATGGTCTTTGTTGTGGTGGGGTTGTTTGTGTTTATGTGTTTAATGTAATTTCGGCGTAGGGGTACAGGGGTGGTATTGTTTCCATTTATTTAATTTAATTTCATTATATTTCTTTAATTGTTGTTTATCCCCATGTGCATTTTTTTGTCTCTGTTTGTGAGTGTGTGCGGGTCGGGCAAAGGCTGGGAGCATCCCTGGGATCTCCTCCATAAAAATAAAAAAATCACCGTCATCTTGATGGTGTGAATCTTAGCGGCACCGGATCGCTACAACAGAGCCAGATTTAGCACAAGGGTTCACCATATAGAACTGGTAGGGAAGCAATATAAGTCAAGACAGATAGACACAACTGGGAAACAGGCAGTCAGACTGAGGACTGTTGTATGCTATTTTTGTATGTCAAAGTCAGCATGGAACTGTATCCTCTTTTGCCTTGTTTGGAATTGCATAATTCACCTAAGTGGGGGCCTGCACATGAAAAAAGAGTATAAAGCCTTGGAACATTGCCTGATACACCTTTGAAACTGACGGATGGAGAGGAGGTAACGTCATCCAATCCTGAAAAATCTTTCCAGTGCAATGGCGAAAATGGCAGACTCTACACATCTGGTCCCCACTCCTGAACTGGGTTCTTGCCATTGGCTTCCTTCGTCTGTTATGCAGCGTAAGTTATTATTAAACAAAGCTAAGTTATTTTTCCTATGTGATTTCTTACCGCCGTATCACCAAAGGAGGGGTATCGCCTTTTTATATTATATTTATATACAGTAGATTTGAGTTATGTAACATGCCGCAATTATAACAGAACTCATTCCCAGGGAGCTAGCGTCCCCTGCTGGATACAGTGGGAAACACTTCCACACTATGCATTTCTTGCCACAACAGCTGCAAGTACAATAAAGCACAAGATGTCTTTCACTTGTCACTGCTTTCTCCACTTCTCCACGCAAGCTTTGTCAACCTTCCACCCGACTCTGGCTCATTTGCCTGAGGCTGGCAGCTCCTATTATCTTTCAGTCTTCCACACACGTGGTCCGAAAGCACTTCCAGGTGAAAGGAAACCCTGTGAAACGGGGCTCTCCAGTCCCTACAGCACCCCTTGGAACCCAACAGGGCTGAGTCAAAGAACTCCATGTCTCATTCTGCACTGTGAGAATCCAAGGTGCCACTGCAACCCAGGGAGGGCTGTCATCTAGCACTCAGGGGGAGATAAGGCCCTGTACATTCTCTCTCCCCCAGTACTTTGTGGAAGAAAGATTAGACTTAGGGGTCACATGGTCAATTAGGATAAACTGTTTGATATGCTTTCCATATTAAAATATAGCATTCATATTAAAGAAATAACATATAGGGTTAATATATATCAGAAAGTAGATCAAGGTTAAGTGAACAACAAAGACAACAGTGTAATACACAAAATGTACTGAAAGATGACTAAGAGATCAGATAACATGTGTTCAACAAGATTGGACAGTTATATATACAGAAATTCCTAGGGTGATGGCTCAACCCAGAGAATATAAGAATAATAAGCATATAGTAAAATAGACTTTTATTTTATATACATCAATTGGGTGTAAACCAACCAACCAACCAGAGTAAACATATGCATTAATTGGCACTGTAATGTAAATTCAGTTGCTTATAAAATTGACCTGCACCTTTAATATTTGACCACTCTCATCATACTGTAACAGAGTGCTGTGAAGGATGCTCCCTCCACAGTATGGTGCTGGAAGAGAATAAATGGCACAATGAACAGCTTTTCTCCTGCCTGATTACTGACTCAGTTTGTCCTGTTAGAGGATAAGTTTCTTTCTTTAATTAAGATGTTGATTTCTATCACACCTTCCATTTCAAGGGCATTCCAGCACGTTAAGGCTGCTGGACGTTCCTTACAGGTCACATTATGAATTGTTTGAATGAGTTCCCAGCTTTTGTCACAAATCATCAGGCTGTTGTACAAGGTTGCTGGCTATCATGGCCGGCCTGTACACTGGTACTGTGAGTGCTGTGCAGAGTGGAGGCAGAACCTCTGTGTTTTTACCAGTTGATTCTGGGGTTGGTCAGGGGTGTGTTTTTGCTCCTACTCTGTTCAATGCTGGCATGGACTGGGTGTTGGGCAGGGTCGTTGGGTCCAGCAGCTGTGGAGCACCTGTTGGATGAAAAAAAAGATTCACTGATCTTGACGTTGCTGATGATGCTGTGATCTTCACGGAGTCAATGGAGGCTCTGATTGGGGCTCTCGAGAGACTGAGAGAGGAGTCTGAGTGTCTGGGCTGGTGAGTGTCCTGAATAAAAACCAAGAGCCAGGTCTTTAATGATCTCTTAGGCACAGCCATCAGCAGTGTGTCTGTCTGCAGAGAGAGTGTCGACCTTGTCGAGAGGTTTACTTACCTTAGCAGTGACATTCATGTCTCTAGTGACTCTTCCTATGAAGTCAGTAGACGGATTGGGAGAGCATGGGGGGTCATGAGGTCACTGGTCATCGGGTCACACTCCTGATATCGATGCAAAAGTACAAAGGTCCAAGTCTTTAGAGTCATAGTGCTTCCTATCTTGCTATACGGTCATGAGACATGGACGCTATCCAGTGACCTGAGACGAAGACTGGACTCCTTAAGTACTGTGTCTCTTCGGAGAATCCTTGTGTACCGCTGATTTGACTTGTGTCTAATGAACGGTTGCTTATGGAAACCCGAATGAGGCACTTTAACTGCATTGTGTGGGAGCATCAATTTTGGCACTACGGCCACTATTCCCCGAGGGTGATTCAGCTATCCTCATTGTTGAGGACTTGAGTGGCTGGACCAGGCCAAGGAGACGCCCATGTAACACCTGGCTGTAGAAAATAGATGGTAATTTCCAGAGGGTGGGTCTGGACCATGTGTCTGCGTGAGGGGTTGCAAACCAGAATCATAAGCTGTTTCGTCATGTGGTGGGTGCGGCAACACACTGTAGCAGTGCATGCTCCCCAACCAGACCTGACCTTGGAAATATTTAATTTTTTTAGTTGGCACAAAAAGTACAACCACTGCTGAGCCTTCTTAGTAATGGAAGTGGCATTAATGCCCTAGCTAAAAGTGCTTGTGACAATTGTGCCCAAAAATTTGAAGGATTCCACCATATTAGCTGTGGAATTAGTGGTTTCTACAATGAGGGGAGGTTGTAACTGGTGTTTGTGAAAGTCAATGACCATTTCCACTGTCTTGGTAGTGTTGAGGACCAGGTTATTGGTAGCACATGAAGACACAAGACGAGACACCATCTTACTGTAAGCTGTTTCATTACCATTAGTAATTGGTCCAATAATGGGGGTGTCATTAGTGAACTTAATGTTTATTACTGAAGGATCAGTGGGCTTACAGTCCATTGAAACAGACTAAGGAGAAGGTGACTCCTCCTGAAATATCAGGCAATAGCCTTACTGACTAATTCAGATTGGAGATTTCTTACTAAAGCATGTCATTTTAATTATTCATACTAATTGATCAAAATTTTAGTATTTGCTCATCATATTTTCCCTATTAGATTTTCTTCCATTAGGCTGCCTATGTTTAATTTATTACTGCACGTACCCCAGATAAAAAGCTTATCCAACAAGTTAAAAGTCCGTCATTTTCCAACCCGCTATATCCTAACACAGGGTCATGGGAGTCTGCTGGAGCCAATCCCAACCAACACAGCAAGGCAGGAACAAATCCTGGGCAGGGCGCCAGCCCATCCCAGGGCACACACACACATACACCCACACACACTAGGGACAATTTAGGATTGCCAATGCACCTAACCTGTATGTCTTTGGAGTGAGGAAACCGGTGTGCCCGGAGGAAACCCACGCAGACACAGGGAGAACATGCAAACTCCACGCAGGGAGGACCCAGGAAGCAAACCCAGGTCTCCTTACTGCGAGGCAGCAGCGCTACCACTGTGCCACCGTGCTACCCTGGATGCTTTTGTATTTATGTGTATTCCATCAGCCCCATGACAAAATGTCAGGCACTATATAAGTGGATGCATGAGGATGCTTTTGCATTTATGTGTATCCCATCAGCCTGTTTGCCTACATCGCATTCTCAAACAACTCTCTCCCTGGTAAACACTTACTCACCCCAGCCATGCTAAATTCTTTAGTTTGTTACTGTGCCCTCTACCTTTGTATTCTATTCACTTAAAAGTGAAATCTTACCTAAATGTTCCTATACTCTTCTATTAACACATCCAACAGATGGATATTAGAAGTCGAATTACCACATAATGGATAAAGCATTATTTTAAATCCTGTACAGTATTTTGTCGTTTATGGGCTTTACAGTGAAATTATTACTTGGATGTTCGACCAGCATATTGTTACTCTTGGGCACCTTGATAAATTTCGCTGTTTGGAACAGAAAACATAAATCACCTTACTGGGTGTTCGCACTTCACACTCCTTGTGGAAATCCACCCTATTGATGCCAGTGGACTGGCTGCTGGTCCAGGGTGGGTTTCTGCTTTTTGCCCGATACTGCTCGTATAGGCTAGACTCTGGACCCCCTCTTCCTTGAAACCAAATAAAATAAAAATGAGAGCATAAATAGACATAAATCACAGTGAACCTTTAAAAGGGTCAATGATTTGGGAAAGAGTGATTTTGTATTCTTTCAATCTGGCTGAAAAACAAAACCTTTTGATATGCTCAAGTGAGGAGCTAAAGGAAGATGAGATACAGTTAGCCACTGCTGGGTAATAAACATGCATTATATTTGTTCTAGGTGCTGCTTATGCATTATATTCATGTTGCCTAGAAACGATACTCTGAATTGACAGCTTCCATGACAACCATTATTGTGGAAAAGAAAATAATACTAAGGTAAACATTCGGTTTTAGTCAAACTCATTTTATACCTTGGGCCAAATTTCGATTGCTTTTCTTTTCTGTTTATATTGGCAAGCGCTAAAGTAAGCCTTTTATTATTTTGCCATTTCAAAAAAAAAAAAGAGCACAATGGTTTATTCTGTTGAAAAGATGCAGGCTTATACTGGCATGGAAACTTTCCCAGCAAAACTTGCAGCATTACTCTACTACTTATGTTAATTTTTAAACTTTTTAAATATGCATGAATGCTTTAGAAGGGGAATTGTTATGAGTAACTTGGATACATCAATGGATTTTGTAAGTTGGAATGTTGAAGGTCTCAATCATGAACTAAAAATGAAAAGGTGGTACCTCATCACAGTAAACTGAAGTGAAAAGTTGCCTTCCTGCTGGAGACATTAATGGTCAATCTAGGCTTCAAAGAGGTTGGGTTGGCCAGGTGCTGTATGTCAAGAGGACTAGAGGAGTTGGAATATTGATTCATAAAGCAGCCCCGTTTGTAGCTAGAGTAGTGTAGATTGGTGACGTTTGCCTAAGCATTTCTTGCAGTGAATTTGCTGGAGTCACTGGTGACCTTGTTCAGCAATTTTTTTTCCCCTGAAGATTCTCCGTGTGTCTTGCTTAGGCAAACCATTTTTTCCCAGTGCCCCATGATGCTTTGTGAGACCAGTGTGACATCATAGAGTTATAGCCACCAATGCTGGATGGGTCAGCCTCCTGAGCAGTGCTTGAAGTTGAATAAAATAACTGCCAGCGGTCTGACGGGGGAAGTAAGAAAGTTTCTTAATGTGATTTATGTAAGTAGAATAAGAAAGAGAAGATTTAAAAACAACATCAAGATTTCTTGCAGATGAAGAAAGTCAGATGATATCATCACCAAGAGGTAATTTTCTTAAGCTGAGCTTTAGTGTCAATAAGCATGACCTCAGCTTTATTGCAGTTTATTTTTAAAGAGGTTAATAGCTGTGGTGTTCTGTGCTGCACAGATAAATGCATGCAGCCACTGGAGACACGTTTTAATGGCAGGTGTAAATGTAACCTGGCTAAATTATATATGGATACAATCTAATTATGGAAAGCACAATAAAGAGGGTTTTTGAGAACTCTAATGATCATTGTGAGCCGTGAGTAACATGTGAACGTAGGACCCTGGATCCATAATGCAGATTACAAATACATTCATGTTAAAATAAAACAAAAACAACAAAAGCACAAACACAGTGCTGAAGACAGAAACAGCATGCGGAATACTGAAATATCCATTCTTTCATTTTATTCTCCCACTTTTGTACAGTTCAGGGCCTATCCCAGCAGCATCAGTGTATGCAGATACAGACATTTTTACTATGTAGCATCTTAAAGCATCCAAATGACTGAAAGGACAATTGCAAAATATAAATCACAGATACCAACTGTTGTAGATTACAGGACGATGCAGCTGATTATGTATAGAACACAAGAAGATGAAGGTTGGCCATTCTTGGCATGATGGAGCCACTTTAAGGCCCGGCTAGTTGAGTTGCACATTCTCCTTATTTCTCCCATGGTTTTCTGTGGGTACTCCAGTTTTCTCCCACGTCTCAAACTCACATCCTCACATTACTGAACCCAGAACCTCAGGGAGACCAGGGCCTATGTGTGAGTAGGAGCCAATAAATTCCAACAAAGGGCACACGCCGCCGACACTCACTCATTTGGGGCCAATCTGGACTCACCAATTCATCTGACTGGCACCTCTTCATGATATCAAAGAAAAATGTGCAAACTCCACATGCTGGGCTGGGATTCAGACAAGAACTGCGGGGCTATGAGATGGTAGAACTAACTGCTAACTGCAGTATGCCATGTGTTAGGATGATTGGTGACTGCAAACTGGCCTGGTATGAATTATGTGGAATTAAAATGGACTGGCATCCTGTCCTGGCATCCTTGTTGTTTTCTTGTGGTAGATTCCTACTGTGACCCATTTCTCTTTATGCAGTCAATTCTCTATATCTGTAGGGGTTATGTTCTCAAAGAACCCTGCAAAAATGAAAACTATGGATACTGAGGCATTGATCCTATGTGGCAAATGGAGGTTATAATCTGGCGGGACACTGACTTGGGGTAGATGGGGATTGAGTGGACCTTCACTCTCACCCATCAAGACTTGCTAATTATTTTTTCCAAAGGTTCACCTACAAGGATCTTGTTACAAGTTTTACTTCCTCTATAGTCAAGTTCAATTGTCTTCTAGGCACTCTGTTAGAGGCTGCGAGCAACTGCAGCAAAGTCGATCCAAGGTCCTCACTAAACCACCCAGTCGGTAGTAGCAACAGGTGGTGTGTACAAAGGAAAGGGGCTTCATCCGTGCAAGCTTATTATCTGCACTTGCTGGGAATTCATCATTTATGGAGAACACTTGCAAGCTTTTGTCCCCATCATGAATGGGGTTCAACAGCTTACCCACACTTGGCACTGGGTTGACACGCTTTGATCTGTGCAGTATAGTGTGTGTGCAGCCCCAGACATCTATTGGCATCACAGACCTATTATTGGAAGGCCTGTTATTTGTGTGATAGGCTTCCTAGAAATTTTCCTATGTGCAATTAGACTGCGGGTGTCGCGAAATTGGTTATACTCATAACTACGGATAAGTGTTTCTGTGGGAATAGAATTTGCTGTATTCTGTATTACGCAGACATTAACAGAATCTCATACTCTTACCACATTGTCAAGATTGACTGCTATTGTATATCAATACTTCTCCCTTTATTTTACATCTGTAACTCAGGCAATTACACAGACAGGCCAGAGAGAAAATTACATATTTTGTTGATGCATCATAGCTAATATCTCCAAAATATAAGGAAGCAGAGTACAAATGTTGGCTAAGTAATCATAATACGATCTGGTTCATGTTAAGCATCCAATATGCTTAGATTACCAAGTGCCTGTCTGTCTCAGTCTATGGTGCCACTCGGTCTGTCATTCCCCTTGATCCAGCATGCTGTCTGCATAGGCACCAGAAATGGTTTCTCCTCAGAATGGAAAATGGTAGACAAAGATAGTATTTCTTTGCTTCCCCGTTTATGGTAGTTTGTCTTCCTTGATGTACCTCCCGAACCAAAAGGATATCATAGTGCAGGCCAACTCTCCTGCTTCATTCCAGTCCTGTTTAAGCATGACTTAACCACCATGCCAGCCTGTGCTTATATTTCCCAAAGCCTACTAAGATGGCATGTTAATGGCCTTTCATCTTAGTCTTACCTGTATTCCCCCAGGCTAGCTGGCCAGTCAATCCCTGCTTTTTAACCAGTGTTTCCCAAGATTTTACCTATGCTAGTTATGACCTTTAGTAAGTACAACAATTGGTTTTTAACGTATTATTATTAAAATACATCATTCTCATAACACTTGTCTTTTGTCAAATCCTGCTTTGATAGCAGGCAACTTTCCAGGACTCTGTGCTGGAGTGACCAGATTTGAAAAGTGAGGGATGAACTGTGATGTCCAGTTTGCCCACAGCTGATGCACTTTCCTTGAACTTGGTTCATCGACAGTCACGAAACCGAAGATGGACTGGACAATGAGGACACATAAACAAGCAAAGGTTGGTGTATCAAGAGCTTAGTGTTTTTTATTCAGTCAAAATGCAAATAAAACCAAATAAAGGACACTGCAGTATCTTCATAAATTCTGTGCCATGGCTGAGGTTAAAGTTAAAAACACTATTGGAGTCTGTCCATTAAAACTGTCCTGAGGCGCGGTGCTTCCATTTCACACTGGTGTTTTTGTCCACCCTTTGAGGTATCTTCAGCAACAGGAGACAGGAGATGCCCTCCAACAAGCACAGACATCCTTTAAATGTGGCTTGTGTTTCTGCCACCATCTCTTGTCCTTCAATGAGGAGCCCATCCCAGCTCCATTCCACTCTCCCACTGCCATCCCTTGTCCTTCAGTGGGAGTTTACTTGGAGCAGTTGGGCTCCTTGGGCGCTCAGCAGGAACGTCTCTGCCCCTAAAGCGGCATCCACTCACTCCTCTTGGGGCCACTTCTTGACTGCTTGCCACAATCATGCCTCTCTTAATGCATCTTTCTTTCCTTCTGTCCTTCCTTCAACCTCTGAACCTTTTCATTTTTGTTTCTTTCTTTCTCTCTCGATCTCTCGTTCACTCTTTCATTGTTTTCAATATTAACCTCCTTTTATATGCAACTGTGGGCGCAGGTCCCTAATTACGCAGAGTGCTAATGAGGAGATTTACTGAACAACACACATCTGCACATGAATGTGGGCTCCGCCAGTTCTCTCATCAGCACCCAGTGCCACTTGTCCGCAGTACCGTTACACCTGCACTCACACAGACCCTGAGTGCAGTGTCTTCATCTAAAACTAGCACACTTCCATAGACCCCTAAATACATCTTACCACACGAATGTCCGACATATATGGATAGTAATTACTCAGGACACATACAGTTTTTAAAAAATCGGACAGACAAGAGCCTCTGTCTGTGTTGCACTGAATTCAGCTAAGGTTAAGCAGTCCATCTTGGCAGAGGCAGATAAACGTTCATCAATGGATTTGACCCGATTCAACAACAGGCTGGGCAAATAGGTGGGATTTGTCAAAGAGAGGCCAGAAAGGGTTAACGTGAAAAGTAAGCCAGTCTCATTTATTCACCATGACACTGAGTGAAATAGCAAAAGTTTTGTTTTCATTTTGGGTTTGGTGGGGAGGGTGGGGGGTGTCATTATTTTTAAAACTGGGACACATTTTCCCCATTGAATACCTCAGCCCAAGCCGTTGCTAGGAGACCCTGCAGAAAACAAACAGAGTCAGCGCTGCCAGTGGAGGATTGTGAATGGCAGAAAGCAGAGGCCATGCCACCCCAGCCCGACCCCAGCGGTCAGAATATCTATTTTCATCTAGAGGCGCTGAGAACAGAGATGTTTTTTAAAATGTACCTTTGTTCCTTCTGTGAATGTGTCAAAGCCTTTTTTTGTCCTTTATTAGGTACAGACTTCCTCCCATCATGTGCTGCATTGTTTCATTCCTTCGATACGTGACATTCTCGATTGTTTTTTGAGGCTTTGAACCGATCAAGGAAAGAATTATGAGAAAAAGGAGAAACAGATGAATGAACGGACTGGCAGAATGATGGTTCGATGGAAAGGTGAATGGAATGATGGATCAATGACTGGGTGGATGGATGGAATGATTGGTGAAATAGTGAATGGATAAATGGATTGATATATAAATGAATACATGGATAGATGAGCGGATTCATGAAATGGCCGGTAGAATGCTGGATGAATGGGTGTGCGGATAGACAGAATGATTGTTGGCAGAGTGCGAAGGGTGGATGTGTATAAGGATATGGCGCCTGTAAAAAGTGAACTCACAAAGTATTGAGACCCCTTTGTATTCTGCACACTTTATTGTGCGGTAGATTTAATTTTAAATGATAAATTTGCCATCTTTGCCCATCAATCTACACTCAATAATCCATAATGACTAAGTGAAAACATGTTTTCAGGAAAGTTTGCCAATTTATTAAAAATCAACAACTGAAATCTGACATTCATAGATGAATTCAAACCCTTTGCTGTGACACTGGGGTTCACTGTTGTATAACAATAAAATCTGAAAACCTCCAAGGGGGTGAATACTTTTTATTGGCATCATCAGTCCAACCATCCATTCATCTCACTCTGCTAACAATCATTACGTCCATCCATCCATCATTCTACTACTAATCATTTCAAACTTCTACAAAACACTTTATACTTTCTCATATACGAAGTATGGGTGGCACGGTGGCGCAGTGGGTAGCGCTGCTGCGTCGCAGTTGGGAGACCTGGGGACCTGGGTTCGCTTCCCAGGTTCTCCATGCGTGGAGTTTGCATGTTCTCCCCGTGTCTGTGTGGGTTTCCTCCGGGTGCTCCAGTTTCCTCCCATAGTCCAAAGATATGCAGGTTAGGTGGATTGGCGATTCTAAATTGGCCCAAGTGTGTGCTTGGTGTGTGGGTGTGTTTGTGTGTGTCCTGCGGTAGGTTGGCACCCCGCCCTGTGTTGGCTGGGATTGGCTCCAGCAGACCCCCGTGACCCTGTAGTTAGGATTCAGCGGGTTGGAAAATGGATGGATGGATATACGAAGTATAGGGAAAGTATTGTAATCGTCCAAAGATTCGATGTCGAGATTTTGATGAATCTCGACATTTTAGATGCCCTTGACTTTCTTGTTTACAAAGTTTAGGGAAAGTATTGGAATCCTCCAAAAATTAAACACGTTTTAGACCTCCCTGAGTCAGAAAATACCATTTTTGGAATTATGTCTGTGTGTCTGTACTGTATATGTGTGTGTATGTGTATATATGTAAATATGATAACTTGAGTACGCTTTCACTTAGGTCAACCAAAGTTTTCATACAAGTATTAGGTATAAAACGTAGATTTCCATCAAATTTTGAGCTAATTCTGTTAACCGCAAGTGGTACTAATTTAATTTATTCAACTTTACTTTTATAATAATTATTTAGTATATGATTAATTTGGTTTGATTTGTTGTTGACGGTTCTTTAATGTACATAATATAAAAATAGAATCATTGACTTGTGGTTTATTCCTCAAATATCCATCCCTATATTTGAATATACGAGAAAGTCCAAGGGAGATCACACCTGATTTTTATATTTATGAATTCAAGCTCCACCAATTTTCTCATCCGCACCCAGTACCACCTGTTGATGCTACCGCTTGCACCTATGATCGCCCAGACCCTCAGCTCACTGTTATTATCTAAAACTGGTACACTTCCATGGACCACTAAATGCGTCTTACCACATGAATGTCTGACATATGCGGATAGTAATAATTCCAGACACATGCAATTTTTAAAAATTTCGGTACACAAGAGCCTCTGAGTTGTATTGCATTTATTCAGCTAAGGTTAAACAGACCATCTTGGGGAGAGGTAGATGAATATCCGTCGATGGATTTGACTTCTTGCAGTGACTCGACTCAACAGCAGGCTGGGCAAATCGGTGGGAGTCTGTCAGGCTGGAAAGGGTTAACTGGAAAAGTAAGCCAATCTGCTTTTTATTGGTACAGTGTATAGACATATAGAATGGTGGACGGGTATAAATCGATTTGTGGAATAATGTTATCATGGTTGAAATGGGAAATTATAAATTAAGGGATAGATGGAAGGAAGGAAAGTGAATGGAATTCTGGGTGAACAGAACGGTTGAATGATGGCTGGATGAATGGAATGACAGATGAATGAAATGACTGGTGTAATGAGAAATAGATCTGAAATCTCTATACCGTTCCCATACAGTGAGGAACCTGATCAGCCATTCTTGTCATTTGTCATAAGGCCATTGCCTATGGTGGCCGCTGACCCCTCTTCTTCAGGTAGACCCTTGGAAAGCCTTTGAACCCCAGCTGATGCTGTGAAGGGTCTCTCTTCAGCCAGACAGTGCAGCCACTTTACGGCATTTAAAAACTGCTTTTTTCATCCCCGGCGTATAATTTTTTAAGCCCAAAGGACTTTGACATTTTGCTAAATGAGGCACCGATGTCAATGCCAGCGCGTCCATAGGTTATATTTAGAAAAGCCATTTCCTGCACCTTGCACAGTTCATTTCTCGTCTCTACCCAGGATGTGTAAACCCTGTAAGCAGAAGCATGCCAGCGGTTTTATGCTGTCGCTGATGAAGGTGAACGATAAATAACTGCAGCAAGCGGGGAATTGGATTTCTTCTTCCCTGCTAAATCATACTGTACACTTTTTTTTTCTTCCTTCTTTTGAAATTTCAGTAGCGCTAAGGTTCAGATTTGGGACTTTCTCTTTGGTCTTACTGTAAATTCATAATCAGTCCTCAAAGATCACAGCTTCAGTTCTCGTTGCTGTCTCTTTGGGGCTCGCTTGTACTCCCCCTTCTACCGTGCACTTTCTCTGGGCTCTTTAGTTTCCTTCCATAGCTCCTAATGGGGTCTTTCCTGTCTTCATTCATCACCTGCCCTGTATTGGTATGAGAGCAATGAAAGAAGGAGTTACTGAACAGCAATGTCACGAACACAGTGACGTCAAGAACATCAAGGCTTTTTCAGAAGAACTGTGTTTGTTCTTGAAGAATCGAGAGATGATAATAGGGAGGACACTGAGCTACAAAACAAATGTCAGCCCCAAGTAGACCGACTTTCGTAGGCCTTTGTGTGGAATTGTCTGCTGGTGTGGCTACTTCGCTTTCCCACCTCTCAAAGCACTCTTTGTCATGTCAGCTACACTGTCTCAATAGCTCATGCTGTTAATCTACATATATATTGTGAAGAAATAAATGCGAGAGAGGCAGATGAGGGGTTGGGGAGCCTTCCCCAAAAACAGTGATACCTTGGAATCCGAACTTAATCCGTTCCAGAACTCCATTCAAGTTCCAAATCGTTCGAGTTCCAAGACAATTTTTCCCCTTTAAAATACTAGAAACTGGATTAATCTGCTCCTGGGTCCCACAAACTCGAATTTTCAAAATGATTTTAACAGTAAATACACTGGATTTTAAGGTAAAATCTTAACAAATAATAATAATATTTGAATAAAAATGTAAATTAATAAAATAAAAAATATAAAAACCTGTATTTACCTTAAAAAGCGATAAGATCTTTCTTAACTTCAATTGTAGCTATAACAGCTTTCCTCTTACTCTTTTTTTCCTCACTACCTTTTTAGGACCCATGGCGAATACACTAAGTTGTTATTATTTAAAAAACTAACACAAAACAGGCACAAAAGCATAAAATTAGCAGCAAAAATAGCAATGAAAATCACACGAGATGCTTTCATTACAGCTTCCGACAACGAACTGAACGACAAAGCCTATGGGTGGCCCAAGCGCTGGGGAAACATACGCACAAATATACACGAACAATGTGCTGGGTGGTCAGATTCCAAAGCAGCGTTCAGATTCCGGGGCAAAATTTCCTCGAATTTTTAGTTCGGATTCCAAGTTGTTTGAGTTCTTGGACATTCGGATTCCGGGGGCAATACTGTACTGTCATAGCGCAATAAACACATCAGTATGCACTCATATCATGGTCAAGTTCATGAAAACACTTTACTCAATTTATGTAATCTGGACCAGAAGTAGGCGGAAGGAAGGGGGTAACGTGAGTCAAAGGTGACGGAGGTGATGTCATCAGAGGGCGACCGGAAGTGAAGTCATCAGGGATGGACGGATGAAAGCAACAGAAGTTCTTCATGTGATGGGACGGTGTTTTCGTGCATAAAATTCAAGGTGAGTAATGTTTTTGTGCTTCCTTTTTCCTAGTGAGAAAAAGAGAAAAACATTATGACGCTGTCTTAAACCCCGCTCCGGTATTTTTTCGTGCTCCATCGGACCCTTTGACTACCCACTAATCATGCGTGTGTGACAATATATAAAATGCAACGTCTGTCTGTCTGCTTTTCATGAGAGAACTCTCTTCACGGGTTTAGATCGGGTTTTTTTTCTTTAATTTGCTTGAACATTCCATTTGATTTTACGACTTCTCTCATCGAGCTAAGAATCATAGTTTGCTTGCGGAACCGATTTATTTGCACGAATCTGAGAGAGACATTGCGGGCCAAAGGGAGGGGGTGGCGGGGCCCTCCTCACTCACATGCCATCCTCCATTCGAGTCGCTCTACCTCTCGTTATGTGTTGCAGTACACCTTAGCTAGTGATACCTGTTTGTTCAGCAGACATTATCATCTAGAGATTGTTACTGAGTAACTTTTGACATTTTTGAGAGAGATATCAGTGCTCCATGTGTTTTAGAAGGTAGCTGCTGAATGGCAGAGATATCTCGGCCACGTGCTTTTCTCCCCATGCGGGGGACGCTCTCCCGTCAGAGCTGAACACGATCAGTTATGTCACCAACGTCTATTGATTTTTAAAGTTTGTCCTGCTTGACTAGTACGTGGGCACAGATGCGGGGGGACAGGCAGTATTAAATAAGCATGAATACAACAAAATGACAAATCGGGCACCTTTCATTCCATTGTTGACTTATTTTAAAAATTAAAAAGTCAAGGGTTCTGCTTTAGTTACACGACTGCACGGTTCACTCCAAATTCCAACCGCTCTTTGTGTGAAGAAATCCTTTCTGGAGTTCATCTTCTCTTAATTCCCACTTGTGTCTTTGAGTATGTGGTCTACTGTTCTACTCTAAGGACTCTGCTGGATCAACTTTATGGATGCCTTTGAGAATTTCATAGATCAGGATGTGACCTCATGTAACCCTGTAACGTCCTCAGCCTGTCAGGGTGGGAGCTTCCCTTTAGACATTGTATGTCTTTTGTTGTAGCATGGTGACCAGAACTGCACCCACAATTCCAGTTGTCTAACTAGCCCTTGATTTACTTTTTATTCAACAGCTTTATAATCAAACCCAAAAACCTTTTTGCCTTTTGAATTGCTTCTGCTAGCCTCATGGATGATAACGTTGTGTGATAAATAAAGTGTCTTCTATGTGTGGCTTACAGTATGATAGTAAAGGTCTTACAAGCTATATAGTGACTTAGAGGGGCTAAAGGAATACTCCTGTCAACAATCATATGTTACTTATCCCATGTAGTTTGTAGTGGTGGCCAAGAAAAGTTTTTGATCTTATGTTTTCGTGGGGAATGGACAAAAGAAAGTTTCTGATAGAATGGGACCTAATGGTGACCAATGCTGGACAACAGCAAATAACATCAAAAAAGTCCATGGAAAAAAACCTCACGTTAGTCGTGTCACATAATCCACATGTCAGTTCATCCAGTCGTGGGCTCACAACCTGTGAAAGGCATGTCATTTTTGTTCAAATATACTTAAAATATACTTAAATACAAAACTCACATGGGAGTGTGTTTTTGAATTCAAGACCTGACTCCCCCTCTCATTCATTTGTCCAGAGCCCTGTCTTTATTTCAAAAACATCATCATCTGTGTGCCCCTTTGCTAATTTTTCCAATAACTGACATTTTCACTGCAAGACTTACAAACACAATCGTGTTGTAAATGTTGGCAGGAACAGAAGTCAGTCATAATCTGAAGGGTGCGAGTCAATGCATCAGCATATTTGATCAGATATCTCACTTTCTTTTACTGTTAAGGCCCATTTATACGTGACACATCCACATTGCAGCAAGGGTCCGGCACAGTGTGTGTGCCGTAAATTTCATTGCATTGGTGACCATGTACCTCGAGAATTTTGTAACGGCGAGGCCCTGTGTGCGTCGACTGTGCGTGTGCTAGACAAGAAAACGTGGTGATTGGAGGAACAGTTGCTACTCGTACCTACACAATCCAACACAGAAAGCCCACAGTGACAGCCAAATGTGGACAAATTCATGATGAGAAATCACCCAGACCACGGGCAAAGGTGAAGGTTTGTGCAGGCAGAAATGGAAACATCTGCGAGATCGATATGTAAATAAAAAGAAAAAAAAAATTTGGGGGAAAAGCTGAAGTATTCTGTTACTGAGTAGCGTCACGCACTGACCAATCAAATTATAAACAGACAAACATGAACATTCAAAGTCTGCAGCTGTCTGCACCCAGAATATAAACGGGCCTTCAGAAGTAGCAGAAAGGGGATACCTAGGAGTCTTTACTTTGGTTGCTGGAAAAATGTGTCTTGTGTTCCGATTTAATTGTTAAGAGGTAGTGAAAAGGGGATACCAAGAAGACAGCCTGAGAACTTTGCTCTTCTTCTTGTTCAACTTTGATTTTTGGATCTTCGTTACTCCTCATTAGCCACAATCTTTCATCATTTTTTTCTGTGACATTACTGCATATTTTTTTGTTCCTTTTACCTTCTTGTTCTGCAGTGACTTGTATCCTTTGCTGCTACCACACGTTGCCCCCAACCCAAGCCTTTTGAGATTTGCATCAAGATCTCCGTGTCTTCATCTTTCTTGGTCATCCACTACTCCGAGAGCCAGAGTTGGGAGGAGGGAGACGAAGATTGCCGGGACAAGTGGGGGAGAAAAGAGAAGGAAATGGAAAAGAAAAAGGATTTGTGTATTGTGTGCTTGTGCTATTTGGACTGTGTTGTGCCTGTGGGAAACGGGGAAAGTGTTTCCCACAAGGGAGAAGAAAATAAAAATGCATGTGTGCTTTGACCTTGTGCCTCTTGTCAGTAAGGCAAGTAAGTGCAAGTAAGGCAGAGGCGGCAGTCTGGCATGCCATGGAGGGATGGCCAGCCCTGATATCTGAGCAGCTTTAAAAAGTAAGTGGAGCGGCAGCAGTGGTCCGTGTGAAGTCGAGCTACATCTCCATTGTGAGAACATCACATCTTTGGCAGCATACTGAAACATGTAGGTTCTTTATGGCAGGATGGCATGCCACCTTCTTTTCTCTTTTTACTGTTGGGTCATTATGAGTAGCTGGTTTCCATTCTAACTACAGGTTAGTAGCTGCAATGCACTGTGCTGTACAGATAAAACACGAACGGACACTGGAGATGCATTTTAAATTCTGTTGTAAATGTAAATTATATACAGATACAATCAACAGATGAAACACATGATAAAGCGGGTCTTTGAGATAACTAATGGTCACAGCGAGTCATATGTGACATACTTTGATTATTAGTGAAGTGCATCAGTTTAAAAAGGTTCAAGGGCCTTGCGTCAGATGGTTGGTCCTAATGTGTTGGCATGAGTTTTTCCTCAGAGTGCTCTGGTTTTCCTCTCACATCCTTAAAGACTTGTGGGTAGGCTGATTGGTGAATTACCCCTTGTAGAAGAAGTGTGACGGTCTGTCATCCTCTCCTGTCCATCACAGGGCTTTACCGTCACCCCCACCAAGCTAATTTGCCCAACTAAACTAGCGCAGGTCGCTGTGGGAGAGAGCTGTCACTTACATGTGGCACTCGAGCCAACTCTGAACAGACTGCACAGGTCAATTGACTAAACGAAGCCACGAGTTTTTGTGAAGCGCCTCAGGCTCAGCCTTTCATTTCTCTGGCTAGTTGTCCTCGATTTGACGGATTACAGACTTTACAGGTGCGTCTCAGCCATTCTAATCAAATCGAGCAGCAGTTTCCCATAAAAACGCTTAGCAGTGTACTCTGTGGATCTCCGAGGTGTTGTTGGCGGCGTCTAATTTACTCGAGCTTTCACTTCAAGGCAGTCTCCGTCGAATGGCCTGAAGCTGGAACACAGGAGCTCTGAATCGGGCTCAAAAGATTCATTTTGTTCCCAATACAACAATGAAAAGTTTAGTATGTCTCATTTAAAGAAGAGAAAGATAAGGACTGTGAGGTGAAAAGCAGAACAACAGAGAGTGAGCAGCTGCCTGATCAAAGCTGTTTGTACACCGTAGGTCATTATGACTTGTCTTTGGTGGGATAATTCAAACTTAACATTTTAGTTTATTGATTTATGGGCCTTCTTGCTAACAGGTTTTCTTTTGAGCTGGTAAGTACAGCTGTGGTGGCACGGTGGTTAGCTGTGCACCTTCAGATACATAGGGAGACAGACAGTTGTATATTCTGTATAATCGTGACCAAAAGACTTAAGAATGACCCAAATATTGGGTTTCACAAAGTTTGCTGCTTCATTGTTTTTAGATCTTTTTGTCAGATGTTTCTATGGTATGCTGAAGTAGAATTGATAGATAGATAGATAGATAGATAGATAGATAGATAGATAGATAGATAGATAGATAGATAGATAGATAGATACTTTATTAATCCCAATGGGAAATTCACAAATTGCAAACATTTCATAAGTTTCAAAGACTTTTATTGACAATTACATTAAGTTTATGCAAATAGTTAATATTTGCAGTGTTGGACCTTCTTTCTTTTTCAAGAGTTCTGCAATTCATCCTGGCATACTGTCAATCAACTTCTGGGCCAAATCCTGACTGATGGCGGCCCATTCTTGCACAATCAGTTCCTGGAGTTTGTCGGAATTGGTGGGTTTTTGTTTGTCCACCCACCTTTTGAGGATGTTTTGGTCCCATTCTTTATTCATGGTTGTGTTCTTAGGCAAAATTGTGAGTGAGCCCACTGCCTTGGCTGAGAAGCAACCTCACACATGGAAGGTCTCAGGATGCTTTACTGTTGGCGTGACACAGGACTGATGGTCACCTTTTCTTTTTTCTGGATGTCCCAAACAATCGGAAAGGGGATTCATCAGAGAAGATGACTTTACCCCAGCAGTCCTCAGCAGTCCTATCCTGTAGCCTTTGCAGAATATCAGTCTGTCCCTGATGTTTTTCTTGGTTTCTTTGCTGCCCTTCTTGACACCCACCAGGCCGTCCTCCAAAAGTCTTTACCTCACTCACACCTGCCTGCTGCCATTCCTGAGTAAGCTCTACACTAATGGTGTCCTGATCCCAAGTCATGAATAAAGAATGGGACCAAAACATCCTCCGAGAGCAACTTCTCCCAACCATCCAAGAACAGTTTGGTGACCAACAATGCCTTTTCTGGCATGATGGAGCACTGGGCCATAAGACAAAAAGTGAGAACTAAGTGGCTAGGGGAACAAAACATCGAAATTTTGGGTCCATGGCCAGGAAACTCCCCAGACCATAATCCCATTGAGAACTTGAGGTCAATCCTCAAGATGACAAACAAAAACCCACCAGTTCTGACAAACTTCAAACATTGATTACACTGGTCTACAAAAAATATTTTTTGTTTGCTACTGGGAATTTCAGACCAGCTCTCTATTAAGTTTTTTACATTGATTTCCTATATGATGTTGCTAGCACATCAGATTTTTGAGATACAGTACACATCATTGCCATTTTGACACTTTTGAATATCAATATAATATATCAACACGATATCTGGAGTTTGGACTTGTTTGGATTGTTTTGATGTGTTTATTCTGAAAATAAACCAGAAGACAATACCAGAGACACTTTAAAACATGTTTATGTCAATTTACCTCAATGTAAAAGTGAGGTCAGCATGCTCAAAATTGTCTGAGGCTCTTGCTTTTGCGTTTGTACTGCATGAACCAACAGTAGTCACCCATCATGCTCGAAGTAAATTTTCCCTCATATCGGTTTTCAAGCACCTTTGTATCTTGATGAAATCTTTCCCCATGCTCATCTCTAACATCGCTTAGATTTGGTGGAAAAAAATTGAGATGAGAATGTAAAAAATGCATCTTCAGTGACATTCTGGCTCCCGTAAGCTAATACACTTTCAGCAGGTCCTCCACAAGCTCAGCATAATTCTCTACTTTGTGACTGTCAAGAAAATTATGGACAACCTGCACGAATGAGGGTGCTGATTCAGTTGACTTCAGTTTCCTTTTGAACTCATCGTCAAGCATCAGTTCACGGATTTCAGGGCCAACAAAAACTTTGGCTTCACTCTTCTTGAGACCAAACTTATTTCTTAAATGCTGAAATGCATCGCCTTTACTGTCCAGTCACAACTAGTTGTCCAAGACCTGGAACATCATAACTAAAAAATGGGACGTGCTGGACAAAGACGGTTTTCAGATTTGGAGTCAGCAAGTGAAGATTGTTAAAATACAGATGAAAGAATCTCAGTAGCAAAATGCTTGTTGACCGGTGTTATGCAAAAATGGGCTGCCGTCAGTCGGGATTTGGCCCAGAAGTTGATTGACAGCATGCCAGGGCGAATTGCAGAGTTCTTGAAAAAGAAAGAAGGGCCAACACTGCAAATATTGACTCTTTACATTAACTTAATGTGATTATCAATAAAAGCCTGAAACTTATGAAATGCTTGTAATTCTACTTCAGTATACCATAGAAACATCTCTCTATTATAAAAGGAAATCCTGGGATGAGACTTTCTAAGAGATAATTTCAGGTCCTGTGAGACAAGACTTTTTGCCAAGAGATTTTGCCAAGTCCCACCCTTCCTCTCAAACATTTACCACCACGCCCACTGTCCAATCACTTCTCATTCGTGTGAATGCTATCGTCAGACACAGTTCCTGCGCTCTCAGCTCCAAGGGGGGTCGGAAATAAAAGACAAAGAGTAGAAGACAAAGTACAACATCGTGAAGAGGTTCACAAACAGTTGGCGCGATACACGTGCAGAGCAGGTAAGAGATTATGAAAGTACTAAAATTGGAAACTCTCAAAAAACTGGTAGTAAAGATTGCATTAGCACAAACAAATTGAAATTATTACTCTGTGAAATAATGGAACAGCAAAAAGAGATTGAATATATGGACATGGTGATATGACAGAAGTATGAACAGTAGATATTGCTTGGCTTTAAACTTTAAGTCGGAGACTTGTAGATCGTCTAATTCGTGTTGCCATCAGGGAAATGTAGTGTTTCTTCCCAATGAAGAGGCCTATTCACGAGAATTCAAAGATTTGTTGTTTGGTGAAGCGGCAGAGATGCAAAATGGCTGGCGCGTAGCACAGGCCGAGGGGTTGGCGCAGGGCCGGATTTATATGAAAAGAGGCCCTAGGCTATTCCACTTATGAGGCCCTTTCACCTTCCATTTTTAAGTTTGTAAATTACATGAGAGATAATAAAATTTTGCTAACAATTTGAATGTAGGCCCCTCTTGATCTTGAGGCCCTAGGCTGAAACCTAGTTAGCCTATAGGAAAATCCGGCCCTGGGTTGGTGAGTGAAGCAAGCAAGGGCCAAAGCCCCCTAGTCTGACAAAAAGATCTAAAAACATTGAAGCAGCAAACTTTGTGAAACCCAATACTTGGGTCATTCTTAAATCTTTTGGCCACGACTGTAGCACTATTCTAGACACTGAGTGCTTTACATAGACAGTAGGAGAGCCACCAATGTGTAGGATTCACCTGGATGATGTGATGCCAGCCATTCTTGGGCCAGTGTGCTCACCACATGTTGGCTATTAGGTAGTGAAGGCATGCGAGAGAGAGAAAGAGAGACAATTAGAGTTAGGGGATGATTAGAATGGAAAAGGTCATGGTGGGCAATTTTAGCCAGGACATCAGGGTACATCCTACTCTTTTCTATAGATTGACCAGGGATCTTTCATGGCCACAGGGAGTTAGGACATCCAAAAGATTACACCATTTGTTCAGGACAGTGTCCCCGTCACTGCACTGAGACATTGTGATCCTCACACACAGACCGCAGCATAAGTAGGTTAAGCAGATGGATGGATGACGGCTCACTATAAGTGTTAACCCCACAAACATCTAAGGATCTGGACTCATTCATTCATCCTACTTGAACGGAGTTTGCACATTCTCTCTGAGCCCATCATCATTTTACGCCACTCATGTTTAATCTGAGTCAGTGATTTTTAAAACTTGACATTTTCCACAGACAGGTGCTGAGAATTCTTTCTGAGGGATTACTAAGACCTCCAAGTAAGGCCTGCTGAAGATCCCTTCTAGCCGTGTGAATGTTAACACATCTTAAAGGCAAAAAGGTTTAAATACCTGACTACTTTGAAGGCTAAGGTTATCCATTAGGCACTGAATATTTCAAACCCTCTTTCCTGACTTTAAAGGAGGTCGTGACGGGTGTTGGCGCTCTCCTAATCCCTCAAACGCGGGCTCAGCCACTTGCTGCGGAGACTAGTGCATCAATCTTTTAATGCAACAAACTGAGCAGAATTTCAATCGATGCGTGCTCTAGAAAGTGGCACGACACCTTTACATTTGGACTAACTTGTTTTAAGAGGGGTTTACCGCCCGTTACCAGGGCAACCACGAAGGAGGGAAAGTTTTAGCCTTTTCTGCTCAAGACTGTTGCTCTCGACTAATTAGCTCATCCTGACTGCCTACATGGTGATGCTAAAAAGAAAAACAGAACTTCATTTACTGGGCCCTAATTGCTTCTGACAACTACAAGAAACCGGAAAAGACTGGACAAATAAGCAATGTGAGGTTACAGTGCACCAAGTCCAGGGGCAATGTGTTCAAAAGCAGTGTCAGTCAAGACAATTTCAAAGATTTCTGGCTTGCTATGTGCTTTGCAGGCCCCATGGTAGCACAAGTACTTAGCACTGCTCCATGGATCCTGCATCCTGGGTTCAAATCCCATACTTGGCTGCTCCCTTTATACACAGTGACCAGATGTTTAGGTTAACTGGCAATTCCAGACTGGGTGAACATATTCTGCAATGACCTGTCACTCTGTCATGGACTGTTGATTACCTTGTGCCCAGTGTGCCAGAATAGACTCCAGCCACTGCAACCCCCCCAAAAATGTTAGGTTATGTACAGTAATCCCTCGCTATATCACGCTTTGCCTTTCGCGGCTTCACTCCATCGCGGATTTTATATGTAAGCATATTTAAATATATATCGCGGATTTTTCACTTCTTCGCGGGTTTCTGCAGACAATGGGTCTTTTAATTTCTGGTACATGCTTCCTCAGTTGGTTTGCCCAGTTGATTTCATACAAGGGACGCTATTGGCAGATGGCTGAGAAGCTACCCGGCTTACTTTTCTCTTTCTTTTGCGCTGACTTTCTCTGATCCTGACGTAGGGGGATTGAGCAGGGGGGCTGTTTGCACACCTAGACGATACGGACGCTCGTCTAAAAATGCTGAAAGATTATCTTCACGTTGTGATCTTTTGTGCAGCTGCTTCCTGAAATGACATGCTGCACGGAGCTTCGCATACTTAAAAGCTCGAAGGGCACGTATTGATTTTTGATTGAAAAACAAACTCTGTCTCACTTTGTCTGCTCCTGACGGAGGGGGTGTGAGCTGCCGCCTTCAACAGCTTTGTGCCGCGGTGCTTCACATACTTAAAAGAAAAACAGCCCTATTGATCTGTTTGCTTTTCTCTATCTCTGTGACAGTCACTGCTCCTGACAAGCACTCCTTTGAAGAGGAAGATATGTTTGCATTCTTTTAATTGTGAGACTGAACTGTCATGTCTGTCTTGTCATGGAGCACAGTTTAAACTTTTGAAAAAGAGACAAATGTTTGTTTGCAGTGTTTGAATAACGTTCCTGTCTCTCTACAACCTCTTGTGTTTCTGCGCAAATCTGTGACCCAAGCATGACAATATAAAAATAACCATATAAACATATGGTTTCTACTTCGCGGATTTTCTTATTTCGCGGGTGGCTCTGGAACGCAACCCCCGCGATGGAGGAGGGATTACTGTAGTTCATAATCCAAGCAACTGGTTATTGACTTTCGCCATGCCAAAGGGCTCCTACACCTGGTCACTGTTCTTCACAGAGTGAATGGAGTGGTTGTGCACTGCTGCAGGTACTTAGAGGTCCACATCAATGACAGGCTGGACTGGTCTCATAACACAGAGAAACTGTAGAAGAAGGACAGAGAAGAATATTTTTTCTTACGAGACTACATTCCTTTACTGTGGGTGGTGAAATCCTTCACATGTTGTACAATTCTCTGATGGCCGGTGTGATTTTCTGTGGTGTGCTGGGCCCATCACTTCAAGAGAGGCCCACCAAATTAACAAGCAAATTAAGCAGTCATATGAAACACAACCTTCCCCCTCCAAACTCATGCTGAGTGTTCACCAATTCACCTGCTGACATGTGTTGCTCAACCTTTCACATAACACCAGAATCCCTGAAGCCTACAAAAAAAATTATAATCCCCGGCCACCTTAAATGCCTTCGCACCTCTCCGTCAGCGTCTTTTGTTTTGCAAATGTGTCGATCAGCACAAGCAGCAAGCAGCCTGCTCTCCCATTCCCCACCCACAGAGCTGATGTCAGCCTGCTCTTGTGGAAAGAATGAAGATAAGCGCCATCAGCTCAGAGAGGGAGAGGCAAGTCCGTTGTACCACGTGAACGTCACAACTTTTACAAGTATCCAAAATTTACACCGGGTGTTACAGACTCAAATCAGATGTATGTTTTTATTATATTATAGTAATAATAATAGCAGCTCACTACTCAAAACATGGAGCCCCTGGTCTCGAACCCTCAACATTATAAGACAGCAGTTCTAACCTCTGCACCATTCAGGAATACATATCAACTTTCTGTCGATTGACATTTCATCTTGGGCTTTTAACTCATTGACAACAATATGTAAATTGAATGATTTTTTTTTTCTTTGGTTATATTATTGAATAAAAGTGCACGTGTTTATTTGATATTTGGACTAAAGTCTTCACACATTATACACTTCATATCATTATTAGTATAACATGGAAAAAGTTTCTTGTATAGGTATGTGTTCAGCATTTCTTGCCTCACATTTCCTGCCATTCTACATTTACACAGATGAAATGTATGTATTCTAAATAACGATATATTATTTGCCCTTTACAACTCAAGGCTCCTCACATCCAAATAAACACACTTGAGCTCTGAGAATTTTGTGATTGACATCACGGCTATTAGTGAGGGATGGGATAGCAGGCTGCTTGCTGCTTGTGCTGATCGACACATTTGCAAAACAAAAGATACTGATGGGGAGGTGCAAAGGAATTTAAGGTGGCCCAGGATTACAAGTTTTTTCGTAGGTTTCAGGGATTCTAGTGTTAATAATATCCTGCCTACTACACCATCCTCTTTTAATGACCAGGCTTAGAATGCAGAGTATTCTTCACAGTTGCAGTGTCAGCACTTGGATGCCCTTTGGACCCCCTGGAGGTAGTAGAGGAAAATAGAATGATGAGAAAACCAGGCACCTTTATGAACAATGCTGCACACCCTCTCTGTGACACACTAACACTGTGAGGACTTTCAGCATTAGTGTGTCAAGAAACGCGACTGGGGGGCACCTTTATACCAACAGCAATACACCTGAAGAATGATTCACTGTGATTATCATTAGCCAAATCAAACATTTTTTTTTTTTTTTAGTAATTCTTGGGGTGGCGCAGTGGTATTGCTGCTGCCTTGCAGTTAAGTTCGCTTCCGGGTCATCCCTACGTGGAGTTTGCATGTTCTCCCCGTGTCTGTGTGGGTTTCCTCCGGGCGCTCCGGTTTCCTCCCACAGTCCAAAGACATGCAGGTTAGGTGGATTGGCGATTCTAAATTGGCCCTAGTGTGTGCTTGGTGTGTAGGTGTGTTTGTGTGTGTCCTGCACCCTGCCTGAGATTGGTTCCTGCCTTGTGCCCTGTGTTGGCTGGGATTGGCTCCAGCAGACCTCCGTGACCCTGTGTTCAGATTCAGTGGGTTGGAAAATGGATGGATGGGATGTAAAAAAAAAAAAAGCAAGTTTCAACCTGGGGACAAATATAGTTCTGTCTTTAATATTTGCCACAATACTATTACTGTATACTGTATACTCGCGGGTAAGTTCTCCCGCGGATAAGTCGGGACATGATTTTATAATATAATTTCTGGTATTTTATAATGTCGGTTGTATAAGTCAAATGTGGAAAACTCACGCTATTGGTACAAGAGATTATGATATGCTAGCGCCCACCTGAGAGAGTAACCACGGAGCACACAGCCTATTTTTTCTTTGTGTGTGCGGCAATGCGCTGTATCAGCGTGTGCTCCTATCCCCTCTCTCTCTTTCTCTCTCTATTGTGCCTACGTGACCACACGGTAATACCCAAACTATTCCGAAGTGACATTTTCACTGATTTGTGTTTTTTGTACACCTTTATAGTAAGAGCATCCCTTATCTACGATGGAGCGTTCGATCAGAAGAAAACATGAAGCTGGTTCTAAATTAAAAGTCATTCAAGTGGTGAAAGAAAATGGTAACTGCGCTGCTGCAACAAAATTCGATGCGTCTGAGAAACTGGTTGCGAGATTGGAAGAGGCAAGAAGATGTAAAAATAAAAAAATTAAGTGTTGCATTTTTGAACGGGCGTATAAGTCGGGGTCTGATTTTATGATCGATTTTTCGGGTTTTTATACCCGACTTATATGTGAGTATATACGGTAGTTTACAGGTCTCTTCTTTATCATACTAATACTAAGATCTTTTTTTCTTTTATGCCGTTGATGTCATTCTGGAGAATTTAAGTGGAAAAGATTGGCAAGCATTGTTGGGCTGAATAGCCTGCTCTAATAAAAATGTTTCTATTGTTTTATCTGCTACTAACTGTTTTTGTGAATTCCCAGGTATACCATAGAACAGGGGTGGGCAGATTCAGTCCTGGAGGGCCGCAGTGGTTGCAGGTTTTTGTTCCAACCCAGTTGCTTAATTAAAAACCAATCCTTGTCAATTATATAATTGCATGGCTTGCTAGTGCTTTAACTCTGCCATGTCAGGTCATTCTAATATCCTAGATTTATTTTCCTTCCTAAGGATATCATCCAAATGATCTGAAGTCTAAAACAGATGAGTAATTCTCAGTGCTTCACTTTTTTTCTCTTCACTTTCCTTCCAAGTATTTAATTAAACCAAATAGTGCACAATAAATACACACAGGCGTAAATGGTAACAAGCTAAATGGAGAAATGCTGGTTTCTTTTGTCATTTGCACGGTATTGCTAATTAGGAGCAATTAAACACCAAGATTACAGCTGTTTAAGACTAAAATAAGCAATAAGGGTTCAAACTCTTAACGAGCGAAACAACTAAAGTGAAGCAGAAGTGTTACTTGAGCAATAAGGGTTTCTTATTAAGCAATTGGGTTGGAGCAAAAACCTGCAGCCACTGCGCCCTCCAGGACTGAATCTGCCCACCCCTGCCATAGAATGAACAAAACTGGGTTTTCATCCTGATGAGGTCAGGTCAGGTTGGGGAGCACTGCACTGGTACAGCACGTTGCCGCACCTTCCACACGATGAAACAGCTCGGGATCCTGGTTAGCATCCCCCAGGTGGACATGTGATCCAGTCCCACCCTCCAGAAATGACCCTCTATCTGTTGCAGCCAGGTGTTACGTGGGTGTTACCTTGGCCTGGTCCAGCCACTCGGGTCCTCAACAATGAGCCAGGTCACACTCGGGTAATGGTGCCACATGGCTATAGTACCGTAACTGACGCTCCGTCGCAATGCAGGTAATGTGCCTCATTCAATACAAAGTCAAACCAGCGGTACCCAAGGATTCTCTGAAGACACACCAAACCAAAGGAGTCCAGTCTTAGCAGCATCAATGTATAAAAGTAAGGTGACAGGCCTAAGTGGTAGGGAACGATCTTTCTCAGTCAAAGTATTTTAGACACTACGTGTCAAGTTTCTGACCATTCCTTTTAGACAACAGCAACCTAACATCCTTGATCTCTTGTCTATATTGTCTTGATGTTGATAATGATGAATCCACCATGACACTTGGGTCCTCCTCATAAGGTTTACTTTCATTGTGAATTCAAATTTAAGATTATCACTTCCTGTGTGCAATAACCTACTCGAAATTTAGTATAATTAAACTTTTTCTGCTGCAGATTTGCCAGAATAATATCAAAGAAATAATAATATTTCTCCTTCATTAAAAGTAAAAGAAATTTATGTGCCAAACTTGATCTTAAAAATCATAAAACTAAATAAATCATACCATATGCACATCTCTCATCATACAGTCTTGTTGCTTCCTCATAGTATTCCAGGGCATTAATGAGACCAAACCCCCCCCCCCCCCCATATAAACCCATGTTGACTGTTCACTAATTCGCCTGTTCTTTACATGTGTTGCTCCATTGTTTCCCCTAATAATAATATCCTGCCTACTACACCATCCTCTTTTTGTGACTAGGCTTAGAATGCACGGTATACTTAACAATAGTCTGAATTTTAAAGCACACATCTAGAGCCTTGAAAATACTCACGTGCAGCGTGCCTGTGGAATGGCTGTGACCTTCTGAACTGTTTAAGGTTGGCATCTTTCTCTGCTTAGTGAATGATTACTGAGCTATCCCTCGTGTAGTATGTTGAATTCCATCCCTAAGCCATTCCTAAGCAATGACATTCATTTTCACTGATTCAGTAACATCTCGTTTTATAGGACTATATAGTGAAAGCGAGGAGTACATAAAAATGGTATTAATGTAGACCTGATTTATTCATCATCCAGACAGAATTCTCTAGACCAATCTTTAAGACTTCATTCCCTTCAATGTGAGGATGACCGATTTTCAGTCATTCAGAAGGGTTATTAACCATACAGGGCAATTAAATTACATGACATTGTTATTATGGAGGCAAAAATGGCTGTGCCTGGAGGGAAGTGATTAGATTTTTTAACTTTGTTTAAAGATTTGTATCCCTTGGAAGAAATGTATCCCTTCTAATTTGAAATTTATCATTTGCTTTACTCAGGAGTCTAGCATTATGTTTCACCCCAGAAAAAAAAACAAGCCAAAATATTAGAATTTCTCTCAACAAGAAAAAATGTTATTATGTGAAAGAGAAAAACGTAAATACCAAAATGTCAATATACATACGGCAGTAAAGGTGACTGTCTAGTGTCCACGTCTGTACTGATGCAGATTTAGTTACCGCCCTTCATGTGACATATTTCAAAATGGTCACCAATGTTATAATTGGGATTGTAGAAGCGTGTTACTTTGCACACTTTTCTTATAATATTTTTTCTGCTGCTTGCACACAAGAGAGTTGAAAGTCAGTGTCTGATCTGCAGGATTGATGTGACCCTTGTGTTATTGTATTGCACCACAGCACAAGGCTTAGTGACGTCCACATTTCCCCCGACACGAACACGGACAGCTGCTGCATTGTGAACAGTGCTTAGAGGGTTAATGTCTTTCTTGTTCTTCTACATGATTGCAATCATATTAGATAGATACTGCACCCCACCGCAGTTTTATGTAATCAGATTCTCCAGGCATATCACGACAGTTTGGTTGTATAGCATGGCATGCATCACTTTCACCCTCCCTGTCAGCATCTGCTGACCAATTCACATCGTCAGTGCTATCAACTAACGGTTCACTTTCAGCTTGTTCTAAAAGCCGCTTTACAACTTTTTGTTTCCATGTCATTGTGTGTGTTTTTGGGTAAAGGCTCCGCTCCACGCATAAATATTAATGAGTTACTATAGAGTGGCAGAACACATACAAAAATGAATGATTTTTACAATGTGATGTTATTTCATCCACAAGATGGCAGCAGAATACCCTCCTGAGCAATAGTTGGGCTTAACGCTCTCTTATCACAGCAAGACGGCTGAACCTGAGAAAAGACTTGGGGTTAACCACTTTTACATAAAATCCCAAGTCTGAAAGACTCTTGTGGTTAAACTCCAAAAGGTTAATTTATTCCTACAGGTATGGTACATGCCCCGAGGCTGGTGCGTGAGTAAGGAGGGCCTGCTGCATCTCTCTCGGATTCGCGCAAATAAAGCAAACTGTGATACTTAGCGCGATGAGAGAAGTCGCAAAATCAACCAGAAAGTTTAAGCAAATTATAGAAAAACTCCGATCTAAATCCATTAAGTCGTTCTCTTGTTCGCTAGCTAAGCAGATGTAGGAAACACCCAGAGGCTGACGTGTGAGTGAGGAGGGTCCCGCTCCCCTCTCCTCGGCCTTCTGCGTCTCTCTCTCTCTCGGATTCACGCAAATAAATCGGTACCACAATGGAACTATGATTCTTAGCGTGATGAGAGAAGTCGCAAAATCAACCAGAATGTTCCAGCAAATTATAGAAAAAAAACGATCTAAATCTGTTAAGTAGTTCTCTTGTGAAAAGCGGACAGACAGACGCTGGATTTTATGTACAGTATATAGAGATGAATAGTCTGAGGAGAATAGAAAAGGAGACAGGGCTGTTCCTTGTGGTGTTCCAGAGTTGCTCTCATTCGTATCAGAAACACAAATGTTACAATTCTGCCGTTACCACAAGATTGGCACTCAAACCACCCAGGGGGTTGTAGAGCAGGCAGAACAACACAGTGAAACACAAAGAAATGGAAACCACTAAAACCTCAGAATCAGCAAATGATCTGCTGAAGTCTTCACCAATGTGGTCGCTTAATTAAGAAAATAACCAGGGATGCAAATAGTTGGCCAATCCTTTTTGTTATATTTTCAGTGTTACATTGCAGATCCTTTGACACTTACTTCCTCACTTCTTCAGTGTTCATGACACTTTCTGGCTAATTAGCCAATTTCTCACTATAGCTGAGAAAAAAAAATCCATCCTTACGTCAATTTCCAGCCCCCTCTGTTGTCTTCTGTAGAGCCAGTAAAGCCACTCATCCTGATAACGGTGGAGAGCCCATCACATCTTTAACAATATCACAAAAGCAATCAGGTTGTAAGACAACATGTGAAGGAGAATCCGACTAAGAAGGCCTTCGTTTCACTGCCCTCCTTTTATTGTCTCAGGTACAGTATGTCCATCTTGGAAGAGCAGCGTATCGTAGACAAATGTTCTTATAATTATGCAAGATTATGGCCGCCATACGCTAAAAGCTGAATGTAATTTTAGAGCCGCAATATCTGCAGATATCACATGGGCAGAACAGACAGCAATTCTCGACTTTTTAATTATAAAAGACCTTTGGCAATAGCTTATGGATGAGGAATCTAATTAAGAACATGTTTGCATAAAAAATAAATCTCGGTATTGCAGTAATTAACTGTGCAGTCACAACAATTTCTATTTATGGTTATGACATTACATTGTCACTGCCCAATCAAAGTGAAAAGTTTAGCGGCTGCCAGGAAGGCACCTTTTCAGTGGGCATGTGCATCTGTTGAAGTAGTGGAAAAGATCTCATTTAAGAAAATTAAGTCTGAAAAGAAAATTTCGACAAACTGACTTCATATTTTGGCTAATTCTTCCAAGGCATACTTGCCTTTACTTTTACAAATTGCTTTAGATGGTAATCTAGCTTCTTCTTTCTGAGGTTGCCACTCATTTGATACTGATGACACCAACTGAACTCCATTAATGCTGTAACGGCTGACCCCTTACCCAGACCGGCCACTACACTACCAAGACTCATTCCTTGGATTACCTGAGGTTTTTTGCTCTAATAACAAGCCGTACTCCTTACAAGTTGTCTTATTTTTCAAGACACGATGAAATATCCAGAAACAGTAAACAGATATGTAAAATTAAACACTGATATATTGGAAAATGAAACACGGACAAATACTCAATAATAAATATATATGTGCGCACAAACCACCACTTATCCCAAAAACACCAGTGACTAATTACTACTGTATATATAAGAATACAAATATTTACATGAAACCCTCCCTTGCCTCTAAACAATAAACAAAAGCACACAACACAAATACAAACATGGATTGGATAAACACAGCATTTGAAAAAGGGGGTGAAAAATGTGTCCAAAATAAAGTCCGGCGGTATTGAAACCGACTGTAATGATATTGTGCTTCCTCCCGACAACAAAACGACCTCACTGTAAAAGTCCTGGCAATGGTTGGAATGAATTCAAACCCCAGGCTGTCGTGATGTAGGATCGGTAGTTGAAAAAGCAGGCAGTGGAATAAAGCAATAAATAGCAGTGATGAGTTTGTAAATGGTCAGTTAAATTGTCTTCTTTTCCTCTCTCTCTCTCTCTCTCTCCTCGGCTCTTACCTCTCCTCCTTTGCATTTGCTCCTCTTTTTTAAATGTAAAATGTCCTGGATGTATCTGGTGTGTAAACAGGTGATTTCCGTCTCAGGGCTGCGGTCTCTCTCCATCATCCTTCCCCTCCGCACTTATGGGGACAACATTCACTGCCGCACACATAACGGGCAGTAAATGGGACGATGAAAGCAAAACGCACTCAGCACAAACATTGCATATACTATTATGTAGCCCCACTACAGTGCCACTGCACATTTTGCAACATACTGTCATGTCATTTTAGTTATAGGGCCTCTAAACTGTGGAATGGTCTGCCTGCTACTATAAGAGATGCCCCTTCGGTTTCAGCTTTTAAATTCCGACTGAAGACTCACTACTTCAGTTTAGCACACCCTGACTAGAGCTGCTGATCAACTGTACAGACTGCATCTCTGTTGTTAGTCATTAGCACTAAAACATAAGTAACTTGATAGTTAGAATTGGATACTAAACTCACCTGTTCTGTTTCTCTTCTCGGTACTCAAATGTAGCACTTGGTGCCACGGCCCACCTCTCAAGTTGTTTTGCCTGCCTAATGTAAAGTCATCCCTGATGGAGGATCACGGGAATCATGGGAAGGAGGGGTCCTTTCATCGGATTGGCTGGCCCAGCACTGTTTCAGCTGTGGAATGGCCAAATGGGGGAGGCAGCTTGATGGATAAAGTCTCCAGGACTCTAAATATATCCAAATCTTCTTATGTGATATCATCTACTGTTAAATTCTGTTCCGTACTTCTAAAATTTTTATTTTTATATACTGTATTGAGGATTTGTTCTGTTCTGTGTATTGTATTGTATTGACCTCCTCCTCTTTGACACCCACTGCACGCCCAGGCTACCTGGAAAGGGGTCTCTCTTTGAACTGCCTTTCCCAAGGTTTCTCCCATTTTTTCCCTACAAGGTTTTTTTTTGGGAGTTTTTCCTTGTCTTCTTAGAGAGTCGAGGCTGGGGGGCTGTCAAGAGACAGGGCCTGTTAAAGCCCATTGCGGCACTTCTTGTGTGATTTTGGGCTTTACAAAAATAAATTGTACTAGCCAACCCGTGGCGTACCATATGCCACAAAATTATTTATTGATGGGTGAACACTTCCTGAACGACACAGTTGTCTAAATGGGGTGGGTTTGAGGATACGACTGTGAGTGAATAAAAAGATGGAACTCTGGAGAGAGTAACATACAATTGTCTGTGACTGAAAACTGGCAGATACAGGCAATGTGTGTGTGTGTCTCTCTCTCGCGTGCCTGTGTGTGTCTCTTTCTCTCTCGCGCCTGTGTGTGTGTGTCTCTCTCTCGCACCTGTGTGTGTGTGTCTCTCTCTCGCGCGCCTGTGTGTGTCTCTCTCTCTCTCTCGCGCTCCTGTGTGTGTGTGTGTCTCTTGCGCTCCTGTGTGTGTGTGTCTCTCTCTCGCGCCTGTGTGTGTGTGTGTCTCTCTCTCGCGCCTATGTGTGTGTGTCTCTCTCTCTGGCGCCTGTGTATGTCTCTCTCTCTCTCTCGCGCCTGTGTGTGTGTCTCTCTCTCGCGCTCCTGTGTGTGTGTGTGTGTCTCTTGCGCTCCTGTGTGTGTGTGTCTCTCTCTCTCGCGCCTGTGTGTTTGTGTCTCTCTCTCGCGCGCCTGTGTGTGTGTGTGTCTCTCTCTCTCTCTCTTGCGCCTGTGTGTGTGTGTCTCTCTCTCGCGCGCCTGTGTGTGTGTGTCTCTCATGTGTGTGTCTCTCTCGCGCGCCTACACAGATGAAAGTGACTCAGGTGAGGAGTTGGGGGCAGGCACATGAGCAGGCAGTGCGCATGCCTTGGGGAAGAGGGTTAGAGAATGTGAATCCTGGTCTCCTTACTGTGTGGCAGCAGCACTACCACTGCACCACCATGCAGCCCCATGCTATTACTATTATTATTATTAATAGTAATACAGTAAGAGTCTCACTGAAACCTCTCCACGGTCAGTTCTACAGTCAGACATTGAACAACTGTGTTGACAAGAAACTGACTTTTGGTTGGTCGCGAGGCTCTGGGCTGAAGGTTCAGTCGTGAACAGCTACTCATGGCAGCTCAAGATAACACACTTCCCTGCGTGGAGTTTGCATGTTCTCCCCGTGTCTGCGTGGGTTTCCTCCCATGGTCCAAAGACATGCAGGTTAGGTGGATTGGCGATTCTAAATTGGCCCAAGTGTGTGCTTGGTGTGTGGGTGTGTGTGTGTGTGTGTCCTGTGGTGGGTTGGCATCCTGCCCGAGATTGGTTCCTGCCTTGTGCCCTGTGTTGGCTGGGATTGGCTCCAGCAGACCCCCGTGACCCTGTGTTTGGATTCGGCGGGTTGGAAAATGGATGGATGGATAATAATAATAATAATAATAATAATAATAATAATAATAAAGACCTGCGGTGGGTTGGCACCCTGCCTGGGATTGGTTCCTACCTTGTGCCCTGTGTTGGCTGGGATTGGCTTCAGCAGACCCCCGTGACCCTGTGTTCAGATTCAGCGGGTTGGAAAATGGATGGATGGATAATAATAAAGACTCTCACAAACAGCTCCAGAAATTTCTTTCTTCCTAGTGCTATATGTCTTGTTAATAAGGAATATTGGGAGTTAATAAAATTCTAAGAGTGGATAGATTTTTATATGTGTTGTGTAATTGTTTTAGGAAATAAACATACCATTAAACTGCAAGACGTAGTTAGCAAAAATTAAGTTTTAACCTGTCATACCTCTAATAATATATTTTCTGTCTTCTTGCATAAGTGTAAACTAAATAAAAACTCTGAACCTCAATTACCTTTACATATTCTACTAACACTGTATATTATTAATGTTCTTCTCCTTCCAATTATTATTATCACTAACAATAATTGACTTCATCCCCTGTGACCCTGAATTGGTTTGAGCAGGATTAAGAATACTGATGCTGTGCCAAAAAAAAGTATTCACACTTTGGAAATTTTCAAATTATATCTTATACATGTATATAAATGTCTACGTGTGGAAGTGTGTGTGTCTGTCCGGACCAGAAGTGAGAGATGGAGTAGGGGTGAGGGCTCCACCTCTGAGGAAACAATAAACTCGCTTAGCCGCTAATAACACAAGCGAGGCGAGCACGTCAGCAAAACGAAACCTCAGAAGAAGGACAGAAAGAAAGAAAGTCACTTAGCTGCTAACATTGGCAAAATGGTATCCCTTTAACTTTTCCTCCCACCGCTAATACACAAGTGATACAAGCACGTCGGCAAAACGAAACCTCCTAGGAGAGAGATGCCCAGAGTAGTTCCTTTCAATTTTCTTGACATCTCTACATTTCAGTTTTTTATCTGACGATTTCAATAGTTTCTAGGACCCCGGGCTTTTAGTCTAAAGCAGGGGAGACTGCATGGGGGCCTCATCCAGGTCTTTAATATCCTCAAGGACATTGAAAAAGCCATCTGGAGTTTTTAATTTTTTTGTTTTTTTCTGTCATCCCTGGCCATCGGACCTTACTTTTATTCTGTGTTAATTAGCATTGCCTAATTATATTTTTTCTCTTTCTTCATCCTGTAAAGCACTTTGAGCTACATCATTTGTATGATAAGAACTGGAGTACCTCTAGAAGAACCCACATGGACACAAGGAGAACCTGATCCAGGTCTTTAAAATCCTCAAAGGCCGTGATAAAGTAGATCCAGCTGAATTCTTTCATCTTAAGGGTGAATCACAAACTTGGGGACACAAGTGGAAGTTAAAAATACTTGCAAAATCCGCACAGACAGGACTCAAACCCCGGATGGTGGGATAATGAAGTAGAAATGCCAACCATTGGATGATCAAATCAACACTTCATTTCTCCATTAACGGGGCTGCATGGTGTTGAACAAAACCTCTAAAATTTTAAATAAAGAACACACTGCCTTAATTTCATTGCAATACTCATAGACACCATCACATTCGCATTCACAATACAGTAAGTACATTCTACTGTGGGTTAAGACTTTAATGCATGACCTAAGGAAACAAAAAAAAAAAAAACCACCAGAAGCAATTCTTATCACACATCTCCCTCATTATAGGAGCCATGGCGTTGCTAAGTGCCGGCAGTTATCTTCAACACGTTCAAATTAAATGTGCACGTGAAGACAGAGCATGACCTCGGTCTTGTCAGATTGTGATCATGCTGCCGTCAACCTCGCTGGAAAAAAATACGAAATTAAATAAAATGATTACAAAAAAAAAAAAACTGACGTTTTGACCTTGCGGGATGAATCATGAAGTATTTTCGGAATGTTTATCATGCAGGAGCCGGTGGGGTTTGCTTTCAACCTGACCAAGGAGTTCTGAAGTGAGTGGCCTCCACTGTATTGTTCCAAGAATGGAAGTGCCTAAGAGAATCCATTCTTACGATGTGTGTGACACTGACAGTTGTCACCCACACAGAGGTTAGTGTCTTCAGAATTGGCTACCGCTGCCTACTGCTCAGGTGTGCCCACTCTGAGAATAAAAACAAGCACAAGGCTGCAAATCAAGAAATCGGTTTTATAATAATGATATTTTTATTTATATTGCACCTTTTCCATGCTCAAAGCATTGACTTAGTATATACTGTGGACCACCAGGCTGACACCGCCAGCGTAACCCGACACAGACAAGCGTGGGACACAAATTCAAGGCACACAGGTTTTATTTATTTATTTATTTTCTTGTGGGAAATGCCTTCCATGTTTCCCACAGGCACAACACAGTCCAAAGCACAGCACACAAACAATACTCCTTCTCCACTCTTTTTCTTCTCCTCCACTCCTCTCTCTGTTCGAGCTTTGTCTTCCTCCTCCTGACTCTGGCTCTTTGAGTAGTGGCTGCTGGCTCCTTTTATAATGTACCCGGAAGAAATGCCCAAAAGGGCTCAGCAGCTCATGCTGCGCCTGCGGATCCTAACAGGGCTGCACCAAACTCCAACTCCCATGAAGCCCTGCAAGAGTCTGAGGCACTGCTGCAACCCAGAGGGGTTGCCAACTAGCGTCCTGGGGGGAGGTAATGCTCTGGCCACGCTTGCTTCCCCGGTCCTCCCAGTGTGGAGGTGTCCTGGCCAGTCATGATCCCCAGCCACACGCTACAATCCACAAATCCATCCATCCATCCATTTTCCAACCCGCTGAATCTGAACACAGGGTCATGGGGGTCTGCTGGAGCCAATCCCAGCCAGCACAGGGCACAAGGCAGGAACCAATCCCGGGCAGGGTGCCAACCCACCACAGGACACACACAAACACACCCACACACCAAGCACACACTAGGGCCAATTTAGAATCGCCAATCCACCTAACCTGCATGTCTTTGGACTGTGGGAGGAAACCGAAGCACCCAGAGGAAATCCATGCAGACACGGGGAGAACATGCAAACTCCATGCAGGGAGGACCCGGGAAGCGAACCCAGGTCCTCAGATCTCCCAACTGCGAGGCAGCAGCGCTACCCACTGCGGTACACTGCTGTCTCACAGCTCCATGTCCTGCTCTCTGTTAGTGGAGTCTGCTTGTTTTCCCCATGTTCTTGTCGGGTGTCCTCAAGTACGGCTTCTAGAGAAAACATTAGATAGATAGATAGATAGATAGATAGATAGATAGATAGATAGATAGATAGATAGATAGATAGATAGATAGATAGATACTTTATTAATCACAAGGGGAAATTCACATACTCCAGCAGCAGCATACTGATAAAAAACAATATTAATGAGTGATAAAAACACAGTGCAAGTTAAAAGGTGCAAGGTGGAGAGTGCGAGGCAGGTATAACATTCAATAATATTGTATTGTGTTAATGTTTACCCCCCAAACCCCGGTGGAATTGAATAGTCGCATAGTTTGGGGGAGGAACGAGCTCCTCAGTCTGTCAGTGGAGCAGGACAGTGACAGCAGTCTGTCGCTGAAGCTGCTCCTCTGTCTGGAGATGACACTGTTCAGTGGACACAGTGGATTCTCCATGATTGACAGGAGTCTGCTCAGCGCCCGTTGCTCTGCTACGGATGTCAAACTGTCCAGCTCTGTGCCTACAATACAGCCTGCCTTCCTCACCAGTTTGTCCAGGCGTGAGGCATCTTTCTTCTTAATGCTGCCTCTCCAGCATACCAACGCGTAGAAGAGGGTGCTCGCCACAACCGTCTGATAGAACATCTGCAGCATCTTATTGCAGATGTTGAAGGACGCCAGCCTTCTAAGGAAGTATAGTCAGCTCTGTCCTTTCTTACACAGAGCATCAGTATTGGCAGTCCAGTCTAATTTATCATCCAGCTGCACTCCCAGGTATTTATAGGTCTGTACCCTCTACACACAGTCACCTCTGATGATCACGCGGTCCGTGAGGGGCCTGGTCCTCCTAAAATCCACCACCAGCTCCTTGGTTTTGCTGGTGTTCAGGTATAGGTGGTTTGAGTCGCACCATTTAACAAAGTCATTGATTAGGTTCCTATACTCCTCCTCCAGCCCACTCCTGATGCAGCCCACGATAGCTGTGTCGTCAGCGAACTTTTGCACGTGGCAGGACTCCGAGTTGTATTGGAAGTCCAATGTATATAGGCTGAACAGGACCGGAGAAAGTACAGTCCCCTGCGGCGCTCCTGTGTTGCTGACCACAATGTCAGACCTGCAGTTCCCGAGATGCACATACTGAGGTCTGTCTGTAAGATTGTCCACGATCCATGCCACCAGGTATGAATCTACTCCCAGCTCTGTCAGCTTGTCCCTAAGGAGCATAGGTTGGATGGTGTTGAAGGCGCTAGAGAAGTCCAGAAACATAATTCTTACAGCACCACTGCCTCTGTCCAAGTGGGAGAGGGATCGGTGAAGCATGTAGACAATTGCATCCTCTGCTCCACACTCTTCACACCCTTGGAAGTTTTTACATTTTATTCTTCTACAACATTGAGTCACCGTGGATTTAATTTGAAATTGATAACAGAAAAAAACTCTTTCATGTCAAAGTGAAAAGAGATCTCCACAAAGAGGTCTAAATTATTGACAAATATCCATCCTTCCATTGTCTCCCGCTTAAAACACCAAATAATCGATCACTTCAGTATTCACCTCTTCAGGTCACTATTTAGTAGATGACAGCCATGACAGCCTTGAGTCTGTGGGCTCGGGTCTCTCTCTATGTTCTTTGTACCACTCCACTCTGACATTTCTTCCCCTGTTCCAAGCTGCTCAACTCTATCAGGTGTCATTTAGATCATTGAGAGGACAGAGTTTGCAAAGTCCAGTTAGAAATTCTCAACTGGATTGAAATCTGGAGTCTGACTCGGCCACTCACGGACTTTCACATTGTGTTTTGAAGCCATTCCTGTCTGGCTTTGGCTTTACGTTTGGGGTTGTAGTCTTGCTGGCAAAAATTAAAAATCTCCTCCCAAGGTGCAGGTGTTTCTGCAGACTACATCAGGTTTTCCTCCAGACATTTCCCTCCATTGAACAGAATTCATTGTACCCTCGCAAGCCTTCCAGGTTCCTCACAGCGTGATGCCGCCAACACTAGGCTTGATGGTGGAGATAGCGTGTTTTTGACAATGTGCAACGTTCTAACATGGCGTTTAGTCTGATGGGCTGAAAGCTCAGTTTTGGTCTCATTCAGACCATAGAGCCTTCTTCCAGCTGACTTCAGAATCTCCCATGTGCCTTCTGCAGAAATGTCCTTCATGTTTCTTTTCCCTCTTTGCCAGTCTCCCATAAATTTGCGAGTGCTGAAGCACCCACACTTGTTTGTTACACCAGCTTCAGAGTGTTCAGAGGTCTCTTGGCCACTCAACTTCTTTTTGCATGATCACTCAATTTTTTGTGGATGGCTTGCTCTAGTAAGATTATCGCCATACCACACTCTTTCCATTTCTTCATGACTGGTTTAACTGGTGTGATGCTTGCGGTGCATACAGCTACCGTAACCCCGACACACAAATGGCCACACAGCACACGGTTTATTTACAAAAGACAGTCGAGCGCAATTCTGCAAGACAGTCCCTTCTCCCAGCCAGTCCTTCCGCCTCCAGTCCTCCACACAAGCTTCATCCACTTCCTCCCAACCCAGGCCATTGAGTGGTGCTGATTGGATCCTTTTATAGGGCATCCGGAAGGAGTCCATGTGCCCAACAAGCTTCTTCTGGCACCACTTCTGGGTGTGGCAGAACTGCTGCCAAATAGGGCCCTGCAAGTGTCCAGGCTTCCCCTGGCGGTGGTCAAGGGTCTCAGCAGGGTTGAGGTTCCACACAGGATATTCAGAGACTTGGATATTTTGTTGTCTCCATCTCCTGACTTGTGCTTTTTAATCATCTTGTTTTGTCTTGGTAGAGTTTTATATTACTCTGCTTTTCCTTTTTGTATTCTTTATTGTATTCTTTATTCTTTACTATTCCAAGTCAATGGAGGCTCTGATCAGGGCACTCGAGAGACTGAGCAAAGAGTCTGAGTGTCTGGGCTTGTGAATGTCCTGATAAAAACCAACATCCAGGCCTTTAATGACTCTTGGGCACAGCCATCAGCAGTGTGTCTGTCTGTGGAGAGAGTGTCGACCTTGTCAAGAGGTTTACTTACCTTGGCAGTGACATTCATGTCTCTGGTGACTCTGCCTATGAAAACAGTAGACGGATTGGGAGAGCATGGGGGGGTCATGAGGTCACTGGAAAGGAGTGTGTGTCACTCCTGATATCTCTACAAAAGGATAAAGGTCCAAGTCTTTAAAGTCCTGGTGCTTCCTGTCTTGCTATATGGTTGCGAGACATGGATGCTATCCAGTGACCTGAGATGAAAACTGGACTCCTTCAGTGCTGTGTCTCTTCAGAGAATCCTTGGGTACCACTGGTTTGACTTTGTGTCTAATGAGCGGTTGCCCATGGAGTCCTGAATGAGGCACATTACCTGCATTGCGAGGGAGTGTCAGTTATGGCACTATGGCCAAATGGCACGATTCCCCGAGGGTGATCCGGTTATCCTCATTGCTGAGGACCTGAGTGGCTGGACCAGGCCAAGGGGTCACCCACGTAACACCTGACTGCGACAGGTAGAGGGTCATTTCCGGAGGGTGGGACTGGATCGTGTGTCTGCCTGGTGGGTTGCCAACCGAGATCCCAAGCTGTTTCGTTGTGTGGTGGGTGCAGCAACGTGCTGTACCAGTGCATGCTCCCCAACCTGACCTGACCTGTAGTCTTTGTCAGAATGTCTCAATTCCCACAGACTTGGCGCTGTTTATAAGGTATTGTACTTTATAACTTCTCCCCACTTTCCCTTCTACATTTATAACCTCAGGCAATTACATAGAGTAAAAGACAAGCAGGAGTTAAGTTACACTTAATGTATTATTGATAATATTTATAAATAATAACAATAAGCACAAGTGAACACTGGCAACCATACAGCCTGATAAATGCTGATGTGTAGTTTCAGGCGGCATACAGACTTGCTGTCACTTTAAATGTATTTACAGTAAGTCACCATTTCTAGCTTTCTTCAGGACAGGCCACATGCCTGTCTCAATGTGAATTTCCCCTTGTGTTTAATAAAGTATCTATCTATCTATCTATCTATCTATCTATCTATCTATCTATCTATCTATCTATCTATCTATCTATCTATCTATCTATCTATCTATCTATCTATCTATCTATCTAGTTGCTGAGCTGTGCTTCTCAGTGTGGTCTTCTTTTCAGTCCATGAAAGATGTTTCTTCATGGTGATGGTGTAAGAAAGTGAGGAGAGGGGTAAAGCAGGCCCATGCATACATGTCTCTGCTCCAATCCTACGGCCAATAGGGTGGTGTGGAACAGAATATCTTCTGAATCAAAACCGTACAGCCAACTTTACACCAACACATCGCCCCATTTAATGTCTTATTTCTGCAGTGGGCTGGCGCCTTGCCCGGGGTTTGTTCCTGCCTTACGCCCTGTGTTGGCTGGGATTGGCTCCAGCAGACCCCCATGATAATGGATGGATGGATGGATAATGGCTTATTTTTACACCTGCCAACTGTGAATGTTAGGTGGCACTATTGTCCCTTTAAACCCGACAAACAGATACTCAGGACATCAGATAAGAGCACCAAGAAGATATTTTAATTATTTTCTTCTTTAACAGTGCCCTCTAAGCACCACAGCCACCAATAAACAATCAAATAAACATAATATTCTCTCCTCTCACACCTCCCAGCAAGTGTTGTCCACTTCCTCCCGACTCTGGCTCCCTTGCTGAGTTTTCAGCAGTTCTTTATATAGTCCTTGACCCGGAAGTGCTTCTGTTCCTCCTCTCATGTGACTTGCCACACTTCCGGGTCAGGTGGAAAATTCAAGTTCTTTAATCTGAAGTTTTTGCTTCATTCACAGAAGGAGGAACCCTCCACACTCTCTGATGTTCACGTTCAATTCACCAAAGGGAACCCCTACACCCCACTCTGGTGTTCAGTGCTCAATTCAACTTCCTTGGTGGGTCATAAAGACACTACCATAGATAAAACAAAAAAAGTGAGTTGCAACACCAGAAAGGTTGAGAATTCGGTGGATTAGGAAGCCATACTGACTCCCCACAAGTTGGTCCTTCCACATTCAGGTCAATTTATGCAACAATCAACTGAAGCCCCTGACAGGTGACCTCCACTGGACTAATTCTGGGACTTCTGAAACCAACTGGCTGCACCAGTGAGGATTTAGGGGTTTCAAAATAAAGGGGAGAATACTTAATATTGTGTGTTTTAAATCTGTAATTGATTTAGGTCACTTTATTGAAATCCGTTTTCACTTTCACATTAAAGTCTTCTTCGCTTGTTCAATGTCAAAAAGGCCAAATTAAATCCACTGTGATTCAACGATGAATTACAATAAAATGTGAAAACGTCCAAGGGGTTGTGATATCCCAGCCTACACTCTGGACATCTGATAGTTTATGACTCGAACAGGATCAATGGAGAGATGAGACACAGACAAAAATTGAAGGGTGAATGGTGCAAGTTTATTTACAAGAGTACTGTACAACAAAAATGTAGAAGTGTCAGGTGGGCTTTGAGGCACAGGCCTTCAGCACTGACACATCTTCAGAAATAAATAAAAACAAAAAAAAGGAAAAATATGGTGTATTTACAAAAACAGTGCCCTCCTACAAAAACTACACACACTCCAACAATGAAGGTAGTCTTCCTTTATCTCTGGTTCAAGAAGCTCCACCAGCAGAAAAAAAATAAAGTTAAATAAAAGCAAGTGTGTGTATATACAAAAAGAAAAAACAATTGCACCAATCCCAAAATCAAAAACTATCCATCCATCCATCCATCCATCCATTATCTTATCCGAGGTCGGGTCGCGGGGGCAGCAGCTTGAGCAGAGATGCCCAGAAATCCCTCTCCCCGGCCACTTCTTCTAGCTCTTCCGGGAGAATCCCAAGGTGTTCCCAGGCCAGTCGAGAGACATAGTCCCTCCAGCGTGTCCTGGGTCTTCCCCGGGGCCTCCTCCCGGTTAGACGTGCCCGGAACACCTCACTAGGGAGGCGTCCAGGAGGCATCCTGATCAGATGCCCGAGCCACCTCATCTGACTCCGCTCGATGCAGAGGAGCAGCGGCTCTACTCTGAGCCCCTTCCGGATGACTGAGCTTCTCACCCTATCTTAGAAAGAACGAGATCGCGAATACAAGCGGCAAAAACTATCCTAACACCAAATAAGTAGATGTACCTCCACCAAAATATATACAGAGATACTAGGGGGCTTTGCCCCCTGCTCGCTTCGCTTGCCAACCCCTTTTCCCCCTGCCAGTGGCCGCGTCTCCGAAACCCCTCTTAAACGGTATTACAATGGTAAACAAATACATTTTTGTTTTTAACTCATCTGCTGGCATGCTGCTGCTGCCCTCACGTGTGATCTGCAATTCGCTCGCCTAACCCTTCCACCCAAACCTCCCTTGCGGTAGGCGCCAATGTGAAGAGGGGGGCTGAATGCACCCCATGGAGACACTGCCGCTTCTCCGAAACCCCTCTTAAACGGTGATACATGGGGAAACAAGTAACAGGTGTTTTTCTCACCTCCTCTTTGCTCGAGAAGCTGTTGTCTTGCTGCTGGATCTGCATTTCGTGCGGAGCTTCAAACGTTTAATAGCCTGTACAGCACCTGAATATTCAATCTCTTTTTGCTGTTCCGTTATTTCCCTGAATAATATTTTCGGTTTGTCTGCGCTTATTCGATCTTTACTGTCATTTTTTTGAGACTTTCGACTTTTCCTACTTCCATTATCTCTAACCTGCTCTGCATGTGTATGACATACAGGTGGCACAGTGGTAGTGCTGCTGCTTTGCAGTAAGAAGATTGTGGGTTCACTTCCCGGTTCCTCCCTGTGTGGATAGCGCTTTTAGTACTGAGAAAAGCGCTATATAAATGTAATGAATTATTATTATTAAGGTTGTAAGTATGACGTGACTTGTCCATCTCACGGGAAGTGAAAGTCTCTCTGTCTTTCTTCAAAAGATCACATCTCGTCCCCAAGAAAAAGTCTCGTCTCGTCGCAAGTTTTTTTATAATAGAGAGATATAACTATATGTTCAAAAGAATCTATACAAAGCCGTTCAAATCACCACTGCTCCTCCAATTGCTTAGCAGTGCTTACTCCTTACCTTGCCTTTAGCAAGATTATCCAGCCAATCTGCCAACCCATCTACCCCACGCACCTATACAGGTAGACGCTGGCACGTTCACGCCATGTGCCAAGCAACTTTGTATTTAAAATTGAACCCCTGTTGACTTCACTGTTTTAGGACTTTGTTCGTCTTGGATTGTCTTTGTCTTTTGCGTCCTCTTGTGCTTGATGGAGCTTCCTCTTATTCCAGAGCATTTTTGTATTAATAAATCTTTTATCTGTAAAGCTTCTATGTGGCCCTCTTTGCTACTAGTTGCTGTTTTTGACAGTTGTCTCCCCCTCTAGTAGGGCATTTCAGGGGACTGTTCTGGACTTTCTTGTTTTGGGACTCTCGAGAACATAATAGGTGGCCCCGCCTCCCTGGGCTCCACATACGGTTTTATTCAGAAAGTATTCGGACTCCTTCACACTCTGCACACTTTACTGTGTTGTAGATTTCATTTTAAATGGATACATTTTTGCCTATCAGTCTACACTCAATAATTCATAATGACAAAGTGAAAAGATGTTTTCAGAAAGACTTGTAAATATACAGTATATACAGTATATATATAAAAAAACTGCAATCTCTTATTTATATGAGTTTAAGGTGCAACACAGAAACCGACTCAGGCCAAGATGCCACTTCAGTGCAGGGTACACATAATACCATGGTGGCAGATTGTGGGATGACACTGACGTGGACAAGAACACTAATACCTGTCAGGTTATCTGGCCATCATGTGTTTAATGGCCTCACTGGTCACACGTTATACATCATTCATCCAATCAGCTGCATTTAAAAGTTGGCATATACAGTAAGGGCAGCATATGAACTTGAAATAGATACATTCATTTCTGCAGGTTAGCCTTTTATTAGTTTATATTTGGCCAATATCCGGTGCCCACCCCATTGGCACAGTAGGTGCAATAACCAGATCTAATGCCATCCTGCCACAGGACACACTCATGGGCACCCCCACACTTTTACATTTCCCAAATTTACTTCAGGTGAAGCACAAGCAGGTGTGGTGACTCTCTGCCACTCTTGCAGGGTGTCACCGTGGTGGTCTATGCCGGTAGTCTTTGCCCATATATAGTGGTATTTGGTAATGCGCAGGGTCGTGCATCACCACAGGGCTGAACATTTTTTCTAGGCCCTGTGCTTTGTTCTTCCTCACTTCTTTAAAAGATTAGACATTAAGCCCGTTACAATAACGGGCGCTAGAATAGTAGTGTATAAACATTAGTAGGAACAGTCTATATTAAATGGCAAAGGACCATCTATTTTCTGTTACAGTAATACTGGCTTGTATGTGGCTGTAATATGCGTCACTGTATTGTGTGTCTTTAATTTTCTCTCACAGTAATATGTCTCCCCAGCAAGTATTTTAATCTGTGCTGGCGTGCAGCTGATTACTGTATGTATGGCGTCTCCCCAGCAACGGATTTTATGTGCACGAATATAAATCTACTTTTAAAAGTCATCCTATTGTAATATCATGAAAATTCGTATATTTAGGAAAACACTTTACACTTTACCGGGCCAAGTTTGTTGATCGCAAATCTGACATCCTCAAAGAGAACAACAAACTCTAACCCCACCTATTTGGGGAAGCTTGTCTTCGCGTCTCAGTGCCCGATTGTATTTTTCGTGCGTTATGTTTTAGGTCTTACCTCATTTACCGAAATCCGATTGGATCGCCGCGCGATATATTATAAGTCCCGCCCTCTCTGTCTTGTGTGACGTGTCAGGCATCATTTGAAGCATTGCACTGTACCCCGCGCATGCGCACTTCACCAGAAGACACACACACACACACGGACATATGGACGCACACAGGGATTTTATTAAAGAGGATATGCAGGTTATGTTAAGTGATGACGCTAAACTGGCAATGTACGAAGACCCTGTGATGGGCTGGTGCCTCCGCAAATTGTATAAAGCAAGTTTCAAATATGGATTTATTAATTTGTATAGTTAGTATGAATACAACCCTTAAGTTCTGTCCCACCTATTTTGTTGCTGTTAAATGGCTAGCTCTGACATTCTTTGAAGCGGCTCCTAAACGCTTGCGTTTATTCAGATGGAGGCACCCTGACCGTTCGCTTCTCTTTCGCTCTCACACTTGACTGCTTCACTTATTCCTGACAATTGGCCTGCATACCTTGTTATAAATTATCTCTGGACTCTACGCTTCATTTTCTGCACTAATAAATTCTCAGGGGTTGACAGGCCGTGATAGTATCAATCAAAAAGGCTTTTCATCTGACACTCGGATGCGCGTGTTATTTCGCGGGGGAGGGAGGCAGTGGGATAAAATGGGATCAGACGTTCTGGATTGCTGCTGGATTCTTCATCAGGGCTGCACATTAAAAGCTCAGGCCCAGCTTCTCAATCAATCATCCAGGCATCTTTTGACATTACAGTCATTTCTTGATGGCATCAGGCACAAGTTAGGAGCCAACCCAGGACTGACTCACACACAAGCTTGCAGTTTCTGGGTCAAATGAGAACGGCCAGTCAGAGAGAGCAGAAAAGAGAAAATCCCCACTGAGATGGTCAGAACACTTAGGCTCCACAATCGCAGTGATCAGATACGGAATAAAAGCCATGTCTCTGCATCTTTGGCTTTGGAGCTCTCGCCACTGTGCGGGTACCTATTCACTGAGCTTCAATTATTATCGCATTCATTTTCCTAACCCTTAAGAAGCATCACCTGGAGACGGAAGACCAGTCCATCTCAAGGAGCTCACCTACACTCCCTCTGTAAGAGTGGAATAAGGCAAGCCACCCGGGCAACAATGGACAGGTCAGAAAATGGAATGAGAAATTTATAAGTGCATGGGCTCAAAACCAGAAAATCAGTCCTTCTTTCATCAAAACCAAGTGTGAACCAAAAATCGTATTGTAAAGACCACAGGCAGTAGATTAAAATAAAAAACTGAAATATTTAGAAAGGACCGTTAGAGATTTAAATACTAGAATGACGGTCACTGCATGCTGCCAGCTTATATATCATCACATTTGTTTTACCATCTTATTACATCACCTGTGATGTGCACCAAACACAAAAGATCCTGTTTAACAAGAGGATGAGTGTCCGTGTATTTGTGTGTCCGTCTGGTTGATCTACCCGCCATTCCAACAGATGGAACATCACAAACATTAACACTATTTATGAATAACATACCAAATGATATATAATAGAGACATATGTATTGAATTTTTCATTCCAACATTTGGAGCATTGCAAACATTAACACTGCGTTTATGAAGTCGCCTGTACAGTAATCCCTCACTTATCGCGGGAGATAGGTTCCAAGGCCGAATTTCCGCGAAGTAGGGACACCATATTTATTTAATTATTTAACATGTATTTGGACGTTTTTAAACCCTCCCTGTATTGTTTACAACCCACCCTTTACTCTATTAATAACAGGGACAACTGCTAAGCAATATGAAATCGGTAAAAAAAGTTTACACTTACTGTATACCGAAGTACACGTAGCTATATATGACGTGATGAATATGCTGCGCAGTAAAAATGATGACAATTGAAGGTGATAATCCCCTGAATGCAGTAGCAAGAGCACGTTAATGTTGAATGAGTGAGATGAGACTTCCTGGTTAATGCAGCACTCCGTCGCTGAGCCAATCAGCAGCACACAGGAACTTAACTGCGTGCTCTGATTGGGTAGCTTCTCAGCCATCCGCCAATAGCATCTCTTGTATGAAATCAACTGGGCAAACCAACTGAGGAAGCAAATACCAGAAGTAAAAAGACGCATTGCCTGCAGAAACCCGGGAAGCAGCGAAAAATCCGCGTTATATATTTAGATATGCTTACATATAAAATCCGCAAAGTCGTGAATCCGCGAAAAGTGAACCGCGAAGTAGCGAGGGATTACTGTACTTAAAATGTCTTCCTCACTGTCGAACTTGACAAACCCTACTTCCTGGAACCCCACTACAGTATGAGGCTTTCACAAGAGCTTCCTTTAAATTATTATTTGCATTAAAGAAAAGTCAAATATTTCTTTGTGTTGTGTAACATACAGTGCATCCAGAAAGTATTCACAGCGCATCACTTTTTCCACATTTTGTTATGTTACAGCCTTATTCCAAAATGGATTAAATTAATTTTTTTCCTCAGAATTCTACACACAACACCCCATAATGACAACGTGAAAAAAGTTTCCTTGAGGTTTTTGCAAATTTATTATAAATAAAAAAACTGAGAAATCCCATGTGCATAAGTATTCACAGCCTTTGCTCAATACTTTGTCGATGCACCTTTGGCAAGACTTTGAGGACTTGAAATTTTGAATGTAGGTTACCCTTGGCCCATAGGTGCTCTCTAAGAAGCGGTTTTAAAAATTTCACGGTCCAAGTTCGAAATTTCTTATAGTTTTTTAGACTCGTTTGTATGTCTGTCCATTTTTCACGAGAGAACTACTTAACGGATTTAGATCATTTTTTTCTATAATTTTTTTGAACATTCCGTTGATTTTGCGACTTTCTCATCATGCTTAGTATCATAGTTCGCTTGCGGTACCGATTTATTAGCGTGAATCCGAGAAAGGGGGAGGGGGCGGGCCTTCCTCACTCACATGTCTGCCTCAGGGCATAACCTTAACTCCTCTTAGTTAGCGAACGAGAGAACTACTTAACGGATTTAGATCTTCTTTTTCTATAATTGCTTGAACATTTCGGTTGATTTTGCGACTTCTCTCATTGCGCTAAGAATCATAGTTCGTTTGCTGGAGCGTTATATTCGCGCTAATCTGAGACAGAGACTGCGGGCCGAGAAGAGGGGGAAGAGTGACGTCAGGAGTCGAGAGCTAAGCGGGGCCCTCCTCACTGTCCTGTTTCACGAAACCACGGGGATGGCTAGTATATCTTATAAATCTGCCTTTTCCTACTTACAGTACTGTAACACCACCACTGTATTACTGGGGAGGGATGCAGCCTTTTATTTTACATCTATATAACTTCTGGTTAGGTAACATGCTGCAATCACTAATAAGCCCATTCTCAAGGAGCCTACGCCCCCTGCTGGATACAGCTGTCCACTTACTGAGCCAGAGAAAAGTGCGTATCATGTCATTTAGTAAAATACTTTGTGCTTCCAGATCCTGACCTATGACCCCAAAACTTGTGCAGGTCATGTTATTTTAATTGGCCGCTGTGAATTCCAGATTTTGAAGATAGCTAATTAATTGTACATTGTAATGACCTGCCTTGGGAAAGTAACAGATCATTACTAAATAAATATATTTTTAAAGAGTAAAAGTATTTTGATTTAAAATACAGGGTGAGTCAAAATTATGTGAACATTTGAATGGTGGAAACAATTTATTCACAAAACATACTTCACATGTGCAAGATGATTTACAGGAATGTCTCAACCTGTTTGCCATCATGTTCAACACATGTACCACATGTGGCACATAAATGGTCCACAAATATTGTATATAAATATACACATAGTAGTACCATTAGTGTTAACATAAGTTGGACTCACCCTGTACTTTAAAAAGTACAATTCCCAACAATATTTTCTCAAGAACAACACACACCTCTGCCTACTGGGCTTGCATTCTGGTGCAATTACACAGCAATTACTGAACACGCTGACCGTGCGGGAGGTAAACCATTGCAATCCACGGTCTTCATGTGTCGATGTTACATGACTGACACTCTTATCTTGAGCCACAGAAACTAGATTATGAAATATTATTCTCAAGCAGGCTATGCCAATCACACGGGTCTCATCCTGACAGCAAAGAAGTAAATGAACAGTGTGGCTACAGTGAGGAAGAGGTGATGATCTTATCTTGTATGTTTAATTTGACAGTAAAAAAAATTACAATGGAAAAACTCACCAGCTCAATAAATGACAGCCTTTATAAGGGAGAGAGAGGGAGAGATCTCAAATTTGCAAGATGAATAATCCAGAGACTGCAGGACTGTATGTCAAATGTGTATTAAATTAGATTTCCGCTGAGTGACGGCCACTAAAGCTGCCATCCGCACGCCCAACACTGTGAGTTGTGCCGTCAGCTCCTAAGGGACAATCAGATCTGCTGTGTTGCCAGTTAATGGTCAAGTCCTGTCAATATGAGTGGAGTCCTTGAAAATGTATCCATCCAGTTTCGAAATGTGCTTTTTTTATTAGAGGATAGTATGGCGTTGGAGTCTACATTGCTGGTATCAGGTGCAAGTAGTGAATCAATCCCGAGTTGGGATGGTGACCATCACAGCGGACACTCACACACTCACCCTTAAAAGGCTGTGGACTGAAAGTAGAGAGCATGGAGTAAACCATTTTGGGTTGACTGTGCAGGGCGGCCACAGTTTAAAGGAACATGAACCCAGAAAATGGATCACACGTGTAATAACTAGCCAAGATTGTAGCCGGGAGTGCAGAAATTAAATAAATCAAAGATCGAGAAAGAGCCAGTAACTGGAATATTTCTGTTGTGATTACAACAAAATAGCCAAAGTGGTGTGATGCCTCCAGAAATAAGGCAAGTAGCAGGCTGGAATGCCCACCAGCCTGCCCACAAAATGGTAGCCAGATCTCCCACTATATTGTCTGGCTTCAGCCTACACCAGGACAAAATGAGCTTTAGCTTTGAAAGCTTGAAAGCTTTCCTTATAATCAAGGGATAGTGTAACAAAAAACATGAAAAATACATTTACAGTCCACAAAACAATAATTCAAAAACAACAATGAAACATCAAGTACATATGAGAGAGGGAATACACTCTGGCTGGAACACAACAGACATACACACAACACAGTAATCCCGAATTTAATGAACAAGACAATATTCACTAAGAAAGATGCACAAAAAATACACATTAACAAAATTTACAAAAATAGTATTTGAAAAACAGCAAAAAGATTATACAAAAATCAAATACACTTCAACCAGGGATGAAACCCTGGACAGTGGTATACTGGCATAAAGATCAACTTCTGCACTTCCAAGTTGTCCAAGATTGTGGATACTTCAAAATGTTTCTGAGAGCACACATCAGTAAGAGATTTTAGGGCTAAGATTTTGTTTTGTTTTTAAAAAGTTTTGATTAGCGTTAAGACTTAGGTGCACAATCATTTGGCCTCCTAGCTCTGGTTCTATGTGTTGTTCAACTACTAAGATTCCTATGATTTTTGCCTCTGTTTTCTATTGAGGCCTCATGCATAACACCATGTGTAAAATTCACACTAAAACATGGCGTATGGACAAAAGCACACAAAAAAATCCAGATGCATAAATCTGTGTGAATGCCAACTTCCACGTTCTTCCGCTACATAAATCCTGGTCAGCATGAAAAGTAACACATGTGCACGCACCTGCTGTCCCGCCCCAACTCTTTCCAGAATTACGCCTCTTTGAATATGCAAATTAAAAAAAAAAGCCCTTAAGTTCAGCGTTCTGTGAAAAGACAATGGTAAATGCACGGGGGAAAATAGAAGAATTTCAGCAAATACCAAGTGGCAGCAAAGAAAAACATACTATTTGTTGGTTTAAACAGTGAGATAAACAACAAAAGGAAGCTGATCGAGTGACATAGAGTGTTGGAGAAACTCGAAAGTTCAAGTTCACAAAGTCACACAGTGCCCAAAAACAAAAAGTTGTCAGATATCAAAGTCGCCATGAAAAGGCGAGTCGTAGCCCACTGTCTGAGTGTCATATGAAAGCTTATTAGGGTACAGACAGAAAAAAAAAAATAGGGACATAGTGAGGAAAAAGCACGAAATGTCAACTTTAATCTCGAAATTTCCACTTTAATCACGTAGTTTATTTTGTCATTAAAGTAGAGCATCATAATCTTCATCTTAAAATCATTTAATTTACTAGTTTCTCAAATCTCATCGTAACTAAAGTAGCACGTTAAATGCTTTGTTTTGTATGTGTTCTTCTATGTGTGTGAATCACTTTGTGCTTCGAAAACGGGCTTTCTCTTCCTCCAACAGGACACAGAATCCATTACATTCATGATATTACAGCTCTCTGAATAATTTAAATACTGAGATGTATACTTGATATCATTTTCATGATGATAGAAGTTAGAGCATGTTATTAAACATGGGAACACGGTGGTGCAGTGATTGTTCCTGCCTCACGCAAGATTCTTGCTGCGCCGTACATGACCTCATATGAAATAATTTATTGCAGCATTACTGTCTCTTTCAAATGTACTAACCCCCAATTCCTGTCCTTACTTTTCTTTCTCCAAATACCCAATCGCCACACAATCAGCTCTGTAATAGACATTAAGCCATCTGTAAGCTGAGAACGCCAATTTTTCAAAACTTTTAAGGAACATTGAAATATCTTCGTAGTACATGTTTAATGATTCTATCCATCTATCCTTCCAGTGTCGTGCCAGCACCAACAAGAATACAGCGCAAGGCAGGAACAATCCCTGAACCAGCTAGCGCTGCAACACCGTGTCCTCACATGCTTAACTATTAACAATATAGATTATTTAAATGATGTTAACATTTTATCTGTATAATGTAATAAACATATTTTGCTGCATTTCATCTTAAAAATGATGTCGTCATCATATGTAAATACGCGCTTTATAAAGTGGCTCATGTTGTGCAATATTATAACTGTATCGCAAGTTTACAGTGAGGTGATTGTACTTATAAGTACAAACAGTTCTACGAGGAGCACTTGATGGACTGATTGAGTGCATTTATAGTTCTTGGAATGAAACTGTTTCTGAACCGCAATGTCCCTACAGGAAAGGCTCTGAAGCCTTTGTCATGTGAGAGCAGTTCAAATAATGAATGGCTGAGGCAGCGAGTGCTTGATGCTGTATACTGATAATTCTCTTTCTGATCAGCTGCTGTAGAGCTGTGATTCCACACTCAGATACAGTTGGATAAATACTCCGAGTGGTGCATTGAGAGAAACAACACTAAAGCAGCTATGGTATTTGGAATAATTTGGCCATTCCGTGGACCATTATATTGTTACAGGTTAATTACAATCAGATGCCTTAAACTAATAAACAATATGCGGTTAATTTCAGGGTATATGATAAAGCCGTGTCAGGTATGTGGATCTGAAAAAGAAAGGGAAACCACACTTGAACAAAAGCACTGCTTTGATGCTGGGTGCCGCCAGTTTGCAAAACTGAGCGGAAAACTTGCGTACGCCAAGCATTTAGCTAACGTGAAAATGTGCGTGGCTTTACGCCAAGTTTAGGTTTTATACATTGTGATTTGAGCGTTGAAACGGGAGCATGCAACACCGTTTATACATGAGGCCCCTGGTCCTTTTCTATTAATACTATTCTTTTCTCATCAATAGTGTTAGGACCGTGTTCTCTATCTGAGCCCCGCCACCATTGGTCGTTACCTGGCTACGGTCTGTAGAGCCTACGCCACCAGCTGGTCATGGTATACACAACTGGCATGTCTGATGCTTTGATGTTTTCAGTCTTGTCTTTCCTTTTGCGATTCTCCTGTAAATGAGAGCTGCCTCCTGCTTGACCTCCACTGACTCGTATAATTGGGCTCAGCTTTGCCATTTGCCTGCTTGCTCACTGATGCTAATTCCTCTTACTTGGCCTTTGGCTTCAACAAATAAAAAAAGTGCCTGAGGTAAGAAACTCGGAGAGAAAAAATTAGGAAGTAAAGAAAATGAACTTCAGCCTCAACACAGGTCACCTTTAGATGATTCCTCGGTGCCTCCACACAGCATTCGGTATTTGTCATATTTAGGCCCTTGACGATGTCACTCTTTAAAGTTCTCTAAAATGATTTTCCAGAGGCAGTGCATTTTTTTTATTAAATAATAAAAAAATGATTTTTTGGCTTCATGGTTTTTCTTCCCATTTATTTTACCAGTAACCTTTTTTTAAGATAATTTTTTGGGGTCATTTGTGAGTGGCATTCTAATTAAAAATAGTGTATAGACTTAAAACCAATAAAATAGAATTGAAAATGAAATATTCACTTTGATTTATTTTTCACAGATTCAAAAGTGTTTACTGTTACTTGACTGTCAAACCTTTTTGTTTCATAAGTTTTCAAGGCAATAAAGAATTATTTATAATTTAGAATTAGTTTATAATTATTTATAATTAGTTGCTAACTGTCCCATTATAATATGTAATCATCGTTTTTATTTATTTTCACTTTAAACAGCCTAACACCCCAAGAGGGACCCCCAAGCACTCATGTATTGTTGTTATATATTAAAGCATTTGGTGGGGGGGGCTTGTCACTCATTTCTCCCCATTAAAGGGGGCAACATTAATAATCTGGTCAACCATTGTGAACTCACTGGCAGGGCTCACCAGCCCTTATCTTTAAACCGGCAACACAGACCAAGTCCTTTTAGACCAGACACTGCCACCTATTGGTCTGGAGGTTCTCCGCTGGCCATTCCATACCTTTGAAAGGACAAAGTAGACCCCGTTTCTGTCAAAGTGTAACTTTGGATTGTCATCTAACAGACTGGAGGTTCACAGCTGCTTTGTGATTTTATTACAAACCAAAAGCTGAGTCTCTCTTTCCTAGAAGTATCAGTTCAGTAATTTGGAGTAACCCCTTTGAGAGCACTTCTAACTTTCTGTTCTTCTATGTTTCTACAAGTTTTGCATGCCAGGATTTGGGCAATTTGTCCCATTCTTCCTGGCAGATCCTCTCAAGCTCCATTAGATGGGGTGAGAAGTGTCTGTAAACTGCTATCTTCAGGCCTGTCCACAGATGTTCAATAAGGTTTAAGCTTGGGCTTTGACTGAGCCTTTGCAGAACATTCAGAGACTTGACCTGAAGCCACCCCAGTATTGCCCTGGATGTATCCTTCAGGTCATTTTCATGCTGACAGGACACTTGCTGACCCAGTCTGAGGTGGTGTGTACTCTGAAGCAGGTTTTCTTCAAGGGTGCCTCAGTTTCTGGGTACATTCATCCCTCCCTCAGTCCCTCAATTCTAACCAGTCTTCATGATCTTGCCACTGAGAAGCACCCCCATAGCATGATGCTGCCACCACCATACTTTACTAAGGTGGTGTGATAATAATGTGACACAGACATCATAAAGATTTGGGGCAGCCACCCGTATATTGTTTTCCTGGTTGCAAAAGTTGAATTTTAGTAGCACGATGTGCATAGAATAGAATCCAAAACAGAACTGATTATCAGAGACAAAGATGGAGGCTTTAAAGACCTGTAAAGGAAGTGACGTCATCAAAAGGACCGGAATCGGAAGTGATGTCTTCTGGACCGGATGTGATGTCAGGAAAGGGCCTGGCACCAGAAGTGATGTCTTCTGGTCCTGAAGTGACGTCAGCAAAGGGGTCGGCACTGGAAGTGATGTCTTCTGAGGTGCCAGAACCTTGCAGGATTTCCAGGGAAAGGTCTGTAGGGAACTGAAAAAGATAGCCAGCCCACTCCGCTGCCCCCTGATCGGATGTTTTATTACAAATACAGGTAGTGTCGCGGGGTTGCAGTCACTGCTAGCGGAGCTCCGTCTAGGGAGTCACTCAAGTCAGTAATGACGCCTCCTTCCAGGACATCTGAGGTTTTACGGCGGCTGGATCAAAAGGGGCGGAGTTAATGCCTTCACCAGGCGGCACTGTGGGGATTAAAGAAGAAGATGACAACATTAGCAGCAGTTCCCCCGGTTACTACCTACGTCAACTGAGCTTGTGAGGAAGTCCTCTGATGCGTATGTGTGACAGTCCTCAATGTCCTTGTCCATCTCAGTTCATGGCTTTCAATATCCCAGGAGATGGAAGATACCAGGGCTGCTAAGTCTGCTACACTTTCACTTTCCCAGAGGATTGTTGTTTTACTTTGGTCGATTGTTATCCTTATCTGGAATTTTATTCTTCTCTGCTGTCTAAACAACTGTAATAAAAGTTATCATTTTCAGAATTCTTATTTTATCATTCAAGTCAGTGTTTCTCCACCACTTTTGCTGCTGGTGGGTTGTGTGTTGCTATTAGTCCTGGAGACCTCATTCATCAAGCTGCCTCCCCCATTTGGCCATTCCACAGCTGAACAGTGTTGGGCCAGCCAATCCAATGAAAGGACCCCTCTACACCATGATTCCTGTGATCCTCCATCAGGGATGACTTTACATTAGACAGGCAAAACAACTTGGCAGGTGGGCCGTGGCACCAAGTGCCACATTTGAGTACCAGAGAAGAGAAACAGAACAGGTGAGGGTTAGTAACAAATTTGAACTATCATGTTACTTATGTTTTAGTGCTAATGACTAACAACAGAGATGTAGTCTGTACAGTTAAACAGCAGCTCTAGTCAGGGTGTGCTAAACTGAAGTAGTGAGTCTTCAGCTGAGATGTAAAATCTGAGACTGAAGGGCATCTCTTATGGCAGCAGGCAGACCATTACACAGTTTAGGGGCCCTGTAACTAAAAGCTCGACCTCCCTCTGTTATTTTATTAATCCTTGGAATCATAAGTAGACCGGCATATTGAGATCTTAATGTGCGCTCTGGTTTGTAAGTCATGATATGCTATGATGATCGTGCTTGATTTTCCATTGGGAACTTTGCCTTGGAGAGTCATGAAGACCCTTGTATGGGAAATAGTGGGTCATTTAAGTCATGTTTTTGAACATTTCTTTCTTGTTCTGTTGAATCTGTCTCAGATGTTGTGTTCTGAATGTCATTATGTAAGAATATATTTAAAGATTTCAGTTTTCATGTAGGGTTTCACTTTTAAAAGACCGGTCAAAGAGATTTTCTTCACAGTATATTTTATTCAGTCCCTTCACATCCGCAAACATTTATTTTCTTATTCTTTTTTTAGAACGCTTCCAATGAATAGTTGAATTCATCTGTCACATCAGTCCCCGCAGGAATCCGCTGTGCTGTCTTTCTTTTTAACTTGTCTGTCAAAATAGCAGAGCGAGGTGTGAAAACAAAATGGTCAGTGAAGGCCAGGGCAGAGGTAGAAGGGAGGAAGGGGGGCAATGAGGGGGAGTGAGGAAGAGGAAGAGAGGAGGGAGGGGAGCAAAGGGATTTGTGAAAAAGGGAGAAGACCTAAGAAGAAGGCAGCACAAGGGAGAAACAGGGGGCTAAGAGTGGAAAAAGAGGGGAAAGAATAACAAGAGGTTAGGGGGAGTGGAAGGAAGGGAGGGAGGAGGTCAAAAGAGTCAGAGGGCAAAGGTAGGTAGTTGGAGGAGGAGGAGGAGGATAAAATGGAGAGCCTCAAGTCTCGCCCCCCCCCGGGTTTTGTTTCCTGTCTCTTTTGTGTTTTATCTTATTTGCTTAAGCAGTTCTGTTTAGGTTTTATCAAGTTTAATTGTTTTTTTTTTAATGACTGATTATGTTAGTTTTGTTAATATAAAGTGTACATGGTGTCGAAGAAATCTCCGAGTAAGACAGGAGTCGTTAATCAAATGTGTCTTTATTCAGGCACCAGTGAGTACATTGATTCATGTGTTGCAAGGCAGAAGAGCAAAGTTTCCCTTTTCGGTCAGCTTTTTTATATTTTCTCCCCCACCCTCCCCCTTACTTGTAGCGGTCCGATGCCACTAAGATTCACACCGTCGAGAAGACAGCGATTTATTTATTTTTATGGTGGAGATTCCAGGGATGCACCCAGCCTTGGCCCGACTCGCACGCACTCACAAACAGAGACAAAAACAAAGCAAACCGGTAATCAAACAGCAAATAAAGAATGTAATGAAATAAATGAAAATAACGATCTTACCCCAGTCCCTTTACGGCGAGATAAAATAAACACGAAAACAAACCACAACAATAAACACTCACTATAAAGTCCATGGAAACAGCAATGGATTAAATGCAATGATGGAGGTAAGATAGTCCAGAGATCCGCACTTTGAATGGGAATGTAAAGATAGTCCTACCGGTAGTTCCTGAAATGGTGAAGACGGGTGGACAGTTCAGGAGCGCTCCTTTCTTCACAGGATGGCCATAAATCCACATACAGTCCTCATGTACACAGGCAGACGGCAGACAATTCAGACCCCAATCAAGAAACGATCCAGGATCCAAAAATGAATAAGCACAGGTAACCCAACAGAAGGTAGACAGACAGGAACTTCAGACACAACAACAACAACATTTATTTATAGAGCACATTTTCATACAAATGATGTAGCTCAAAGTGCTTTACATGATGAAGAAAGAGAAAAAAGACAAAATAATAAGAATTAAGATAAGGGAACACTAATTAACATAGAATAAAAGTAAGGTCCGATGGCCTGGGAGGACAGAAAAAACAAAAAATCTCCAGGCGGTTGGAGAAAAAATAAAATCTGCAGGGGTTCCAGGCCACGAGACCACCCAGTCCCTTCTAGACATTCTACCTAACATAAATGACATCAATCAGCCCTCATGGTATTCGGGGCTCTCATGGAAGAACTTGATGATGACGGTCACGTGGACTTCTGGCTTTTAGTCCATCAATGTAAACACAAACGAAACACAAAAGGCTTTTTTTTTTTCCTTTCTTGGTCACCGGCCCCTTTTTAAAAGACCTCCTTTGACCCCAACAGCCCCTGCACTCTCAGCAGAAGACCAATTAGAGTCAATGCAGGGACTGCTGGGAGTTGCAGCTTTAATCCCCAGTAGCACCGCTACATACTTATCGAGTGAGCAAAAAGTTGTTTATCTAAGGATTCTATCTTTATTGTGTAAATCAGTCATTTGTTTCTTTATTACGTACGTGTCAGATAGACCCTAAAGAAGGAAAAGTCATCTTTCCTGTGTCTAATGGACGCATTCCTAAAGAGGAAGTTGTCCTAGGTCAGCTTACTGCACCCTGTCTTATGACAGACACCTGTATGAATAACCTTCCATTACAGCAAAACAGCTTTGTCAGCTTTTAACCCTTAGTTTAAAAGTCGATTCACCTTATCCACGGGTTTGTCATCCATGGTTTTGACCAATCGCGGTCTGAAAATATAAAAAAAGAAACATTTGAAATTCCCACATGCAGTGCTGCCCACAAGAAGCAATGCATGCAGGTTGCTGATGCTGAGGCACGCCATCCTCAAGCCTAGCCAAACCTCAGTCCCGCTGTATCAGCCCTCGTTATGAGCTTTGTACGCTCAGTCCCCTTTACATTTTTATGTCAGTCCTGAGCATCCGCGGTTTTTGTCACAGACTAGCAGGCAAAACAAACAGCAATGACAATAATTTGTGTGTAGGCCAATGTGGCCACCCAGCTATTCATTTTCAAAACTTACTTCATCCAGTTCAGGGTGACGGGGGCTGAGGTCTGACCCAGCAGCGTGTGGCACAGAGCGGGAATTGTGAATGTCACTGCAGTCCATCACAGGGCACTGTCACTCATGTAGTGCCAAATTAAAGTCGTCGTTTAACCTAACGTGCTTGTTTGTGGGGACTGGGAGGACAATTGGAGCACCTAGAGAAACAAAAAACAATTTTAGCATGGAGAGAGCGTAAAAACTCCACACCAAGCAGACGTCACCCAATATGGAAGTCTATACACCCATAGGAATGAAAAATCCAAAAAGACATCTCTGTCATATTTTTTTTGGGTTCTCTTAGACTGGGGGTTCTTAACCTGAGGTCTGTGGACCCCAGATGGGTTTCAGGGGGTCTGTGAGGGTCAGATAAAAACTAACATTTATATTCACTATACAGCAAGTACTGTTGATTTAGAGTAGATGTAGTAGTAGTAATGGTAGTAGGAAACATAGTAGTAGTGTTGAGAATTTTGATCAGGGATCAATCCAACCATCCATCCATTATCCAACCCACTATATCCTAACTACAGGGTCACGGGGGGTCTGCTGGAGCCAATCCCAGCCAACACAGGGCGCAAGGCAGGAAACTAACCCCGGGCAGGGCGCCCACCCACCGCAGGGCATGCACACACACACACCAAGCACACACTAAGAACAGTTTTGAACAAGATCAGGGATCAATGCACTGCATTATTAGTTTTTGTGCTCTTAGCTATGAAAAGTCCAGGCCTGCAACAATGTTTAAAGGACACCATTTATTTTATTAGAGAGGCCTCTTGCCTGCCTGTGCTTCTTACTTGCCTTGTTTTGAGTGTCTGCGAGTCAAGCTGTGAGCCAAGGTCATCATGATCTCTGAGGAAGCAAGCAGGTAAACTTCGTTTTGAGAAATGAAGGCGCAGAGCTTCTTACTGATAGAAGATTTAAAGAAACTGCATGCAAGGCCTTTGACTGTGTGAGTAAAGGGCAAGCTCTGAAGCTAGCGCATAAAACATGTAAGCAATTAAATGACATTTAGAAGCACTGGGGCTCATCAATACCTTAGGCAATAAAATTAAAATACAATGTATTATGAAAAGATACAGTAGCACTTATGAGTTAGCTTAAAGGAGCAATTGTTAAAGGCTTGTCTTTTTCCTTCTTTCTCTCAAGCATGAAGCAGCACTGTATCAGTGAAGCTGTGCGCTGCCACTCACTGGCACAGTTGCCTATTATGTTAGCATTAGCCTTACAGGATGCTACTGCAACAAGTAATCATTTATTGAATTAATAATTAGGCAGTCCAGTTTTCATACATGGGTCCTTCTGATCTCAACTTAATTGTTAAGTTAAAAATTGATTAACAACTGAAAGGCCATCAATCTTAACAGCTCAGGATTAGGCTGTGAAAATGAAGGGAGAGGTAATCAGGTGATGCTCACCGCCAGATGGCAAATATGTCCTGCCAGCAAAAATATTGTTATGAGAAGAAGACTGTTATGGGGATGTCTTCAGGGGCAAGAATATTGTTATGAGGAGGTCTGGAACATCAGGTGATGGTTATGGGTAAAGGTGCTGAGTGGGGACAACATCATGGGAAACTCTATACAGTAGATGTTGGGAAACGAGTCTGGAAGGGGGGCATTGTGTGATAAGAATTATAATATTTTCAGGGCTCTCTGGACACTCGGGGCTCATTTCATGAACTGAGACAGGCTTTATGTGCTCTGCAATTGTTTTCTATGCTGTGCAGTAAAGTCTCAAATTCGGACTGCCTTTCTGAAGACTCTGCTTGTTTTTTCTAAAGATTTCTCCACAATGGTAGTAGATCTGTTTTAATTTGCACATTTGTCGATTTACCAGTTGATCTACGTTTTTACCCTCACCTATGGCCACGAGCTTTGGGTAGTGATCGAAAGAGCAAGATCACGGATACAAGCAGCCGAAATGAGTTTTCTCCGCAGGGTGGCTGGACTTTCCCTTAGAGATAGGGTGAGGAGTTCAGTTATCCGGGAGAGACTCGGAGTAGAGTCGCTGCTCCTCCGCATTGAGAGGAGTCGATCTGTTTGTGTGATCTGTTTGTCGCGCAGCACTTCGAACATTTAAAAGCCTGTACAGCAGCTGTCTTCCTTGTCTCGCTGGACATTAAAAAGTCTCGGAGAAAATCACGTCTCAACCCAAGATTTTTTTATATAATAGAGAGATATAAATGAGAAGTCTCGTGAGACATCAATGATCAACTTTTGAGCTGTAAAAATTCCTCTGGGCAATTCCACGGTTTGTATGCTTTGTTGTTAGGAAGGTGGGGAGAATGCACTGATTACTGAACCCCCTGGATTGGGACCCGAGTGCAGCACTAGAAAGACGGAGTTGAATCAAAGCCTATGACTGACCAGAGAGGCACATGGCAAGAGGTGCTTGTTTTGAATAACGTGTAACGTTGCCCTGAAGGTAACATCACACAAAGTGGCATCCTGCAGACATATCTCCCTCCATGATATCCTCCTCAAAGGCCTGGCACAAATGGGCACTTGGGGGCCTCATGTAATGGATAACTAAAGTCCACGAGGTGCACTGTATGCGTATCAAAGAAGCACAGCGGTTAATCTAAAAAAGAACTGACAAATATTGTTTCTTGAATTTGTAAAAAGCCCGCTGAGGAGACGTCTGGTATCAAAAAGGCCGCCTTCCCTGAGGCATTTCAGGCAGGGAGGCTGAAGAACGCCATGTCAGTTCCAAATCTACAACACAAAGGAGCTCAGGCACATAAAACGGAGGAGGCTTCAGATGACTAGACTGAGTTTTTGGTTACCAACCCCTCTAACGACAAAGGAAAAAATCTTTAAAGAGCCAGCAGACTCCTAAAAGCTGCACCCTCACACTCCAGTCGGTCAGCATTCTGCTCTTTTTCATGCTATTTGCATTTTAGAGAAGCATTAAATATACAGCTATGCAGCATCACTGGAGAAGTGGGTTTGAAAATGCAGGGATGGATTGTTCTGCCAGCAAGTGTTACATTTTTCTTCCTGGCTTATATTTAAATATTTGCTTATTTATATTCAGTAATTACTACTGTTTATATTAAAACTAGCTGTCTCCCGCGGCTGCGCCCACGTAGTAATGAAACAGGACAAACTTTAAAAATCAAGACGTTGGCACTGTATCTGATCGTGAGAGCGCTCCCCTCATGGGAAGAAGAGCACGTGGCCGTAATATCTCTGACAATCAGCAGGTACCCTCTAAAACACACATAGCTCTGATCTCTCTCTCAAAAACATCAGACGTTACTCTTAAACAATCTCTAGATGATAATATCTGCTGATCAAACAGGTATCGCTAGCCAAGTGGAGGCAAGGTGCACTCCAACACGTGGCGAGAGGTAGAGTGACTCGAATGGAGGCTGGTGAGTGAATGAGGAGGGCCCGCCCCCCTCCACTGGGCCCCGCCCCCACTCCCCTCAGCCTGCAGTGTCTCTCTCAGATTTGTGCTTATAAATCGGAACCGCAAGCGAACTATGGTACTTAGCACGATGAGAGAACCGGAAGGTTCAAGCAAATTATAGAAAAAAACCCGATCTAAATCCGTTAAGTAGACAGACTTATTTTTATTTATTTTATTTATTATTTTTATATAGATACAGATTGATATTTATGTTTATGCAATTACTGTGTGTCGTAAATGTCTGTTTGATTTCATTCACTTTATCCCTTAAGTTTAAAAGTCAAGGTGGAGGTAAAGAATTTAGGGCTAATCAATGACTCTGACCTAACCTTTAAATCGTGCATTAATCAGATCACTAGGCCTGTTTTCTTTCACTTAAGGAATATAGCAAATGTTAGACTTCTTATAAATTTACAAGATGCTGAAAAATTAGTTCACTCTTTTGTTTTTAGTTGACTAGATTACTGTAATGCACTCCTAACAGGACTACCTAAGAAACGACATCAGTGGGTTGCAGTTAGTGCAGAATACATCTTGCCTGAAGAAGGGGCCTGAGTTGCCTCGAAAGCTTGCATATTGTAATCTTTCTAGTTAGCCAATAAAAGGTGTCATTTTGCTTGGCTTTTCTCTACAACTAGGAAAAGAAAATTTAAGCACATCTTGCCAGTTTTAGTGTCATTACATTGGTTACCTGTGGGGTTCAGAATTGACTTTAAAATATTACTAATGGTGTTGTGGCAGACTGCCGGGACCCTTACCCGGCCTTTCACACAGAAGGACCAGGGGAGAAGGCTTATTCTGGATACTAGACCGATAGAGGGCAGCCCCCTTGGCTTAAAGTGGGGCCACGGGTTTGGAGCATGGAAGCTCAACCCTGCTATGGCACGTGGCTATCGCCAGGGGGCGCGTGGATGTTTACTGGGCCTTGTTTGGCAGCACATCCGCCACACCAGGATGTGTTGCCGGAAAAAGGTCGTTGGACACCTGGAGTCCTTCCAGGTGTCCTATAAAAGGGGCCAGTCACCTCTACTCGTATGGCCAGAGTTGGGAGAAAGAAGGAGAAAGCCTGTAAGGAGGACTAGAGGTGAAGGGACTGTGATGTACTTGGTGTTGTGGACATAGTGCTCTTGTGGGGAGTGAAGAAAGCGCTTCCTCAGCTGTAAAATACATGTGTGCTGTGTGGTGAAACCTGTGTCCTGCCTGTTTGTGTCGAGTTATGGCGGCTGTACACACCCTGGGCTTCACAGTTGTCACACACATGCGCATGGGAGGCAGCTGAAGGGCTCACAAAGGGATAATTCCATGCCAGACCACTCTTTTTCATCGGCAGACCAACTATGGGAAATTTTGCCTGGTCTCGATGACGTCACATCCCCTGTCAGGCTTTAAAACCGCCATGTTTGCCTGTCTGTACTGTTCTGTGTTGGACTGAAGTCTGTTAAGACCTCTCTACCATTTGAACCACAAATTCTGATTTGGCAGCCTATTTCAGGTATACAGGCGGCTGCCCCCAAACCTTTCTCTGTGTCTTGTGGATCCTTTCACACAGTGTATAAAGTCTTAAATAATCGAAAAGTTTTGAAGAATCGGCGTTCTAAGCTTACAGATGGCTTAACATCTGTTACAGAGCTGATTGTGTGGCGATTGCTTACTTGGAGAAAGAAAAGGAAGGACAGGAATTGGAGGTTAGTACATTTGAAAGAGACAGTACTGCTGCCATAAATTATTTCATCGAAGGTCATGCACAGCGAAGCAAGCATCTTGCGTGAGGCATGCACAATCTCTGGACGTGGCGCCAGCTCGTCACTATTACTGCACCACCACGTTCCCATGTTTAATACATGCTTTAATTGATATGATATGAAAACTGAAATGATATCAAGTATACATCTCAGTATTTAAATTATTCAAAGAACTGTAATATCATGAATGTAATGCAGGGGTTCTCAATGTCTGTCCTGGGGGCCCACTGTGGCTGCAGGTTTTTGTTCCAACCAGCTTCTATTTTTAATTGGACTCCTGGGCTAATTAAGTGAACTGTTATTTGTCAAATTCTGTGTTTTGGGAAAAATGTAGAAATTAGAAAACTAAGTTTGGTATATTAAAATGTACCAAGCAGTTATATTGGAATAATGTATTTTGTTTTCTTTTTAACAATATTTTCATCTTGATTTTCATTCTGTTTTTTGCAGAGTGTTCTAATTGTTTAATTAATTCATTATTTTCTAATTAGTGGGTCTAACGCTGAAGTAGTTGTTTGCCTGGCTGTCTGCTCCGCTGGTTGTCATTATTAGGATACAATGAAGGGAGCAAACTGCACAGAGAAAGGGCAAAATAGAATGAAATCAACAAAAGGTTGTTAAGCATTTAAATCTCTAGCAAAAGCAGAAATATTCCTAAATGTCTTATAAATGTAAAACATGCTGCGGTGCTTTCTTAATGAAGAATAAGTGAAGAGAAAAAAAAATGTCTGCTAATTAATTGAGCTCAGTGTTATCAGATGTTGTCACTGATTAGGAATCTGGTTGGAACAAAAACCTGAAGCCACAGTGGGCCCCCAGGACCAACATTGAGAAACCCTTATTTTAATGGATTCTGTGTCCTGTCGGAGGAAGAGAAAGCCTGTTTAAGAAGCACGTAGTGATCCACACAAATAGAGCACATAGAAGAACACATAGAAAACAAAGAATTTAACGTGCTACTTTAGTTACGATGGTATTTGAGAAACTAGTAAATGATACGATTTTAAGATAAAGTTTATGATGTGCTACTTTAGTGAGAAAATAAACTACGTGATTAAAGTGTAAAGTTCGAGATTCCGTGCTTTTTGCCCACTGTGTGCCTATTTTTTTTCTTTTCTCTGTACTCTAATAAGCTTTCATATGACACTCAAACAGTTGGCTACGACTCGCCTTTTCACGGCAACTTTGATATCTGACAACTTCTTTTTTATTTCGGGCATTGTGTGACTTTGTGAACTTGAGCTTTTGAGTTTCTCCAACACGCTATGTCACTTGATCAGCTTCCTTTTGTTGTTTATATCACTGTTTAAACCAATAAATAGTACATTTTTCCTTGCCTCCACTTGGTATTCGCTGAAATTCTTCTATTTTTCCCCATGCTTTTGCCATTGTCTTTTCACAGAACACTGAGCATAAGGGCTATTTATATTGATTTGCATAGTCAAAGAGGCGTAATTCTGGGAGGAGTTTGGGGAGTGGCAGCAGGTGCGTGCCCGTGTGTTACTTTTCACGCTAACCGTGATTTATGGAGCGGAAGACCGTGGAAGTTGGTGAACTCACAGATTTATGCATCTGGATTTTTTGTGCATACGAACATTTCTGCTTTTGTCCGTACGCCATGTTTTAGTGTGAATTCTATGCACAGTGTTATGCATGAGGCCCCTAAAGTTTAGCAAGAAAAGTTACGTTTAGAGAAGCGACATTTTCCCTTTTTTTTGCCTTTTATTCTGCATGTGTAACAACCTTTTTCTTTATTTTTGTGTGGACTGTTTGCTTTGAATCTTCACTAAGCCTTTTAAACAAACTTTTGGACTTTTTGGATTTCTTTTGGCACGTGTTTGACCCGTGCTTGTTCCTACCTTACTCACCAGCAGCTACAAAGTTCTTTTGAAAATGGAGCTGGTAAAAATCATAGTCAAGTAGCAGGTTTAGGCCAAAAAATACCTAAAAGGGATCAAGGACTGCAATTGAGGCCATGAAAAGTGAGTCCCAAAATGATGATGACGACATTCCAACGATACAGAAAACAAAATGGTGTTGCCAGAATATCAATACAATAATTTAAAAAAATTTGCAAGAAACAATTATATATATGGAAAAAGTATAAAAACAAGTACTAGATAATCAAAATTACAACAATAGATTTATTTCTGGGTTCACATTCTACTGTTGCTGCTCCTAAACATGAGAAGGGAGTTGTGATTTATTGTAATTAAAAACAGAAAGCTGTTAGTGGAGCTTGGGGGGTTGAGCGATCCAAGAAGTGGCAGTACTGTATAGCAGTGCTGCTTAAAATGGACTACAACTTCCAGCAGGCCCGAGAGTACCATGCCAGCTTTAGTTATTGCCACAGGGGTTTCACAGGTACGGTACAGAATTTAAAGGGAAGCCATAAGGAGCCAGCAGGATCGCGATCATCGATTGTCTTTTTTGTTACAATGCTTCACCCCACAATTGGATTACAAAATCCATCACCCATTGGATTACGGTTTTCTCTGGATTGAAATTCTTGTCCTGTGCCTGCTTGTCTTTACTGAAAAACATCTCTGTCTGTGGAGCACTCCCAACCTCTACAGATCTTCACTTCCAGCAACCTCAGAGTAGGACTAACCTTTAAAAGGCTATCACCAGGGATTTCATCTCATACACCACCATCTTCTGCTAATGTGTAACTGTTCTGTGTTTGGAGATTGTTATGGGTTTTTACCATTCATCCTTTTCTGCTTAGTGTATTGTTGGGTTTCATTTGTTCTGTGTTAGTTAATTAATTTTTGTTGTACAGGTTGTTCAGGTGAGTACCTGTTTTCATGTTATTCGTTTACTTGTGTTTGCTGCCATTGTTTCTTTAATATATTCTTTGTCATTGATTTACTGATCTGCCGTATTACGCTTCTCTTTGTGTGAACGTGTGTGTGTGTGTGTGTGTGTGTGCTGAAGTAAGTCTGGATGTGTTACTGGTGTCTCTGAAATAAGATAAATGAATTACCGTTTCAGGACTGTAAGAATCTGCTACAAGCACTAATGAACAAGATCCTTTGTACTGTTTAACCTTTGATCAACATCTTCATCATTTTGTAAAATCCACCTATCTGCAGTTTGCATGTCCCCACACCCATGTCTGTGTGAGTTTTTGTCTCCTAAATCCCAAAAACGTGAAGGTTTGGTTAATTGGTGTCTGTAAACTGGCATCCAAATCAGGTGACAGGCAGTGACCCCAAACTAAGAAGATTCTGAAAACAAATGGGTGACTTACAGAAAGTCCAACGGCCTCTGAAAGGGACCACCTTGCACTCAGTACTCCCTCCACTTTTGTAGCTCCTTAAATAACAATGTAGTAAGGAAATCTTTTCAAAGTGAATGACTTGTTTTCTTCCTTTCAAGGTGAGGGAGACTCATAAAGGAGTGATTTTTATTATATTGTATATGCACAGTTTTTTACTCCAAGCCTTTTCTCTGCATTTTCTCAAAAGAAGTGAGTCTACACTGACAAGGTCGATGTGAAGTATAATACAGAGGAGTTTTCTTTGTGCCTGCTATACTAAGTATGACCTTGAAGAGGAACATCACGCTTTGATTTAATTTATTAAACTCTGCAACACACCCATCTGAAATGCACTGAATAGTTTCAAAAATATTACAAGAAGAGGGTAAGAGTGCTAGACTGGTATGCCATCCACCGCTGGTCCTGCCCGTTGGTGCTGACATCCAACTCCAGAGCCCACAGACCCCCATCTCTGTGTTAAGCAGGTTAGATAAAGAATGGATCAGCAGTAAGAGTTGCAGTCAGTGCTGCCTGCAGATTTGAATACAGGTGGAAGGACAAGTGGGTGTTAAGCTCAATTTGCCGAAAAAGTAAAATATTAAAAAAAAAAAAAAAGCAAATGTCCTGGGATGTGTAAACTGTCTTAGACTGACTTGAGTGCAGCATTTCACACCATAGACCATGCTATTCACATTATTCACTTTACCCGCTAGCTGGGTCTCGGTCTTATGTAACAGATAAAAATGTAACTTGTGGTCACGGCTGGACTTCTGCGTGGGCTGACCTGTGCTGCCGCTCAGGGCTTTGGAGGCTACAAGCCTCCCAAAATTAATCAAGATGTATGAAAAAATATTTGTTGTTTGTTTGTCAAAGAAATATTCCTACTGCTAGACTGGTTGATCCAGTCCTCTTCAAGCCCTTTACCGATATCCCATAGCTAACTCATACACCATTACCATTAGCTGCACACACACCATCATCCCTGAGTTTACACGTCTCCACTGAAAAGCAGGTTGTGGCAGATGATGGCTATTAGATAGCATTTGCTGCGCCAGGAGAGCTGAAAACAAACTGTCTGAATGGAAAGCATGTGAAGAAAAAAACGATTTGTCATGTTTTAATAACCCTTTAGCAACGACCAGTATCAGCACTGTAGACTCTGGTTCTAGTGATAGTGCAACATTTGAAGGTGATGACTTTCAAAGCTCTCTCCATGGCACAAGATTGATTTATCAGATAAAGGGGTTCAAAAGTAACTGCATGTTAAATGTAGCTATGACTGAGCTGAACACACGCACAGAAGCTCATTCAGCACTTCAACACAACTTCAGGGAGCTCATGTGGTTAGGTGTCAGTTATGACAGCTGCTGGCTTTCTATGCACTAATCTGTCTGTCTGTCTAACTATGTTATCCTGCCTACTAAACTAAAATCTATCTATCTATCTATCTATCTATCTATCTATCTATCTATCTATCTATCTATCTATCTATCTATCTATCTATCTATCTATCTATCTATCTATCATATAGTGCCTTTCATATCTACATTTTAACGGAAGTGCAGAAGGAGACTAATTGCATGGACTATTTGCTCCCCCCGTAGCAATTTTCCTGCTCTGCAGTGCCTGCATGGATACCTGCAGGGCAGGCTGATAAATGCAGTCCTGTGAAATAGCCCTGTTGCGGTCGATGGTTGCCTCCTTGGGGAGCTGCAGGAACAGACCATCCCCACTTTAAAGAGCTTCCACCTCACCCAGAGTAACTTCCTGGATATGATGTGTTAGGACTGGAAGTATTTCTGGGTCCGGTATAAAAGAAGTTTCCTGTACGGGTAGTCAGAGTTGGGAGGAGAGTGGATGAGACTGCATGGGAAGTATGGAAGGTGACAAGAACATTTATATTTGTGGAAGGAAATACAATGATCGGGTATTGTTCTACTGTGGAAAAGATTTGGAGGTACTGCAAAATAAAAAATATAATCTTCTGCTTTTACGCAGGACTTTGTTGTTTAGTTGTGCTGACTGCTGTGCCCTCACTGGTCACACTATCTGTCTATCATATTGTACCTTTCACATCTATCTATCTATCTATCTATCTATCTATCTATCTATCTATCTATCTATCTATCTATCTATCTATCTATCTATCTATCTATCTATCTATCTATCTATCTATCCAACTGACTCCACCCCAGAGTGACCTGAACCAGGCCCGGTCTTAGGGCCCTAGGCGAAAGGGGGTTCCAGGGGCCCCCTGAGGGGGGGCAGAGCCCCCCTGGAAGCTCTGTGAAATGCGTGAAAATTAGACCAAGGAGTCGATCCGGGGCCCCCCGGATGCCAGGGCCCTAGGCGGTCGCCTACTTCGCCTATGCCTAAGGCCGGGCCTGATTGGGACAAATAATGCTGTAGTATATTTAAGTATATATGACAATTGCTTACTCGGACAATTTGTTTTGGGGGCCCCCAAGAAGGCGGGGGCCCTAAGCTATAGCTTGTGTAGCTTATACGTAAATCCTGCACTGACCTGAACTAAGGAGCTTCATAACCTTCAGACGGTAGACGAGAAAGCCTTAATAATACAAGCCCCACTCTTCTGGTGGCTATAGTTTTTTGTTTCCTTTTAACACCATCAAGCATTGCTTTTGTTCAGACTAATAAGTAAATACTGATGGCCTGGCTGGCGCCCCCAAAATTTATTTTTGTTTCAGCCTGTTATTCCCTCGGACAACCTTAAAAGCCAGTTTACCAGTAATCTGGTGATTTATCTTTACCTGTAAATATGCTGGGCGGCACGGTGGCACAGTAGTACCGCTGCTGCCTCGCAATAAGGAGACCTGAGTTTGCTTCCCAGGTCCTCCCTGCGTGGAGTTTGCATGTTCTCCCCCGTGTCTGCGTGGGTTTCCTCCGGGTGCTCCGGTTTCCCCCCACAGTCCAAAGACATGGAGGTTAGGTGGATTGGCGATCCTAAATTGCCCTTGGTGTGTGTGTGTGTGTGTGTGTGTGTGTGTGTGCCCTTTGGTGGGCTGGAATCCTGCCTGGGGTTTGTTTCCTGCCTTGCGCCCTGTGTTGGCTGGGATTGGCTCCAGCAGACCCCCGTTACCCTGTGTTCGGATTCAGCGGGTTGGAAAATGGATGGATGGTTGGATGGATGTAAATATGCTGCCAATGAACTCAAAAGGCAGAGACTGCAGTGTTGATTAGGAACACAGTGCTAAGAGAGAAAGAGCACACCCACCACATGACAAAGCAACCCAGGACCCCAGATTAGGGCCCGAGTGCAGCCATGCGACGGGTGACACCTCAGATGGAACACTGTGAGGTTTTTTATGGTGGCTGGAGTGCCAATTCTGCCACCAACCCCCAGGTTTTTCCCTGCAGATTGGAGGGCCTATGTCATATTATTATTATTGTCATACCCAGGATGGAGCAATTGTAGGTTAAGGGCCCAACGAAGTACAGTAGAGTCACATTTGGCCTTTACGGGATTCGAACCAGCAGCCTTCCGATTGCCAATGCAAATCCCTAGCCTCAGAGCCACCACTCCGCCTTAGCCGCTCAGTGCTAAGGTCTGCTGTTAAACAAGATGACTTCATATTTAGAAGACTTCTCCTTAAATTTTATTTCCCATGTTGTAGCCAATGTCTTCTCCAGTTTCACACTTTATTTTAAAGGGATGCCATTTTTCAAGCACATGCAGGGTGGTGTGAACAGAGCTTTAACTCTGACCTGGCACTAGTTTTGTCCATGTGTTAAACCCTCAGATGTACATAATTTTTGGTCAGCCGAGTGCGGTATCTTCAGAACAGCATAGCGCAGTTGATGAAGGACTGGGGGACAATGGAGCTACTGGAATATTAGGGAGAATCAGGGACAAGGTGGCATCTGTACAGCTGAGCTTGCATGCCAGTCAGTATACAGTGCAAATTTACGTATAGGCAATTCTGTGTGTTGTAACAGAAAGAGAGGACAACGATCAAGAGTTGGGGTGCCAGGACAGCCACCCCATAAAACTGGATGCAGCAAGATTGAAGAAAAACCATGCAATTATTGCTGAGCTGTCTCTACAGACACAAGTTCAAAACAGAACTGTTCCAAGATGGATAGATAGATAGATAGATAGATAGATAGATAGATAGATAGATAGATAGATAGATAGATAGATAGATAGATAGAATATTGACAGGAGCCTGCTCAGTGCCCGTCGCTCTGCCATAGAAAGAGGCGGAGCTTCCAGTTGTAGTCCCTTCTGACAGGAAGAGGCGGGTCCCGGTGGACGGACACCAGAAGTGATGTCAGTGGTGTTCTAGCTGTCAATCAATCGGTCTGCAGAGGGAGGAAGCGAGAGAGGCACTAGGACACAGTGCCAACCCCTGGAGTGGTGTTAGAATTGCAGTCACTCGGATCCTTCAGCTGTCCTCAATGTGCGCGCACTGAACTGGAGCTGCAAGGAGAGTGGAGGGTCCTGCATATCATGGTGGGTCAGCCAATTTTTGGCTCCAGTCCATCCCTGACTCCACCTTAGATAATATATGTGCCAAACTGGCATGCTTCACGTTGTGTAGAGTAGGCACATGAAAAAAGTGGCATCTTAACAACAAGAGATAGAAGGGAGAAGATGGGAACGTCATTGGTAAGGAAAATTCAACAAGAAATTCGAAATGTAATAATGATGACAATTCATTTTCAATGGCCAGCAAACATACAGTGACAGCACACCATTAATTACGCTCCGATCCTGACTGCCATGGCGCCCTCTTGTTACAAGTGGCTCTCCTCTCTAAGCCACTTCTTCAAATGCCACCCAAGTACTCTTTGCTTTTTAATACTTTGAGACATCGGATGCAAACAGCCCTGCGATTTATTTTTTTGAATTAATGGACATTTTTTTTTGTTTGTTGGCCAGGCTAGATATGGACTAGGCTTTCTCTGAAACTTTCAATCATGTTGACTCTAAAAGAACTCATATTTTAACTTCTGATATGAATAATTCATCACATTCTCACCATTCACTCAGCTCTCGAGCCCCAGAGTACATCCAGCAGGGTCCCGTGGTGTCATGAAATGCTCTCTAATTAATGAAGGTGTTCTTGAGCGTCGAGCTCTTTCATCTCTTCATGTGAGAGAATTAAACATGAATATTCTAGAAGAGGGTTGGCATGGAAATGAAAAGCAAAGAAGAGTCCAGTGGCATGGTGGTGAGCCCTGCTGCTTTACAGCTCCAAAGACCTGGGCAGTGTCTGTGTGAAGTTTGCATGCCCTCCCCATGTCTGGGTGGGCAGCACATCTAAAAGACAAGACTTTTAATTTAATTGGCACCACGTGGGGCTGTGTGAGATGCTGCCCTGTGATGGACTGGCACACTGCCCAGTGATGATTTCTGTTGTGAACTGTAAGGGACACTCACAAGACTTACACAGTATTTAAAAAAGCATTTTATCCTGACAGCATTAAGTGCCAGGCAGGAACCAACGCTGGATAAGATGCCAGTCCACATCAAGAGGCACAACCAAATACAGTCTCATTTATACCAGCCCAATTTTATTCATCCATTTTCCAGACCAATGTGGGGTTGGAGCCTCTCCCAGCAACATGAAGCTCAAAGAAGGGCCCAACAGTGGATGGCACATACACACGCTCATAATGGGCAGCTAGAGCCCTTGATTAACCTGACCTGCTTGTCTTTGGAATCGGACAGAAAACTGAAACATGGACATGAGGCCCCTCACAAAGATCGACCAGGCCGGTGGTGGACCTTGCGTCTCTGACACAACACTGGTATCCGCATGGCCCAAAGACACACATGTTACATTAAGCTGCTTACTCTGAAATGACCCACACATACTTGAGTGTGCCCCGCAATGGCCTGGCATTCCACACAATGCTACTGTCGCTCTTGTCTTATGACTGAAACTCTCCGATGTGACATTTCTAATAAAATAGGCCCAGTGAAAAACATGGATGACTGGTTAACAAATAGAAGTGGGCTTAATACAAAATACAATAAGCGACTGGCACCGTGCCTCCTGGCAGGACACTCGGCTCTCTCTGTGTCCGTCTATGCTATCTGCTCCTCTCTATGCCACATCTGGCTCCTGCCTGCCGCTCCATGACGGCACATTTCTTTCATGGATGACTCTGCTTAGGACCAACAAGAGACAGCAAAGACCAGCAGTGAGGTGTAGCAGTCTTCACAAGGGGGCCCAAATGTGTTTGAATGCCATCTTAACACCTTTATTACAGTCAAGAGCTGGCTTGGATGTGCCATCTTATTTTGTTTTAAGACTTTGAGAAATGAAGATTTACAACGTCGGGCACAGGTGGAGCTAAAATCTGTAAAAGTGAATCGGAGACGCTAAAACATTCTTAAAAAACTATTTCGAGTTTTGAAAAGCCCCGTGTTATAGCACCCTTGTACAGACCCAAACCCTGGGCATCTGGGGTCCTAACCAACCGGAGTAAAGTAGTAGCTGAGAGATTGAGACACTGACAAAAAGGTTGTTTATAAAAGCAGAATTCCTGTTTTATTCCCAGAGAGTGCCAGGTATTGACAAAATAAAAAAAAAAATAATCAAGCAGTCATTAAATGCAGTGGCACCGTTAAAAAGTAAAAAATTTTTTTGTACTGTATTGTAGCTTGCGGTAGGCTGGCGCCCTGCCCGGGGATTTGTTCCTGCCTTGCGCCCTGTGTTGGCTGGGATTGGCTCCAGCGGACCCCTGTGACCCTGTAGTTAGGATATAGCGGGTTGGATGATGGATGGATGGATGGATGGATGTATTATGGCTGTGGTGGGAAATGCATACAGCAAAGCATTTCTGGAACAGAAAAGGAACAGAAAACAGTGCAGATGACATAAGATCAAGGGCTGTAATAGTAAGTTTATAACCTGGGAACAGAAAACAGTGCAAAGATGCAATAAGGATCAAAGAATTTGAACAAGGACACGTAGCCAATCAAATCTGTGTAATGTCATATGTCCCGGAGCCCCCAATCGGAATTTTAACATAAATACAATCAGGGCCGGATTTTCCTATAGGCTAACTAGGCTTCAGCCTAGGGCCTCAAGATCAAGAGGGGCCTACATTCAAATTGTTAGCAAAATTTTATTATCTCTCATGTAATTTACAAACTTAAAAATGGAAGGTGAAAGGGCCTCATAAGTGGAATAGCCTAGGGCCTCTTTCATATAAATCCGGCCCTGAATACAGTAAATAACCCATTTGAAGGACCAAGAAGTGGAATGATAGAAAGAGCGATGACCTTAAGACCAAAACATGTCAAAAAGAGAGAGTGAGATAAAGACCCTTTCATTTGGACGTTGGAGAATGCCAATTGCTAAAAAATGCGGACGTGAGCATCAGTAGGCTTTGCGCCCTGGGAACCAAGTTACCTGAACTATTCTATAACATTTCAATAAATATTTACCGCTCTGATGCTGATGTTTCTGATCATAAAATAGGCCATTATGAAAGAAATTGATGAGAAAATAATTCATAATTAATTGCACCTCTTTCTCTTGCACGATTTGACTTAAAAACTAATCAGCACATCATCATCTGATAACAGGCTTAAGTTTCGAATTTGTAATTTTTCCATTTGGGCCATTTTAGCTGTAGTCCGTCCTCAAGAAACTGTGACACACAGACAGACACACACCCATCATCGAGATATTGGTGCTTTCAATATCAGGGGATCCTAAAATGTCGAGATCTGTCGAAAACTGGAGAGTGAAATTTTTGCCGAATCTAAAGCTTTCATTCCTCTTCAATAGACGATAGGTTATGGTGAGGGAGGGCACAAAGCAGTTAAAAAGCTACCCTCGACAATGCTGATTTTCGATAAGCGTTTCTAAGACTATATCTAGACTTTCAATATCTATTTTATTTTCTTCTAATTGTATGATTATATTTTAATAAATACCATGTTGCGTTGAGATACATTTCTATTCATTGTCTTTATATTTTGAGTGATTGAAGTAAATATTAGAACTCCTGGTAGGAGAAAATTGCTGCTTTTTTGCCTACAGGGTTATCAAGGCTGAGAGGTCACATCTCAATATAAGAACAAGTGCTGCTGATGTAAGACCCCTTTGGTTGGTAAGTGGCATTTAACCAAAAGGGTGCTGCGCCTTCATGTGTCTCAGGGACATCGGTTTGTTTGTTAGTGCTGGTGACAGTGAGTCCAGAGAGTATGGAGAAGTGACAGGCTTGAGGCCTCACTCTCATGTCCTTCTGTGGAAGAGATCTTGTGTGGAATACCACAGAGGGACTGGCAGAAGGGCATCACTTAAATGTGTAAATAGGATCTCTGAGTGTGTGTGTGTGTTCGTGTATTTATGTGTGGGTGTGGGAAGTAGACCAACCTAGCAAATGGACTTGGTTAGTCTCTCAAATCCTATAATAATACATACCAGGAGACGGGATCTAAAGGTCCAGGTGCTTTGGGGCAGTGGCATCCTCATTTGTAGTAGGAGACTCCTCTCCTTTTCTCATGAGAGACGCTTGATGGCGAGGTGTCCATCCTGAGTCTTTTCAGATCTTTTTCTTTTTTAATCATGCTGTCCTCATCAGTCACCCACTCTGCAAGCCCTAAACAAGTCAATTCACCTGCTTGTGCTACACCTGAAAAAAACAGCATGTAAGCCGTGGGATTGTTTTGGGACCACCGGGGTTGTCTTCATTTGCTTTTCTGTAATTTGTATTCCCCAATTTTCCAACTTTCTCAGACCAATACTCTGTAATGGAGACAGTACCTGATAGTACCATAGTAGCCAATGATGAGGAGGTACTGGGCAGGACTACTGACCAATGAAAGAGTGGGGAGGGGGGGTCTTCAATCCATAAGCTCAATCATCTTAAACTTCTGTCATGCACGTAGGCATCTTTTGGTTTATTTAACAATATTTTAGGCAAAGCACATTGGTGCTAATGGTGGCTCCCAAAATAGAGTCCAGCCTCTATGACCCTCAAAAGGATGAAGTGGGATCATTAATGGATGGACACTCTCTTCAATGTGAAGCTGCAGGTGGAGCTTTAAAAAAATACAAACACAACATTCAAGTTTGCAAAGAGTTTTTAAAAAGTCATAAAAGCTACTGTTGCATTTTCAGACCAGGCTGAGGCCCGATCATGCCTGATGACACCCCACGGAACACCGTGGGCTCTGCGGTGGAACTGGTCAAGAGCACCAAATTCCTTGCCAGCTGACCTTACTTGGTCAATTAACACCACCTCCATAGCCATTGTCACAAACTTGACAAAAAAACGTAAAAAGGTTTGGGACAGCCACCTGTATATTGTTTTCCTGGCTGGTTGAATAGTGGTAGTACAGGTTAGAGTCCACAACAGAACTGATTTGCTGGCACAAAGATGGTGGCTTTAAAGGAGAACGGAGGAAGCGACGTCACCATTGGGCCCTGACCTGGAAGTGACGCCATTGGTGCACTCCGCCACCTTCTGTTCTGGCATGGAATTACTCTCATTCAGGCCCTTTTAACAGCCTTCCATGTGCACATGTGTGACACCATGAACATCATCTCCAGTGGCTCCATATCCTTTAGCGGCTGAGGAATGGTAAAAAAAAATACCTCCCCCCCATTCTCTTCACAGGGGTACCATCGTGAGCATTCTGACCACCTGCATCACTGTTTGGTATGGGAACTGCAGTGTCTCTGACCACCAGGTCCTACAACAGGGATTGCACACAGCAGAAATAATCATTGTGACCTGTCTGACCTCCATTAAGGACATCTTTATCAAGTGCTGTGAGGACCACTCCCACCCTTCCCATGGTCTCTTTGGTCCACGTCCATCTTGCAGAACATACTGTAGCATCTGAACCAGTTCGGCCAGGTTCTGCAACTGCTTCTACCCCTTGGTGGTCCAGACTCTGTGCTGCCCCCCTGCCCTTGGTTATATGCAGTGCATTTGCACTACTGTTGTTTTATTATTAATTGTTGGTTTTACGTATGTATGTATGTATGTATGTATGTATGTATGTATGTATTTATTTATTTATTATTGTTAATTTGAAACTCTTACCATCTACTCCTTTACCATTTATTCATCCATCCATCCATCCATTGTCTCCCGCTTATCCGAGGTCGGGTCGCGGGGGCAGCAGCTTGAGCAGAGATGCCCAGACTTCCCTCTCCCCGGCCACTTCTTCTAGCTCTTCCGGGAGAATCCCAAGGCGTTCCCAGGCCAGTCGAGAGACATAGTCCCTCCAACGTGTCCTGGGTCTTCCCCGGGGCCTCCTCCCGGTTGGATGTGCCCGGAACACCTCACCAGGGAGGCGTCCAGGAGGCATCCTGATCAGATGCCCGAGCCACCTCATCTGACTCCTATCGATGCGGAGGAGCAGCGGCTCTATTCTGAGCCCCTCCCGGATGACTGAGCTTCTCACCCTATCTTTAAGGGAAAGCCCTGACACCCTGCGGAGGAAACTCATTTCAGCCGCTTGTATTCGCGATCTCGTTCTTTCGGTCACTACCCATAGCTCATGACCATAGGTGAGGGTAGGAACATAGATCGACTGGTAAATTGAGAGCTTCGCCTTGTGGCTCAGCTCCTTTTTCACCACGACAGACCGATGCAGCGCCCGCATTACTGCGGATGCCGCACCGATCCGCCTGTCGATCTCACGCTCCATTCTTCCCTCACTCGTGAACAAGACCCCGAGATACTTGAACTCCTCCACTTGGGGCAGGATCTCGCTACCAACCCTGAGAGGGCACTCCACCCTTTTCCGGCTGAGGACCATGGTCTCGGATTTGGAGGTGCTGATTCTCATCCCAGCCGCTTCACACTTGGCTGCGAACCGATCCAGAGAGAGCTGAAGATCACGGCCTGATGAAGCAAACAGGACAACATCATCTGCAAAAAGCAGTGACCCAATCCTGAGCCCACCAAACCGGACCCCCTCAACGCCCTGGCTGCGCCTAGAAATTCTGTCCATAAAAGTTATGAACAGAATCGGTGACAAAGGGCAGCCCTGGCGGAGTCCAACTCTCACTGGAAACGGGTTCGACTTACTGCCGGCAATGCGGACCAAGCTCTGGCACCGATCGTACAGGGACCGAACAGCCCTTATCAGGGGGGCCGGTACCCCATACTCTCGGAGTACCCCCCACAGGATTCCCCGAGGGACACGGTCGAATGCCTTTTCCAAGTCCACAAAACACATGTAGACTGGTTGGGCAAACTCCCATGCACCCTCCAGGACCCTGCTAAGGGTATAGAGCTGGTCCACTGTTCCGCGACCAGGACGAAAACCACACTGTTCCTCCTGAATCCGAGGCTCGACTATCCGACGGACCCTCCTCTCCAGGACCCCTGAATAGACTTTTCCAGGGAGGCTGAGGAGTGTGATCCATCTGTAGTTGGAACACACCCTCTGATCCCCCTTCTTAAAGAGGGTGACTACCACCCCGGTCTGCCAATCCAGAGGCACTGTCCCTGATGTCCATGCGATGTTGCAGAGGCGTGTCAACCAAGACAGTCCTACAACATCCAGAGACTTGAGGAACTCCGGGCGTATCTCATCCACCCCCGGGGCCCTGCCACCAAGGAGTTTTTTGACCACCTCGGTGACCTCAGTCCCAGAGATGGGGGAGCCCACCTCTGAGTTCCCAGGCTCTGCTTCCTCATTGGAAGGCATGTTAATGGGATTGAGGAGGTCTTCGAAGTACTCCCCCCACCGACCCACAACGTCCCGAGTCGAGGTCAGCAGCGCACCATCCCCACCATATACAGTGTTGACACTGCACTGCTTCCCCTTCCTGAGACGCCGGATAGTGGACCAGAATCTCCTCGAAGCCGTCCGAAAGTCGTTCTCCATGGCCTCCCCAAACTCCTCCCATGCCTGAGTTTTTGCCTCAGCAACCACCAAAGCCGCATTCCGCTTGGCCTGCCGGTACCTATCAGCTGCCTCCAGGGTCCCACAGGACAAAAGCGTCCTGTAGGACTCCTTCTTCAGCTTGACGGCATCCTTCACCACCGGTATCCACCAACGGGTTCGGGGATTGCCGCCACGACAGGCACCGACCACCTTACGGCCACAGCTCCGGTCAGCTGCCTCAACAATAGAGGCACGGAACATGGCCCATTCGGATTCAATGTCCCCCACCTCCCTCGGGATGTGGTCGAAGTTCTGCCGGAGGTGGGAGTTGAAGCTACTTCTGACAGGGGGCTCTGCCAGACGTTCCCAGCAGACCCTCACAACACGTTTGGGCCTACCACGCCTGACCGGCATCCTCCCCCACCATCGAAGCCAACTCACCACCAGGTGGTGATCAGTTGACAGCTCCGCCCCTCTCTTCACCCGAGTGTCCAAGACATGTGGCCGCAAGTCCGACGACACGACCACAAAGTCGATCATCGAACTGAGGCCTAGGGTGTCCTGGTGCCAAGTGCACATATGAACACCCCTATGCTTGAACATGGTGTTCGTTATGGACAATCCGTGACGAGCACAGAAGTCCAATAACAAAACACCGCTCGGGTTCAGATCGGAGGGGCCATTCCTCCCAATCACGCCCTTCCAGGTCTCACTGTCATTGCCCACGTGAGCATTGAAGTCTCCCAGCAGAACGAGGGAGTCCCCAGAAGGTATGCCCTCTAGCACCCCCTCCAGGGACTCCAAAAAGGGTGGGTACTCTGAACTGCTGTTCGGTGCATATGCACAAACAACAGTTAGGACCCGTCCCCCCACCCGAAGGCGAAGGGAGGCTACCCTCTCGTCTACTGGGGTAAACCCCAATGTACAGGCTCCAAGTTGGGGGGCAATAAGTATACCCACACCCGCTCTGCGCCTCTCACCGGGGGCAACTCCAGAGTGGTACAGAGTCCAGCCCCTCTCAAGGAGATTGGTTCCAGAGTCCAAGCTGTGCGTCGAGGTGAGTCCGACTATATCTAGCCGGAACCTCTCAACTTCGCGCACTAGCTCAGGCTCCTTCCCCTTCAGAGAGGTGACATTCCACGTCCCAAGAGCCAGCTTCTGTAGCCGAGGATCGGACCGCCAAGGTCCCCGCCTTTGGTCACCACCCAACTCACACTGCACCCGACCTCCTTGGCCCCTCCCATAGGTGGTGAGCCCATGGGAAGGGGGACCCACGTTGCCTCTTCGGGCTGTGCCCGGCCGAGCCCCATGGGTGCAGGCCCGGCCACCAGGCGCTCGCCATCGAGCCCCACCTCCAGGCCTGGCTTCAGAGTGGGGCCCCGTTGACCCGCGTCCGGGCGAGGGAAAACGCCGTCCAAAATTGTTTTTCATCATAGGAGGTTTTGTTTAACCGCTCTTTGTCTCATCCCTCACCTAGGACCAGTTTGACTTGGGTGGCCCTACCAGGGGCATAAAGCCCTGGACAACAGAGCTCCTAGGATCATTGGGACACGCAAACCCCTCCACCACGATAAGGTGGCGGTTAAAGGAGGGGCCATTTATTCATGTATTTATTTATTTATAGTATAGTTCTTTACTTGACTTACATTTACTTTTTTACTTTTTTTTTTTTTTTTTGCTGACACTTTTATCCAAGATAACTTACAACATTCGACATACAGTTGGTTATATCATTTTTTTGTTTTTTCCGATTGGAGCACAGACAGGGGAAGTGACTTGCTGGGGGTCACACAGTGTCAGTAGCCAGATTTGAACCCACCACCTCAGGGTCTGAGGTCCAAAGCCTTAACCTGCTATGCTGTACTGCCTGCCTGTTTATGTTGATGCTGCACCGCGGTCCTGTTATTTCCGGCCACTACGGTGTATGGATGGTATGACAATAAAGCCACTCGACTTGACTTAAGAGTCTTTGCCATGATGCAGCGGGTGAAGAATAATTAAAAATGGCAGTAATGAGGTCAATGGATGAATCAAAAAAAGAGAGAGAGAGGAGATCAATAGGAGCTTATTGCAGAGAGGAAAATTTCATGATAAAAAGTCCAAGCACGATGAATGGATAGCATTGATAGGTGGACAATGGGCCTCAGTGGGTTTCAGACAGCACATTGAGAACATTTGCCAATAACCAATCAGAAGGCCCACGGTCAGTTTGACAGTTAATTTAATCCTCAGTGACTGCTTATCAGGTCAGCACAGGGCCTTATGGGTAGCACACCAGTTGGAGGATGACTGAAGCAACTGCAGTCTGCAGTCTCTCTCTGGCCAGGGGAGCAGGAGTGTGTTTTTGTGAGTTTGAGACATGCAGTGTTGCACTTTGTGCTTGGATTTGAGTTATTACAACAAACAATTTCTCTGATGGTCCCTTCACTCGTGACACTCCTCAGAGAATGCCAGCCTTACGTGTCTAGGTGTGGATCGCTCAAGCCTGAGCTCGTGAGTGCTTAAGGTTGATTTATACTTGGGCATCGAGCCCACGCTGTAGATACCCTTTTGCCTGTGTAGCCTTCAGCGTTCCTATGGCATAGCCTCAAAAATGTGACTATGCGTTGTGTCGACACAAACCGTACGCAGACCCCAAAGGCTCTGATTGGCCTGTTTGGTAATTATTTGTCTTTTAGTGTGGAAGTCAGAGGATGCATGAAAATGTGAGGGACAAATACGTTTGCTTAGGGAAGAAAATGTGTAGCTAGTGGAGCGATGATCCTGGAGGGCACAAACCACCTACATTTTAATGGGTCATTCACTTTTCTTGTGTGAAACAAACACCACCAGCTAGCATTAAGGTATGTGCCTGTGGAGCGGTGCGATGTACAGTAGAAGTATAAACTGCCTTAAATGGTGTAGGCTATGGTGCAGCCTCGACACAAACTGTAGCTATGGCATAGGCTCGACGCAGAAGGCTGTAAATAAGTCTTTATGTGGAGTACTGACTAGTGATAAGCCAAGCAGGCATCACACGTGTCCAGTGCTTAGGTGGAGAGGGTCTCTGTATGTGTGTGAGTGTAAGGCTTAGGGTGTGAGAGTAGGCCAATCCATAATGACACTGGTCAGCTCCACCTGACGCACAATAACACAGTTTAAAGGAGCTTTTAATGTGATATTAAGATTTAGACACAACACTTAACATCTCGCCAAATTACATTTCAGGTAATAACACCATTGCCTCAATCCCAGCAGGCTGTGCTTTAAATTCAAGTTTATGAACTTCACAGGCTCTACGCCAGCTGGTTAGCATGCAATCTGCCCAACTGGTGGGGCTAAATTGCTCCGGCGTGTAACTGACTGACATTTGTTTCCAAAACTAAGTCCCCCCAGTGACCAGTTTGAAAAAAGGATGACTGTATTCTGTGCAGTAGTTTAAAATGTTATTAAGAGAATACTTAGTGCAGAGATTACCAGTGTTCAGAAATCAATAAGACAAAGCGGCTGACTCTTTCCACTCAGCGCATCGCATGTGTTGTTGATGATGACAATGCCAAAGGTGTTCAGCATTGCATTAAAAGTGTGCATTTTGCAAAGTCAGTTACCAAAATTGAATTATCATAAATTAAAATAATTGCGCTGTGCCCCACTTCCCTGGACCTGGGCACTGCATGCAGTGGGATCTCGTGAAATCAATTTAAGCAACACAAAGAAAGCAGTGAAAGGGCAGAAATGGAAAAGAAGTTGTTATCGTGAAGCAGTGCATTTATTTTACTTTTAATCGCTGATAAGAATGATAGATACTGGAGATAGAAGCAAAATTAACAGCAGTCTTTAGGGAATAAATAACAAGTGGATTTTTAATCGGAAATCTGCACATCTGATGAAACATTTGCCTGTTCATCACTGTAGCTGCCATTTATCACTCTTAATATCAGGCGTTTTGTAAGTTTTTTATTCTTGTGTGTGTTTGAAGAGGTACATTGTTATTTGTTATACAATTTCTGTATTTCTTGAGGTTCTCTAATAGCTAAATTTCTCCTTGGGACAAATAAAATCTATCTATCTATCTATCTATCTATCTATCTATCTATCTATCTATCTATCTATCTATCTATCTATCTATCTATCTATCTATCTATTATATGGTGCCTTTCACATATCTATCTATCTATCTATCTATCTATCTATCTATCTATCTATCTATCTATCTATCTATCTATCTATCTATCTATCTATTATTACACAACCAGAAGTTGTTCCCTAACTAATTTTCTTTTACTTTTTATTATTCTTTATCACAATAATGATTCACATTCCAAAGCACCACAACTATTAATGAACCTTTGAGAGATTCATTTCCTCAACCTGAATATTGTGGGTGGTCCTTTAGAAGTGACATTTTGGTGGACCCCTCCTTTTGGAACTCCACCCACAGGACACAAGGAAGGTAACCATGTCATTTTTGTTCCTATTTTGTTATTTAACAAATCCTTTAAATTTTTAAGATCATCGTTTTGCTTTGCCTATTTAAGCCAAAGGGTTTCTTGTTACCCTCACCATTTAAAGGGCATTTTTGTACATTAAACTATTTTGAGCCCCATTTTGAGCTCTTTCAGGCCTTGAAGCCTGCCTTTTGAAATTAAGACTGCCTGGGGTGAGGCCCGTTCTTGTGACTGAGCAGTGATGACCTAGGTCTGGTTTTCGTGCACTTGCAGGCCTGCTAGCCCTTGTTAAGTCCATTTTAATCTGTCTATCTTAATTCGTATAGTGCTTTTTCTATCTATCTATCTATCTATCGATCTATCGATCTATCTATCTATCTGACCATACTTGATACAAGCAGCCAGGGGCTGTCCTGGGTGGGTCGGGTATGGCAGGGGTGCACACATCTGCATTCATAGAGCCACTTTAGCATTTTGAGCAAACATAAAGTGCATGTCTCTGGAATGTGCAAAGAATAACAGGAGAAATCCGACACTGATATTCGCATATGTGCCAGCTGTCCATACAAGTGAATGTGCCTTTGTTTGGGTTAAAGGATACAATCTGACTATTTGGAGGACATCCACAGAGTCACAACAAACAATCAAACGATTCTTATAATAATTCTAAAAAATATTCCTTGCAGATAAAAAGTTAAACAATACCCATTCCTCAGAAGAACTAGAAACACAACAAATTAACCAATCAAGGGTCAACCATGTGAGCTTACAGGGTGTTTAATGGGCTCTTGTTGGCTCAGTTCCTGGGGGAATAATGATAATTATAATATTTTTTAACAGTGAGTCATGTACTGAAGGACACTGGTGGAAATTAAAGGGAAGTGCATTTAGGATTAAAGCCAGGAAGCTCTTCTTTACGTAAAGAGTTTTGGGAATCTGGCACAAACTGCCAAGTCATGGAGTTGAAGAAGAAACCTTGACGACCCTTAAAAAGTACCTGAGTGAAATATTGGGACAGCTTAGCTATTAGCTAAACAAACGGGTCTGATGGGCTGAATGATCTCCTGCCGTCTGTCAATTTCTTATGTTCTAATAATAAGAGTGATGTACACATGTCCTATTTCTGACTTTAAAGTGGAGGAGGAGGAAGCTCCAGAAGACACGTCACATGGCCTTCAACAGCTGAGAGACGCTTCACTTCAGTTCTGCTCACTATACAAAGAACCCCAACACTGGAAATCTTTATTTTTGGGGACCAGCATTTAAGGAGTAGATACTCTCTTGAAGAGCAACCTGAGAGTGACCGGGCCTTTGCACCAGATCATACACCAGATCATTATCATACAATTCATTTCTTCCTTTACTTGAATATTTTCTCCACGATTAAACCAGACACCCTATCAGGACCCCCAACTCGTTACCTTTTCCTTGTGTCTTGTATCCACGTCAAGGAAACCAGAGTGTTTGGAGAAAATGTGCAACCACCAATGAAACAGTGGCTAGGCAGGGAGCCTGTGGGGCAGCACACACACCCATGCTCAATCAGTTTAGGGTTTCCAGTTAACCCAATCTTTGGATTGTAGAAAGAAATCAGAATACGAAAACAGAAAATGTAGGAATTCTCTTCTGAATTGAACTTGGGTCCTTGGAGCCATGAAGTGCTGACTTGAATCAATGTAAAGTGAATTTATCAATCAGGTCGGCCTTTCCCTGAATTCCTCCAGCTAATGAATCCAAATGCACTCTGACAGCCTGCACAGGGGCTCCTTGGTATTCTACCTTTCACCTCAGCCCTTTTTGTCAAATGCGCCAGAGATGTCTGAGAAACACTTTATCAAATCCAGTCAGTTAAAGTGGCTGAAAAAGACATAGCGATGCGCCGGATGACAAGTGCATTACCGTCACTCATTATTATCATCGCAAAATACCAATAACCCCCCGGCGTGATGGAGAACACCAATATGTCCTGTCGGGCCGCTCTTTGACAGAATTATTAGCAATGATTTGCTGTCATTTAGTGTGTGTGGAGAAAACAACGTGAAGTCAGAGCTTAAAAAAAACAAACAAACAGATTAATGGACCCGATTTATCTTTCAGAAGAAGACAGCAGGAGTTCTACTTTACTTTTGGTCTTTTTGTTTTATTTTAAATAAATAAAGAAACAGATTCTTTAATACTGCGGTGGGTTGGCACCCTGCCTGGGATTGGTTCCTGCCTTGTGCCCTGTGTTGGCTGGGATTGGCTCCTGCAGACCTCCGTGACCCTGTGTTCGGATTCAGCGGGTTGGAAAATGGATGGATGGATGGATTCTTTAATGAATGACGCCTTTCCTTTCCTTTTCCCTGTTTTGAATTTCTAAATGTGTACAGTGCCCTAGAGTGCAAAATAAAAGGCGTGTTCTGTCAAATAAAATTGAATTCAATAAAATGAATCCATTCATTCATCCATCCAGGCCTGGACACAACCCAGCAGAATAGTCGCTAGGCATACAAAGAAAATTGGATAGGATGCCACAACAGCACATTTGTTATGATCTTTGGAGATTCCACACTGTTCGTACAACTCCTAAGCATCTTCTAGGTAATACCGCATGGAATATGAGGTCTTGAGAACCTGGATTTAACCTTCTTGGCGTTAACTGCAAACAAAAGCAGGGCTCAGAATGCTATGTAAATACGGTTAATCCCAAGTCAGACTTTCAGTGATGTGTAATGAACTGCTTAAGATTGTTATGTCCGAACAACTCGGAGGACAGTATTGTACTGCAATCTAGTGAATAAAATAACATCATGCTGCAAAATATCATGAATATACTTGCGCGTTTTTGCCATTCTATGGTAACTAATCAATATTCATGAGTGGGACGGAGCCTTCCACCAAAACACACAATGGTGTGTAACTGCAAAGCTGTAAATCCACTTTTAGAACAAACTGAAACCAAACCATTAATTGAATCAAGAGGTAGTGATGACAATGTGAACTGGGCATGGCCATGGATGGTGACACTGATGGCACACAGCACTGTATGACTGAACTGCTGTGATATGAGTGGTGCATTCAATCACACAAAGCTGCAGTAGGGTGTATTATCTATATGACAAAAAACACTAAATGATTGTGATCACATGGCAGGACAAGAAAGATGTCAGCCCCCTAAGCACTGTTCACAATGCAGCAACTGTCAATGTTTGTGACAGGGGAAATGTGGAAATTACCAAGCCTTGCTCTGTGATAGTCTACAATAACAAAATGTGTGCATCGCTCATGCGGATTAGACACCGACATTCCTCCCTCTCATGCACAAGCAAAAAAAAATATAAGAGTGCAAAGAAATACGCTTCTAGTGTCCCAGTTGCGACAATCTGTTTCAAAACAAGTGACATGAAGGATCTTCATCAGTACAACAGACGCTAGACATCAATGTCCTACTGTATTAATTCTGACAATTTGATGTTTTCATGTTTCTGCTACACGTTATAACATGTTTTGCTTGTAGGGCTAACGAGGTTAAAGTTGGTTTTGTTGTATCTTACATCATTAAAAAAGTACATAATTTGTACATTTTATCACAATGAATGTTGCCAGCTTAGGTTATTGTTATGACCATCTCCATGCAATATTTTGCAGAATTTTCCACAGTGTGTTCATTCAAAGACATCCGGGCAAGATGTTTAAGGTCATCCTCTGCAGTTCTGGGGTAATCGAGCTTGATGAATTACTTGAAGATCGTGACCAAAAAATGTTATTTTCTTGACTTTCTGGCCTAACACATTTTTTGACCTTGTTTTTGATGTTGTTATTGGCTTTAACAGAACATCTTGATTAGCCATCTCCTGAATATTTCTCATTTTATCCATTACTGTCTCTAGTGGGTCAATATAACACTCCCACTTCCTAACTGTGGGTCAGTTTGGATTCATCAATTGACTTAACGCACATGTCTCTCTGATGTGTGAAGATAACCACCATACAGATACAGGGAGAACATGCAGACTCTGCACAGGCAGTAACCAGGAGGCCTCACTAACCATTGTCACCTCCAAGTACCGAAGTGTAGCTTTGAATCCCACCATAATTCCATTAATGGTAAACATTATTTGTAAGACAAAGGGTTTTTCTGATCTGGATCCTTTGATGTTAAACTCCTTTGAGGAGCTTCCTCAATTTATGCTACAGGAGAACCTTAAACAGAACAGTTGAGACCGATGAAGCAGGTGACATTGTCTGTTGAGATCTCTCTGAAGCGACGAGTTCTGGGTCTTATTTAAAGATATTGTGCACAACAATATATAAAATGTGATATCTTGGAGATATATTTTGATGGCCCTTCAGAATTCAGAGTATTGTAATCTATAATATGGTTTGCATTGTAATAGAAAGAAAGGACAATAATGTAGAAGTCTGTATATTTGGAGGCACATGCAAAATATTGTGGAGACAGATGTAAGCTCAAGACAGAAATGTTCCAAGCTGATGGAATTTCTGGTTTTGGGACCTTCTGACAGGAAGAGGCAGGTCCAGGAGGACAGGAAGTGACGTCAGAGGTGTCCTAGCCATCAATCAACTGGTCTGCAGAGGGAGAAAGAGAGAGTGGCATTAGGACACAGCAACAACCCTTGGAGCGGCAGTAGAATTGCAGTCACTATGGCCCTTTAGTTGTCTCATATGTGTACACGTGTGACATGTCCATCTATCAAGCACCACCTAGGACTCCTTTTGACTATTTCATAAATTCATTAAATATAACAGATCCTTATTTAGTTTGTCCTCAGACCAGACTTTTTCCTCTTAAAAATGGCAGTTTTTGAACTTTCAAAGCGTAATCCTCATTTTTGGGCCACTGCAGGCCTGCTGCCTGCCTTTTTAGTTGGGGTTAGGCTGCTTGTGGTGAGGCTCGTTCATTGGGTCCAGACCTGCAAAGAGGGCAGGTTCACAACAAAGATATGATAAACCACAGGCACGTTTAGGTGGACTGTGACTATAAGGGAAACAAGTGAGTATCAGTGGTAATTGATGAATTTCACCAAACCACTTTTCACAGTGAATTTTTTGGGTTCACCGGTGACCTTGCACACTGAATTTATCTCTGAAAATTCACTGTAAAGCCGGTTTACACAAGTCTTTTAATGCACAGCACCCCATGATGCTTTGCAAGGCCAGCATGATAACACAGAGCTATGGCAGCCATGTTAGATAGAAGTGTGACTACCCAATCTGTGCTACCTGTCCAAATTTTTTTACATCAAGCATGTGTACAACTTTCACACACACGTACTGTAAGTGTATTCTACCTCACACTTTACAACAGTGCCTGATTGGCTTTGCACAAGTGTGAATACATGCATATGTAATGTCACTACTTAATTGGTACTTCAGATGGATTTGCATCCATATTTTTATTTGAGGGGTGCATTAGTTAATCATAATGAGAATATGGACCCTGTAAAGATCATTTGTACGCTGTGTCTTCACTGCTGGATTCAGCATATTATGCTATGTAGCGCAGATCGGGTAGTAACAAGGAGAGCACACTGAGTATATGACACTGATCTCTCATGTCACAGGCTCTGTGAGTGTTAGTTTGCCATTGTGATAGGAGCTCAGGAGACACAGAGAGTGATAAAGGACACAGAGTATCATTTTTATAACAGGGAGGCATGATGGCACAATGGTTAGCACTGCTGACTCATAGCTCAGGTCATATTTTGGGCCACAATAATCAGTAGTTGTAGTTGGCAGACATTTCCCTTGCCCAGAGTGACACTTGAAAGACCACTGCATCATTATAATCCATTCAAAAGTAGTCCAGTTTCTCCTTCTCCCATTACTTCAATGCATTGAGTTTGCCAAAATTTCTGAATATTTATGCATTTTTGCCAAACTCACAGCAAGTGAATTCAGAATGTTTTAGTCATCCCCAGCATGCGAGCAAACAGTGACTGCAAATGAGCATCAAAAGTCAAACACCCAAGCACATTAAGATAAAGCCCATGTCACATTAGATGACTTTCCCAGAAATTTTCAATTACTTCTATAATCTTAGCCAGCAGGAGGTAGTTGGTGATGTGCTCCTGTGAAGCCAATTGCCAATGAGTGAGACCAACTCGTCTGCAACTACCGACGATAAAACGAAACAGGTTTGACTTTGTCTTTGGTCGGTGAATTGGGCTCTTTACGTGAAAGATTTGAGGACCAACAGTAAGTTGCATAGAACATAGCAACAGGGAATGAGGAACACGCGTGTTTTGAACCTCACAAATAGAAAAGAAGCTCGTCTCTCTGATGGCTCGTATTCTATATGCCATAATAGATTGTAAAAAAGAAATAATGGGCAGAGATTGCTGCTGAACTTGCTGCAGATGTCAACAATTTGTACATCGCCAGCTCCTTCAGGCAACACTCTATTGGCTGTCAGACTAAGGGGCGGGCACAACTGAGCTGGAAGATGGCCACTCAGTCAGTAAATGTGACATGGGCTGCGATTTATAGGCATGCAGTATCAGACGGTGCAGCGACAAGATCAGCGACTGACATGCCCCAAGACAAAATGTGACGTAATGTGACTTCAGCTTATTGGGTAAATAGTGAGCACAGACATTTAGCTAAAACAGTCGTTTAAATTGACACAAAAGTCTGGTTAAAAAAGAGTCGCTTAAATAAAATAATCTGCAGTGTAGCCCACCATAGATTGAGATTCTGTTCTCTAAAGGAGGTCTTTGCTGGGGAGCAGTCTGCCTGTAGAGACCATAGTACTGTATTTGAGCCGGTGAGCTCAGCCACCCGACTGTCCTCCACTCCAGCCTGAAAGAGCCTTCAAAGTGACGAGGCCAGGGCCATGCGAGCCACTCTAGCCGATGCTGATGTCAGCATGTAACGCGCTCTAAATAACCTCCGCCTAATACATACTGGATACTGCTTTCTCTGTGGATCAGCCATCGGCCTACAATATTTGTTAGGACGGCATTGATTACCTGCTAGCACTGCCGCTCCATCAAGCAGCAGACACTGGAGGATGACCTTATGTGACTTATTCGTTTTTAATGCTCTCTGACCACCACCCCATATTTTTGTTACTTTATTTCCATGGTGACCATCTGTGGAACTGCTCAGGTGATTTGTTTCAAAGTTTTGCAATTAAAGTGAGACACATTGCAGATTCCAACAGCCCCTCTCTGCTATGTGAAAGTGTCTGTTTTAACTTTACTTTTACTTAAATCGTGCATTTTATGTTCTTAAATGTAAAGCACTATACATTTTCTTATATAGTGCAGTGCATCCTAATTATATTCTACTCATCCTCATTACGTCCTAGTGAGCTGAATGACTTTCGGCCTGTTGCTCTGACATCACATGTGATGAAGACCATGGAGAGGCTGCTGCTTCACCACCTTAGGCCACAGGTTCAACACGCCCTTGACCCTCTGCAGTTTGCATATCAGGAGAAGGTGGGAGCGGAAGATGCCATCATCTATATGCTACACCGATCCCTCTCTCACTTGGACAGAGGCAGTGGTGCTGTAAGAATTATGTTTCTAGACTTCTCTAGCGCCTTCAACACAATCCAACCTCTGCTCCTTAGGGACAAGCTGACAGAGATGGGATTAGATTCATACCTAGTGGCATGGATCGTGGACTATCTTAAAGACAGACCTCAGTATGTGCGTCTTGGGAACTGCACGTCTGACATTGTGGTCAGCAACACAGGAGCGCCACAAGGGACTGTACTTTCTCCGGTCCTGTTCAGCCTATATACATCAGACTTCCAATACAACTCGGAGTCCTGCCACGTGCAAAAGTTCGCTGATGACACTGCTATTGTGGGCTGTATCAGGAATGGGCTGGAGGAGGAGTATAGGGACCTAATCAATGACTTTGTTAAATGGTCCGACTCAAACCACCTACACCTGAACACCAGCAAAACCAAGGAGCTGGTGGTGGATTTTAGGAGGCCCAGACCCCTCATAGACCCAGTGATCATCAAAGGTGACTGTGTGCAGATGGTGCAGACCTATAAATATCTGGGAGTGCAGCTGGATGATAAATTAGACTGGACTGCCAATACTGATGCGCTGTGCAAGAAAGGACAAAGCCGGTTATACTTCCTTAGAAGGCTGGCTTCCTTCAACATCTGCAATAAGATGCTGCAGATGTTCTATCAAACAGTTGTGGCGAGCGCCCTCTTCTACGCAGTGGTGTGCTGGGGAGGCAGCATTAAGAGGAAAGACGCCTCACGCCTGGACAAACTGGTGAGGAAGGCAGGCTCTGTTGTTGGCATGGAGCTGGACAGTTTAATATCTGTGGCAGAGCGAAGGGCGCTCAGCAGGCTCCTATCAATTATGGAGAATCCACTGCATCCACTAAATAATGTCATCTCCAGACAGAAGAGCAGCTTCAGCGACAGACTGCTGTCACTGTCCTGCTCCACAGACAGATTGAGGAGATCGTTCCTCCCCCAAACTATGCGACTCTTTATATTATTTATTGTATCAGTATGCTGCTGCTGAAGAATGTGAATTTCCCATTGGGATTAATAAAGTATCTATCTATCTATCTATCTATCTATCTATCTATCTATCTATCTATCTATCTATCTATCTATCTATCTATCTATCTAAATTATTGTTCAACATTGAATGTTAATGTTACTATGTTTGGATATTGAAATAATAACGGCATGCAGTAGAGCCATTGGCCAGAGGGGGCTCATCCAATCAGACTTCTCGGCCTGTTCATTAATGACTCGCTTTTATATACAAAATCATCACTCCTGTTTGTAAACAGTATTTACTAGCATAATGCATGCTAATCCTAGAGTTATATGGGCATACTGTCAGATGTGGACATCTGTCAATGCATGTTGTACCACCCCGGGATGAGAAGGGGAGCTGTCACTACATCACAACATGGAGGAGATGCCCAGTGAGAGCAACTGAGCTACGCCCACAATGTCCCAAGAAGCCCCGCCCCCTCCAGTTAGACCCTTTAAATACAGATGTCCATAGAAGAAGCCGACCTTTGTTTGAATCCAGATGGTCTGTATGTTAGACATTGTGGACCTTGACCTGCTCGATAGAGCTCACCCATTTGAGAAACCTCTCACCCGAGGTGGTGCCAAATGATTCAGCAGAGTTTGGTAGGTGATTCTCAGAAACCTATGCGTCACTATATATACAGTCATTTGAAAAAGTTTGGGAGCCCCTCTTAATTCTTTGGATTTTTGTTTCTCATTGGCTGAGCTTTCAAAGTAGCAACTTCCTTTTAATATCTGACATGCATTATGGAAACAGTAGTATTTCAGCAATGACATTATGTTTATTGGATTAACAGAAAATATGCAATATGCATCATAACAAAATTAGACAGGTGCATAAATTTGGGCACCCCAAATTAGCTGAGTCTCCTTTTGCAAATATAACAGCCTCTAGACGCCTCCTATAGCCTCTGATGAGTGTCTGGATTCTGGATGGAGGTATTGTTGACCATTCTTCCATACAAAATCTCTCCAGTTCAGTTAAATTTGATGGCTGCCGAGCATGGACAACCTGCTTCAAATCATCCCATAGATTTTTGATGATATTCAAGTCAGGGGACTGTGACGGTCATTCCAGAACATTGTACTTCTCCCTCTGCGTGAATGTCTTTGTAGATTTTGAACTGTGTTTTGGGTCATTGTCTTGTTGGAATATCCAACCCCTGCGTAACTTCAACTTTGTGACTGATGCTTGAACATTATCCTGAAGAATTTGTTGATATTGGGTTGAATTCATCTGACCCTTGACTTTAACAAGGGCCCCAGTCCCTGAACTAGCCACACAGCCCCACAGCAGGATGGAACCTCCACCAAATTTGACAGCAGGTAACAGGTGTTTTTCTTGGAATGCGGTGTTCTTCTTCCGCCATGCAAAACGCTTTTTGTTTTGACCAAATAACTCTAAATGAAAATTTGTATACAACAAGCGACTCTGTTTGTGGTGTGAGTGCAGAAAGGGCTTCTTTCTCATCACCCTGCCATACAGATGTTCTTTGTGCAAATTGCGCTGAATTGTAGAACGATGTACAGATACACCATCTGCAGCAAGATGTTCTTGCAGGTGTTTGGAGGTGATCTGGGGGTTGTCTGTAACCATTCTCACAATCCTGCTTATATGCCGCTCCTGTATTTTTGTTGGCCTGCCAGACCTGCTGGGTTTAACAGCAACTGTGCCTGTGGCCTTCCATTTCCTGATTCCATTCCTTACAGTTGAAACTGACAGTTTAAACCTCTGAGATCACTTTTTGTAGCCTTTCCCTAAACCAGGAGACTCAAAAATCGTTGTTTTCAGATCTTTGGAGAGTTGCTTTGAGGATCCCATGCTGTCACTCTTCAGAGGAGAGTCAAAGGGAAGCACAACGTGCAATTGACCACCTTAAATACCTTAATATCTCAGGATTGGACACACCTATCTATGAAGTTCAAGGCTTAACAAGCTCATCCAACCAATTTGGTGTTGCAAGTAATCAGCACTGAGCAGTGACAGGCATTCAAATCAGCAAAATTACAAGGGGACCCACATTTTTGCACAGCCAGTTTTCACATTTGATTTAATTTCACACAATTAAATACTGCTTCACTAAAAATCTTTGTTCGGAAAACACCCCAGTACTCAGATGTTCCTAGGAAATGAAAGACATACCACTGTTATCTTTTTGTTGAAAGGAGAGTCAATTATTATGCAGGATGAGAGGAGTTTCCAAACTTTTTCAGATGACTGTGTGTATATATATATATATATATATATATATATATATATATATATATATATATATATATATATCTATAATAATAAAAGGCAAAGTCCTCACTGACTGACTGACTCACTCACTCACTCACTGACTGACTCATCACTAATTCTCCAACTTCCCGTGTAGGTGGAAGGCTGAAATTTGGCAGGCTCATTCCTTACAGCTTACTTACAAAAGTTAGGCAGGTTTCATTTCGAAATTCAAAGCGTAATGGTCATAACTGGAACATATTTTTTGTCCATACACTGTAATGGAGGAGGCGGAGTCACGTATCGCGTCATCACGCCTCCTACGTAATCACGTGAACTAAAAACAAGGAAGAGATTTACAGCATGAGTCACACGCGGGAACGAAGGTAAATGACGTTGTTCACTGTCTTTTAATACTGTGTAACCATACATATTAACACATGTCCAATTAAATGTGTGCATTTACGCGGTGATTTCTCAGGCTTAAAAGCTCGCCTTTTACTAAAAAGGTAAATGCAAAACTATTTTCAATCAGTTTATTGAAACGCTCCCGTTAAGGATTGCAATAACATATTCGCGAGATAAAAGAACGAAGTAGGGGGAAATGGAGGAACAGCCGCAAACAGCGAAGAGCAAAAAATTAATTAAACAATTGAGAACGGAGCGAGTTAAGCATACAAGCATGTTCATAAGGGAAACAAAGCACGGTGTAAAACGTAAGTTTAAATTAAGTTTATAGAAACGCTCCCGCTGCGGATTGCAATAACATATTAAAACATCCGGCGCCGCCGTGAGTGGCAGCCTTTTCAGCAGCTCCGTGTATGACTGTATATGTATGTGTACTTTTCTACTTTTATTTTTCTATTTTTATTTATTGATCACTCCTATTACTTTATTTTATGTGGATTCGTTCCCTGGACACACTTACTTTTACAACGTGGGCATGGATTTTTACACGCCGAGACTCGCATATTCAAGTACTCAACTTCGAGCGCTGAGAACAAATGCCAGTGCCGGTGTGGTTCCATATTTACCTGACGAGGTAAGAAGGCGGTATCGTGGCAGCAGAGCCGGCACAAAGCTAAAAATGAAGCGGCTTGCGAGAAAGTGGCGTTTCAAGCCTTCGGTGTATTTTATTTTCTTTTATATGTTGTGAATTTCCCATTGGGATTAATAAAGTATCTATCTATCTATCTATCTATCTATCTATCTATCTATCTATCTATCTATCTATCTATCTATCTATCTATCTATCTATCTATCTATCTATCTATCTATCTCTATTCGCGAGATAAAAGTTTAATGAGAAGACACGACGTATAAACGAACCACACGCCGTGGCGCAATGTTAGGGGCAACAGTTTCAACCATTCTATGATCTGCTTCTCGCAACTGAAAGACGGCACATGGCGGATGTTAGCCGACTTGCTGACCGCAACGTTAGGGGCTTCAAGTATGGCGCTGACGCCACATCTCAGTGCCAACACTTTGCAGACTGTACTTAAAAGACACGCCCTCCTCACTGGACAGTTAAAAACACCAATCAAACTAATGATGACATCAAGTATTACCCAATCAAAAGTAGGAAAGGAGGCATCTTCATAAAATGCGTGTGGGATGATTTGCATGAGACGCTGCTTTAAAAAAAAAATGATTAAAAAAATACGGGATAAATCCCGTCCAGTATTGATTCAAAACGGGACGCGCAATTTCATTGTCAAACGCGGCACGATTCCGTATTTTAAAGGACGGGTGGCAACCCTACAGTGCCAGGTAACCACCCATACAATCAGATTGTGATTCAGACTAGGAATGCAATGAATGTAATTACCCCGATCTACATACAAGGCGAAAGTCTTGCAACATTCAAAGATGATGGTTTGGGATAATTAGTACTTATTAAGTACACCATGGAACGTAAAAGAGCTTATGAAGCCTTGAACCGAAAAAAGCAACATCTCAGAGATCGTACAAAAAAAAAGGAGGTAATATCGTTTTACTCGCTGTAGATTTTAGTGAAACATTACCAGTTATTCCACGAGGGAGACCAGCAGATGAACTCAACGCTTCTTTAAAATCCATGCTTCTCCCACGGTCGGTTATATGTCGCGTGTTCTCGGGTAGGTACACCAAAAAATGTATACATTTAAGCATGTAATGGGCAAAGAAAAAATGAGGTATACCCGAAGGCACTGCAGTAGTACTCAATGTAACTTTACTTCTTAAATGTTAATGTTTTACTGTTTAATAATTTATACGCTTCTTATATATTGTTCAAATTCTTTTATCAAAATACCAGTGACAGCGCAATGCACGATAACATGGAGTGAATACACCATACGCATCTGCCCACGGCCGCCCTGGTGTGCGCAGATAGGAGTTGATTCTAAAATAAAATAAACATAAAAAGAGTAATACAATCATCACCCATAAAGCGGATAGCAGACGTGACGTATTATATGTGTACCAGATTTCAAGTCAATAGGTGAAACAGTTTGCAAGCTACAGGTGATTTAAAATCCTGGACAGACCAACGAAAAGCCACGGTAGCAAATTATACAAGAAGATTTTACTGTTTAATTATTTATATTTATATGAAATGTGCTTCTTATATATTACTTCATATTCTCATATGATAATGATGTTAATGTTGTTTATATTGATTTCTATGTTATTGTAAGTGCATCTATGTGTGTATATGTATGTATGTATGTATGTGTATATATATATATATATATATAAAATATATATATAAAAAATATATGTGTATATGTATATATAATATATCTGTATATGTGTGTGTATATGTGTATATGTATATATATATGACAGCAACACTCATAACAATGAGCGCGGGTATTTTGCTATGTATATATATATATATATATATATATATATATATATATATATATATGTGTCTGTATGTGTGTATATATATATATATATATATATATATATATGTATGTGTGTGTGTGTGTGTGTGTGTGTGTGTATGTGTGTATATGTATGTGTATATATATGTTGATATATGTATATATATGTGGATGTCTGTATGTGTATATATATATATATATATATATATATATATATATATATATATATAAATATATATATATATATATATATATATGTATATATATATATATGTATATGTAGATATGTATATAAGTATATGTAGATATGTATATAAGTATATATGTTTATGTATATATATGTTTACATAACCTCTTTAACACACTACTTCTCCGCTGCGAAGCGCGGGTATTTTGCTAGTATATATATATATATATATATATATATTGTGACAGATTGGAGTGCTCTCGCTCCCTTGAACCCTCGGACACCACACCAGGCACCAGATAAAAGTCCAATATGAATTTATTTGGACAATAATAAAGTGCACAAAGCACCTACACTCCACAATACTCATATCTATACTAATAAAAGACAAAGCCCTCACTGACTCACTGACTGACTGACTGACTGACTGACTGACTCACTCACTCACTCATCACTAATTCTCCAACTTCCCATGTAGGTAGAAGTCTGAAATTTGGCAGGCTCATTCCTTACAGCTTACTTACAAAAGTTAGGCAGGTTTTATTTTTAAATTCTACGCGTAATGGTCATAACTGGAACCTGTTTGACTGACACACTCATCAGTAATTCTCCAACTTCCCGTGTAGGTAGAAGTCTGAAATTTGGCAGGCTCATTCCTTACAGCTTACTTACAAAAGTTAGGCAGGTTTTATTTCGAAATTCTACGCATAATGGTCATAACTGGAACCTGTTTGACTGACTCATTCATCACTAATTCTCCAACTTCCCGTGTAGGTAGAAGGCTGAAATTTGGCAGGCTCATTCCTTACAGCTTACTTACAAAAGTTAGGCAGGTTTCATTTCGAAATTCTACGTGTAATGGTCATAACTGGAACCTGTTTTTTGTCCATATACTCTAATGGAGGAGGCGGAGTCACGTATCGCGTCATCACGTATTACGCCTCCTACGTAATCACGTGAACTGAAAACGAGGAAGAGATTTACAGCACAAGTCAAACGCGGGAACGGAGGTAAATGACGTTAATTGTTGACTGTCTTTTAATACTGTGTACTTGTTGAGTGTCTTTTAATACTGTGTAAGCATACATATTAACACATGTGCAATTAAACGTGTGCATTTACGGGGTGATTTCTCAGGCTTAAAAGCTCGCCTTTTATTAAAAAGGTAAATGCAAACTCTTTTCATTCTGAAGGGCACAAACCACGTTAGATTTCAGCCGTTAAACGCGCCAAAATGTCAGTACACCAGATAAATAAGCGCAACATATTATCAGTTGTATTGTATGCTTACAATACATATAGAAATGTGTTAATCGTTAACTAATATTATGGGATGGTGTTTTTCGACTCGCGCTTTGATTTAAACGATTGCATGTCTTGGTGGGTTTGCGTAGCTTATTGTCAGTATCTTTACAGCTCTTTTTAAGACTTAATTTTAAAAGGTTTTCTTTTCTTCTTAATAAAAATTTAAAAGCAGTACTTCGCCGGTGCGAAGCGCTCACTTCACTCCCTTACGGGAATCGAACCTCGGACGTCAGCGCTAGAGGCTAAGCCCCTAAAATTGCGCCATGGCGTGTGGTTCGTTTATTTGACAGCATGTAGATCGGGGTAATTACATTCACGGCATTCGTAGTCTGATTCACAATCTGATTGTATGGGTGGTTACCTACCAGGTAACGCTTATGGTTAGCCAGCAAGTCATCTCGAAGTGATCACTCGCGTGAACGCAGCTTCACAAAAAAAACGATCCTTAACAAACTGTTATTGGTATATTTTCCCTCAATTTTAAAAGGTTTTCTTTTCTTCTTAATAAAAATTTAAAAGCAGTACTTCGCCGGTGCGAAGCGCGGGGATTTGAGCAACTGACGCATACAGACATATTCATGAGTGCAGGTACTTCGGAAAGAAAGCACCGTGTAAACCTAAACTTTAAATTAAGTTCATAGACCTACAAAAGTTTGCCATTGATTTGAGGCAAGATTGCTTTTCTCATGTACAACTATACGTTGCATTCTTAACAGTAAGCTTGCACAGCTTGGTCATATTACAACCTGAGTGCTGAACTGACAACGTCGTATACAAACAGAACTATAACAATCGTAATAAACAAAAAAAAAAAAGCGAAGAACCCTTGGATTTAATAAAAAGGCTCTTTCCTTGGCGAAGCAAGGAAAAAGGAAGACCTTATATGGCGTTCGTTTATAAAACAGCGGAAAAGCTGTGTTAAGGCTGCTTCACAAAAAAACAGATCCTTAACAAATTGCTATTGGGATATTTTCCCTCAATTTAAAAAGCTTTTCTTCTTCATAAAAATTTAAAAGCAGTACTTCGCGGGGATTTAGATATATATATATATAGAGATATATATATATAGATATACATATATAGATATAGATATATATAGATATATATAGATATGTATGTATGTCTATATATATATACTAGCAAAATACCCGCGCTTCGCAGCAGAGAAGTAGTGTGTTAAAGAGGTTATGAAAAAGTAAAGGAAACATTTTAAAAATAACGTAACATGTTTGTCAATGTAATTGTGTTGTCATTGTTATGAGTGTTGCTGTCATATATATATATATATATATATATACATACATATACATATACACATATATTATATATATATATATATTTATATATTATATATATATATATATACACATATATTATATATATATATATATATATACATATATTATATATATATATGTTATGAGTGTTGCTGTCTTTTATATATATAATATGCACACACACACACATAAACATATATATACATATACAAATTTACATATCTACATATATATATATAGACATAGATATATACATACATACATTCACATAAATTGCGCGTCCCGTTTTGAATCAATACTGGACGGGATTTATCCCGTATTTTTTTTATCATTTTTTTTTTAAAGCAGCGTCTCATGCAAATCATCCCACACGCATTTTATGAATATGCCTCCTTTCCTACTTTTGATTGGGTAATACTTGATGTCATCGTTAGTTTGATTGGTGTTTTTAACTGTCCAGTGAGGAGGGCGCGTCTTTTAAGTACAGTCTGCAAAGTGTTGGCACTGAGATGTGGTGTCAGCGCCATAGTTGAAGCCCCTAACGTTGCGGTCAGCAAGTCGGCTAACATCCGCCATGTGCCGTCTTTCAGTTGCGAGAAGCAGATCATAGAATGGTTGAAACTGTTGCCCCTAACGTTGCGCCACGGCGTGTGGTTCGTTTATACCTCGTGTCTTCTCATTAAACTTTTATCTCGCGAATATGTTATTGCAATCCGCAGCGGGAGCGTTTCTATAAACTTAATTTAAACTTACGTTTTACACCGTGCTTTGTTTCCCTTATGAACATGCTTGTATGCTTAACTCGCTCCGTTCTCAATTGTTTAATTAATTTTTTGCTCTTCGCTGTTTGCGGCTGTTCCTCCATTTCCCCCTACTTCGTTCTTTTATCTCGCGAATATGTTATTGCAATCCTTAACGGGAGCGTTTCAATAAACTGATTGAAAATAGTTTTGCATTTACCTTTTTAGTAAAAGGCGAGCTTTTAAGCCTGAGAAATCACCGCGTAAATGCACACGTTTAATTGCACATGTGTTAATATGTATGGTTACACAGTATTAAAAGACAGTGAACAACGTCAGTTACCTTTGTTCCCGTGTTTGATAAAAGGTGAGCTTTTAAGCCTGAGAAATCACCCCGTAAATGCACACGTTTAATTGCACATGTGTTAATATGTATGCTTACACAGTATTAAAAGACAGTCAAAAATTAACGTCATTTACCTTCGTTCCCGCGTGTGACTCGTGCTGTAAATCTCTTCCTTGTTTTTAGTTCACGTGATTATGTAGGAGGCGTGATGACGCGATACGTGACTCCGCCTCCTCCATTACAGTATATGGACAAAAAATATGTTCCAGTTATGACCATTACGCTTTGAATTTCGAAATGAAACCTGCCTAACTTTTGTAAGTAAGCTGTAAGGAATGAGCCTGCCAAATTTCAGCCTTCCACCTACACGGGAAGTTGGAGAATTAGTGATGAGTCAGTCAGTCAGTCAGTGAGTGAGTGAGTCAGTCAGTGAGGGCTTTGCCTTTTTATTATTATAGATATATATATATATATATATATCCATCCATCCATTTTCCAACCCGCTGAATCCGAACACAGGGTCACGGGGGTCTGCTGGAGCCAATCCCAGCCAACACAGGGCACAAGGCAGGGAACAATCCTGGGCAGGGTGCCAACCCACCGCAGGACACACACAAACACACCCACACACCAAGCACACACTAGGGCCAATTTAGAATCGCCAATCCACCTAACCTGCATGTCTTTGGACTGTGGGAGGAAACCGGAGCGCCCGGAGGAAACCCACGCAGACACGGGGAGAACATGCAAACTCCACGCAGGGAGGACCCGGGAAGCGAACCCGGGTCCCCAGATCTCCCAACTGCGAGGCAGCAGCGCTACCCACTGCGCCACCGTGCCGCCCTATATATATATATATATATATATATATATATATATATATATATATATATATATATATATATATATATATATATATATATATATATGTAAGCTTATAAGTACTGCCTTACTTCTCTTTAAGAAAGGAAGATGTAATGATACTTGATTTAAACGATTCCATGTCTTGGTGGGTTTGCGTAGCTTATTGTCAATATCTTTACACCTGTTTTTAAGACTTATTGACTGAAACGGGATTTCACGAAAAAAGTTAGGGCTTTGCTACAGGATACACCCTCCACAAGTTAAGCAAGTAAAAATAAAAGTGTATATTTCTGTTTTATTTAAACCTTTTAAGTTTGTATGCATAGCCTCATTTGGCTGTTTTAGTTTTTTTTTTCTTTCTTCAGTAATATTTAATCTCCTTAAAGAAAAAGAACATATGCATTTTACTTTTTTTGTATCTCTTTAGTAATATTTTAGTGTAAAAGGATAACCAGTATTTAAACCTTTTATGTTACTTTATAAAGTTATTTTACACAATGTTGAAAAATTAATAAGAAAGCTACATAATTTGGCAGCTGCTGCTTTAATTTTCAATGAAATGAAAAAAGCTCTCCAAGAGAAAACCTCAATGAAGAAGAAACAGTTTGAAAAAATATATATATATATATATATATATATATATATATATTATATATATTATATATATATATATATGTGTGTATATATATATATATTATATATATATATATATTATATATATATATGTGCATATATATATATTATATATATATGTGTATATATATATATTATATATATATATGTAATAATAAATAATAAATTTTATTTATATTGCACTTTATATTTTAGCAATCCCAAAGTGCTACAGAGTAAAAATAGAATAATAAAATAAAAAAAAGAACAGAAGAGTCTATAAAATACTTTAACAAAATGACTTTCTAAAAAGATGAGTTTTTAGGTTTCGCTTAAAGGCCTCAGTCGACTGTGGGGCTCTCAGGTAATCAGGGAGGGCATTCCACAGCCTCGGCGCCACCGATGAAAACGCCCTGTCACCCATGCTGCTGAGCTTAGTTCTGGGGACTTGAAGAGTGTTAGTGAGTACAGAGCGGAGGGAACGTAAGGAGTTATGGGGGGTAAGGAGTTCCTGTAGATAAAGAGGGGCATGTCCATAAATGCACTGATGGGTAAGAAGGGAGACCTTGTACTCTATTCTGAATGAAACAGGGAGCCAGTGAAGGGTTTTCAGGATTGGGGTGATGTGATCATACTTTCGCACCCTCATCAGGATCCTGGCAGCGCTGTTCTGAATATACTGGAGTCTCTGGATACTCTTGCCAGGAATCCCAATGAGGAGTGCATTACAGTAATCCAGCCTGGAAGAGACAAAGGCATGGACGAGCTTCTCTGCATCTGCCAGGGTGAGTAATGGGCGGAGTTTGGCGATGTTCTTGAGATGGTAAAAAGATGACTTACAGAGATATTTGATGTGGGTGTCAAAAGTAAGTTGGGAGTCCATTCTAACACCCAAATTAGTAACAGATGTGGAAAGAGGAATATTTTGGCCAGAGAAAGTAATACTGGTGATGGTAGAAGAGCGAAGATGATGTGATGTACCAACTAAGATGGCTTCTGTTTTGGATCTGTTCAACTGAAGAAAATTGAGCCTCATCCAAGCCTCTATCTCCTCCAGGCAGGTAGACAATGTAGATGTTGGCAGAGGAGCAGTAGAGGAGGTGGGAGTAGTCCTGAGGTAAAGCTGAGTGTCATCGGCATAGCAATGGAACGATAAACCATGTCTGCCAATGACAGTTCCAAGGGGGAGCATGTAGATAGTAAAAAGGATAGGGCCCAGCACAGAGCCCTGTGGAACACCACAGGCGACGTTGTGGGTGTGGGACTTTGCGCTGCCAAGGGCGACATGCTCAGTTCTGCCAGTCAGGTATGATGTAAACCAATTTAGAACAATTCCTGAGAGTCCAATAGTGTATTGCAGGCGGTGAAGAAGGATGTTATGGTCTATTGTGTCAAAAGCAGCTGTCAGGTCAAGGAGGATAAGTAGTGAAGGTGAACCAGTATCTGCCGTCATCAGAAGATCATTGGTGACCCTGACCAGGGCTGTTTCAGTGCTATGGCCAGGGCGAAAACCAGACTGAAACTTTTCAAACAGATTGTTCAGTTTGAGATGATCGTGAAGTTGTGCTGCAACTATTTTTTCCAGGACTTTGGAGAGAAATGGAAGATTGGAGATGGGCCTATAATTGGAGAGAACTTCAGGATCCAAGGTGGATTTTTTCAGTAGAGGTCTGATGACAGCAGTTTTTAGTGCAGAAGGAATATGGCCAGCCAGGAGGGACTGATTTATTATCCTGGTGATAAGTGGAGAGATGGCAGAAATGTTGGCCCTCAGCAAGGGTGAGGGGAAAGGGTCCAGGGAACTAGTAGACGGTTTCATTTTCCTGATGACATCCTCCACCTCTTCCCGTGTGGCAACAGAGAAAGAGCAAAGAGGATGGACGGTCTCAGACAATGAGTCAACAGTTGGGAAGGGCAAGATATCCTTGGTAGAGAGGTGTAAACGGATATTATCAACTTTTTGTTTAAAAAAGTTGATATACATGTTGCATCTGTCATCAGTGGTCTCAGAATGGGCAGGTAAAGGAGGTTTGACAAGATGATTTATGGTTGAAAAAAGTTTTTTAGGGTTGCTGGAGCCATTTCTGATGATGGTGGAATAAAACTTGGACCGTGCAACCTTCAGAGCTTCTGCATACGCTCTCATGTGTTCTCTGTAAGCCTGTTTATGGACAGTCAGCCCAGAGGCCTTGAGCCGCCGCTCAAGGACACGCCCAGCCGCCTTCATTTTTCGCAGCTCGCAGGTATACCAAGGTGCTGAGCACGAGAATGAGACGGACCTAGATGTTAAAGGGGCGTGGAAGTCCAGGAGACTGCTCAGGGACTGGTTGTAAAAATCCACAAGGTCAGCAACAGAGAGGGAGCTGATAAAGTCAGAGGAGAGAAATGTAAGGTCCAAGGCCAAGGCATCCACATTGATATTCTTCAGATTTCTGAAGTAGATCTGTCGTTTTGG